>NC_050467.1:7825082-8425082 GCF_013373865.1 Monomorium pharaonis
ATATACAAGATTAATCTCAATGCCAAATTTACATTGACACATCTTAAGAAGATTAACTATCTGTTTCACTCAAGAATTTACTGGGATAAATTTATAAATAATAAAATCATTCTCCAATGCTACCGATGCCAAGCTTTTGGACATACTTCTTCAAATTGTTATAAATCTCCACGTTGCGTCAAGTGTGCATCAAATCATCTTACTAAAGATTGTACTAAAATGCCAGAGTTACCTGCAACTTGTTGCAATTGTAATGGGAACCATCCGGCCAGCTTCTCAGAATGTCCATCTTACTTAAAATTCCTTGAAAAAAGAAACATTAGTACTAGAAGTAAATTCGATAATAAGGATCATCAAGACACATTGGCTATAAATAAAAACTTGCAAAAATTTAATGGTAATTATAAATCTAATTCTAATCTCATTTCTGGTAAATATATAACTTCTAATATTTCACAGCGTAACTTTCTTTCTAGTGATAGTTCCTCTCAATTTAAAACCTATTCTGAAGCTCTCAAATCTTCTACTAACTTAAAAAACCCCACTGACAGTGAGCTTGCTGATTTCAATTCTCTTATTCAAGAATTAAGAAACTTAAGTCAAACTATTAATATTAAGCTAATGCTTAACGTGATTAAAAATTTAAATGCTAAATTAGTTACCTGTAAAGATGGATTTGAAAAGATTCAAGCCTTTATTGAGGCAGCAGACTCTCTGGCATAAAAATGGCTTCTTCTATTAATAATAAAGAGATTAAAATTTGCCTTTGGAATGCGACTAGCTTAAATGGCAAGGAAAATGAATTAAATTATTTTCTATATTCTAACGATATCGATATTGCAATTATTACTGAGACTTGGCTACAGGCTAACACGAACATTAAATTCAATGGTTATAACTTTGTTAGACGGGACTCACCTCGGGTTAGTTATGGTGGACTTGCTATTGTCATTAAGAATTCACTTAAGTATGAGCTTTTGCCAGTACCTCCGATTTCTGTTGGCGAATTTTTATTGATTAATGTTATAGCCAAGAGAAATATTGTAGTTGGTGCGGCTTATTTGTCTCCATCGATCAAATTTTCAGTTGATACTCTAGATCTGATCTTTAAAAACATTAGATCACCAATCATACTTGGTGGAGATTTTAATGCTAAACATATGGAATGGAACAACTTTGTAAATAATGCAAGAGGTGTCCAATTACTACATTACATTAATAAAAATAATATATCAATCATTCACTCAGATACGTATTCACATAAGGCACCGAATAAAAAACCTTCTAATATCGACTTTTTTCTTATTAAAAACTTTCCTTATTTGCATAGTTGTTTCACCATGGATGAGCTCTCTTCAAATCATTTGCCGGTAATTTTGGAACTGGGTTGTGTTAACATTTTCGTGAGGAATAAGTTTATAGTCAAAACTGACTGGGAACAATATTATAACAATACTTGCAAATGGAAGATATTGTATAATCTTATAGATCAAGATTCAATTGATAACAGTATCACAGATCTTCAGAAATTTCTTCACAGAATGCTTAAAAAATCATCAACTAAACAAAATGTACAAAACAAATTTTTTGGTACTGATACTAGTAACAATTCTGATATTAATCATTTAATTAAGCTACGAAATTATTATCGTAGAAAATTTCAAAGGTCGGGTATCTGTAAGTACAAAATATACAGAAATGTTTTAAATGGAATTATTAAAACAGAGATAGCAGCACTCAAATCTTGTTACTGGGAGAGTAAGCTCGAAAAGCTGAAATCAGGTGATAATGGGGTCTGGCGTATCCTTAAGTCCATTAAACGTAAAAAAATATCTATACCGCCTTTTGAGTTAAATAATGGTAAAATGATTTACAATACTAAAGAAAAAGCTCAAACCTTAGCTTCTGGATTTAGATCAGTACTCGAACAATCCTTTAAGCTTTACTCTCCGTACGAAAATAATATTTCAGAGTATATTGAAGAGATTAATGATTCTTTACCTTATGTTGATACTGCTTTTCTTACTCCAATCAAAGTCTGTGAGATTATTAAGAGGTTTCCAAACAATAAAACGCCTGGTCTAGATGGAATATCTACATTAATGCTAAAACATGCTTCATTTAAAATTAAATTACAGTTGTATTACATTATACAAGCTTCCTTACGAATTTGTTACTTTCCCAAACAATGGAAAGAAGCTAAAATTATTTCTATTCCGAAACCGGGTAAAAATCTTTCCTTACCAGAAAGTTACAGACCAATTAGTCTTCTTAGTGTCTGTAGTAAAGTTTATGAAAGAGTTCTTCTTGGTCAGATCAACAATCATCTGAATGAACATAATATCATTATAAATGAACAATTTGGTTTTAAGCAAGGACACTCTACTGTTCAACAACTTCTTAGAGTGTCAGAATTCATTTCTATGGAGATAAATAAGCGCCGACATTCTGCAATGATATTTCTAGATCTTAAGAAAGCATTTGACTCGGTTTGGCACCATGGTTTAATATATAAATTAAAAAATATTAACTTACCTACTTATTTGATCAAAATTATTAATAATTATTTATCCCAAAGAACTTTTGTAGTTGGTCTAGAGGATGAGATTTCCTCTCCCGTTCTGCAGATCTCTGGTGTTCCACAAGGCTCCATCTTGGGCCCAATTTTATTTAACATATACATCAATGACATTCCTAAAATAGATAATACTCACCTTGCAATCTATGCAGATGACACTGCGATTTATACATCTTCCTGGAGCCCAGCACTATGTGTTCTTAGACTACAAAATTATGTCAACGACATCGTACAATACTTCACTAACTGGAAGCTCTCTATTAATCCTGAAAAGACAGAGGCTATTATTTTTACAAGAAGAAAACTTACAACTCCACCTAAAATCAAAATTCTTAATCATTTTGTTCCTTGGTCAACAACAGTCAAATATTTGGGAGTTATACTTGACTCTAGAATGAATTGGAGATCTGCGGTACTAGATCGTGCACGCAAAGCTAATTCTGTTATTAAAATATTATATCCTCTTATCAATCATAAGAGTTTACTATCTCAAAATATTAAAATTCTTCTTTATAAATCCTGTGCCAGACCGATCCTTCTATATGCTGCCCCTGTTTGGGCTCCAGCTGCGAAATCTCATATTCAACGAATTCAACGCATACAAAATAAATACCTCCGAATTATATTAGATAATCATAAAACTGCTGAAAATCATATTATTTCTAATATTGATTATATTGACTTGATGATTCTTAATCAAATTAATCAAGTTTATAACTTTGAACATCCTAATCCATATATTAGAGAAACAGGTAACTATGATGTTGGTGAATTACCATTCAGAATAAGATGTCGCCTTCCCGGGCATTTCTCTCTTTTTAACACTTAATTAAATAGTAATAGGTAAATTGATTTGCATGTGTATGCTATGCATTGTGACTTTGTTCGGCGAATGGGGTATCTATAATGATGTACCCATGGCTGAACGGACATGCTGGGAATCCATATGCAAGTAACTTCATTAATTTTATTAATTTTATTAGTTATTTTTGTTAATTATATCTCTAAACTATTGTTTAGACATATATTACTTTTCATAATTTTATAATTTCTCTTTGACTAAGAATCTATTGATTCTTTTATTTTATATTCATTTACTATTGACTATTTTATATTTTATGTTATATTTGTATTTTACGTTATTTAATTAATTTATATAATTTATTATTTAATTTATTAATTTATTGAATTTCTTAATTATCTAATATTTATTTGATTAATTTTTATACTCAAAGGAGTTAATACAAAATTAATTCTATTACTTTTCTACTTTCTACTTTATTGCTATCACCAACTAACATTCTAAATTGTAACCATTTTCAGCTTTATTTTCAGCTTTTTCTTTCAGCTAATACTCTACTGCTTCTTACCGTTCATGCTTAGGGTTTTTTGCAAGTTTTTTCCCATAACTTATATTCTGGACTAAAACCGCACGTTCAATAAATTAAACTGAAGACCAACATCTAATACATCTTATTTTAAATACAGGTTAATAGGCTTTGTTCCTGGTACTGTGGTTCATCACATAGGAAAACGTCAAAAAAAAAAAAAAAAAAAAAAACCAGTCGCCACCGCTGCTACTGCATTCGTTGAAGCTGGAGCGTTTGGCTGCGTCAGAAGTCAGCAGAAGTTTTTAGTGCTGCGTTTGAGTTAGCGTTAGAGATTATATACGTTGTATATAAAGTCGTGAAGACTTAGTAGCTTTCGTTTCTCTCGTCAGAGACGCATAGCTCACGACGCGCGTGGACAAGTGACACGTGGCGAATAAGATTCAGACGCGAGCATCTTGAGATATCTTTTCCGAACTCGACGAAAAGAAGCACGAGAACAAAAATGATGCTGAGCCTACAGCGAAGAATGGTATCTCAGTGGAGAATGTTATCCACCTTGCTGTTTCTCGGATTGATTTGCAATGGCGAATTGATGCCCGTTCGTGTACCTGAAGAAACAACGACAACGTCGTCATCGACAGCCAAAAAGAATGGCATTGGCTCTCTGAATAACTACTGGCAAGCGTGGCTCCCGCTGGGCGAGCAGAACGCCTACCAACCCGATCTGAACTCCGCTACTCTTATGCGACGGACGCAAAGAGAGCCGAGTGTGTTTATCGCTCCGGAGTTAAACAACATGAACTTTATAAGTCCTAAGGCGAGCCTTCTCCGGGATTTATTAAAAAAGAAGTTTAATAATACGCAAACCTCAGGCTTGGGTAAGTTGATATATTTTTTTAATTAATTAAGTTCAAGTTAATCAAGTTGATATTAAGTTAAATTTTTCAAAATAACTTGTCACAGTTAAAAAATTAAAATATTTAAAATTAACTATATACTATAAGTTAACAGCTATTAACTTTTTTAATTTATTGTCAATTTTTAATTTTTTTACTAGTTACTACTCGATCACCTTGGCAAACCTCGAAGAACGACCAAGTAAAGTCGACCGGTCCACTGCAGCTTAAAGTATCTATGAATTCCGAGTCCGATCGTCAGGTCGAAACCGAGATGTCCCTACTAGCAAAATACATTAACGGTATAATGACTAATACTGGCTAAATATTGGGCATCGCTACTACTACCGGAAATTTCGGGAGATATTATCTTTAACATCAGGGCTGAATAGATAGAACAGAATATAGGAAGAGGTTTTTAGTGGGTAGGCTATGGGGGCAGTATCTCCCGCGATGTGCCCCCATAGAATCCCACACTATCCGGGTGTACGGGCACCCGGATGTCTTTGGCCTCTTGGTGGTTGATAACTACAAAGTTATCCTTCCAAGATGGTCAGGTTGAAGATTTTCCTCTTCCTCGTTAAAAAACAAAAAAAAAAAAAAACAAAAACGAGACCATCATTCGGCACGTCGGACTCTACGCTTTCATTTGCGAAACAATTGACATCGACCCCGCTGTAAACCTTCCGAATAAATATATATATTAATTGTCATGATGTTGATTTCTCTCGCCCCCACCCCCCCCCCCCCACCACTGCCCCTCCCGCTCGTGCGTGTGTATTCGTCGGTTTACCAGCGTCGAGTTTTTCGAAAAAGTTTTTATTTATAATAATACATTTAGTTGTAATAGAATATTTATTTGTCTGTTTTACATTATTCTTAGTTATGAATACTGGCCAAAGAATAATAATACAGTAGATGTTTCAGTTCATATAAATATCCATTGTTATATTTGGTGCAAAATATTCTGATATCATTATTTTTGTAGAGAAGGTTAATGCGTGCGCGTGTAATTCTTCATTTAAAATAATCGTTAGTTTAATAATTAAAGTTAGATTTTGGTTGGAATAAGAAGGTCTGTGATATTACTTGGGCTAAATTAGATGATGTTTTATCTTAGGTATAAGATGTGTTTTTTTACAGTATACTATATATCACTTATATTATATGTATCATTTTGATTGAATTTGATGAAGAGTATTATCTTGGATTTATTTGATACATAAACAAATGTGATTTTTTCCAACCATAAAGATATACTATATATGTCACTCAGGTGAAATTTAATCAAAAGTCCTACCTTGGATTTGCTATTTCTTTCCTTAAAGAAAAACCATACATTTGGCGCCTTTTTTTTACCTTTTTTAAAAAGGTAATTTTCTTCGGATATAACGGATATATTTTGCAGTGTTTATAGACCACTTAAGTTGAATTTGATTAAAAGGATCATCTTGGATTGATGTAATTTTTTTCCTTAAATTTAAATTTAATCAATTATATATTGATGGTGATGATTAAATAGATAAGGTGTGACGTAGACTTGTTCATCGGTTAAATATTGATAACGTTGTAAGGATAAGAACCATCTTTTGTCACCAAGGTTTGTCACCGGAAATTATATACGTTACTAGTAAAGTAAAGAATAAAAATTAGTATTATTAAAAACATTTATTGAAAATTTTATTCGAGCTAATTAACAGTTGTGAATATTGATTGACAATTACAGCAACATTTCACTGATCCACAATTCTATGTCACACAACATCTCATCTATCTCATCGACGCCAGTGTAAAATCTGAGCTCGTTACTCACTGATTAATTAATTTTTCATTGGTGTTGATGATTAAATAAATGAAGTGTGACGTAGAGTTGTGCATCGGTTAAATATTGATAACGTTGTAAGGATAAGAACCATCCTTTGTCACCAAGGTACCGGCAATTATGTACGTTACTACTAAAGTAAAGAATACAAATTAGTATTTAAAGTTTTATTCAAACTAATTAATAAGTTGTGAATATTGATTGACAATTACAGCAACATTTAACTGATCCACAATTCTATATCGCACGACATCTCGTCTATCTCATCGACACCAGTGTAAAATCTGAGTTATGTTACCCTCTGTTTAATTAATTTTACACTGTTGATGCTGGTGGTTAAATAGATGAGGTGTGACACGTAGAGTTGTGCATTGGTTTGCAATATTGAGAACGTTGTAAGGATAAGTTCTTTTGTCACCAAGGTACCTGTAATTATACATACATTACTAATAAAGCAAAGAATAAAAATTAGTATTATAAAAAACATTTATTTACAGTTTTATTAAAGCAGATTAAAAGCTGTACATATCGATTGTAAATTACAGCAACATTTAACTGTTGCACACATCTTATCTGTCTCATCGACGCCAGTGTAAAATTGAATCAGAGAGTAACATAGCTCAGTTAAATGTTTAATATATATGTATAATAATAAAATAACAATACGAGAATATTTACCATATAAATTTCATATATTACACATATTTGCAATCGAAATTTGTATTATAACCTCATCCTGCATGTCCTGCACGTCACTTACAATTAGAACGAGTCACTGGCTAACCCACGTGACCCAATAAGAATACACGCAGGAGCACGCCGGAGAGAGAGAAGGAAATAAATCTTAAGGTCCTCACACATGAACTGACATTACCATATGAGTAAGGTTTCGATCACTCACGTACTTGATTCAGCCGGTTACGGTTACGGTCGCCCAATTCTGCAACGCGTCGAAACCTTAATGTTATGGATATGTCAATTCATGTGTGAGGGCCTTTACGTCGTCCGTCGCTTTTCAATGTCGCTTTTCTACGTCCCACAGTGGGAGAAAACGAGACGTTAGGCGACAAAAATCTGTAACTACGTCAATTTTCAATGGGAAATAATTGAAACTTGGTATCCTACAAGCTTTTTGGTCGCTAAATCTGAATCCACTGCTAAAAATTAAAAATTTGATATAGCAAATCCACTATGACCAAACAAAAGTGCTACTGAAATGATTTCGGGGTACATTATATCGATCTAAAAATTAAAAACTCACACTAGTACGACGTAGCATATGACTCTGAACAGCGTTCAGAGACACTACCGTGTCTCCCGATAAACTCTAAATGTTCTTATGTGTAATTCTTATTGTTGATATATTTTAAATTAGCAACATTCCCAACATTAATACTAAAAATAATAATTAGGCTCTTGTAATTCAATTAAAACAAGAAGAATAATAAGAGTCAGCACAATTAAGATATGTGTGTGCAAATTAATTTTGTTTATTGTTAAATACGTTTAAACGAATTGCAACGCGAACGCAATTTAATACATTAAATGATTAATATAATTTCCTTCTCTATAAGAGAGTTAACCTACCTATCGGTAGTGGCGCGCATTCATTGGCAGACGAGCGCGAGGGTGCCTCATGTAGCGAAGGATCGTCACATAATGTTTTTACAGGATTAAGACGCGGCTAGGCTAGGCTAGGTTATATATGATTACGGGTTCACACTCGTTTTAATTGAGTGAGAAATTTTACCCCCAAAAGTCGAGTACGTATAGTTATATATAATTTTATATAAGTTTGAATACTGATCGTACACATAAAATTATGTATAATTATATATAGATATACGTTTATGATTTACATTATACATAAATATATATATAAATATACATATACGGATACATACACTGAGAAAAAAATTTCTTTAAATACATTTAAGAAACTCGGTTTTCTTATTACAAAGAAATGATTTATTTCAGTTTAATAATGATACTATTGATGTCATTAAATCATTACTTAGAGGAACAAAATCAAAAATGTACGAAATGATTTACTTAAAAGAATAAAATATTTATTTGCTAGCATACATTGTTTAGTTGCTGTAAAAAAATATTTGTTTGCATCAAAGAATTCTATTTCAAGAAAATGCATTTTCTTGATTAAAAGAATTTTTTTCTCAGTGTAGATATATATATATATATATATATATATATATATATATATATAAATTAAATTATACATTATTACACACACAAATTAGTACTAAAAAATTAAATAATAAATAATATGATGAATGAAAAAAAAAATGTATTTGTGCGTGTAATAACGTATAATTTAAAATATAATATTTATTTTGTTATGTATTAACAAATATTTAATAAATATATATATATATATAAATAACCACGTTAATAATATTTCTTGAATACTATAAAATAAAATATATATTTTAATCACTACCCACACAGCACACTTTATCCTAGGGATGTCCCTAGGATGTCGTTTTGGGATATCGCAATATCGTTGTATATCCGTGGACCGTCTGTAATATCTGAGGGATATCCAAGGAATGCACAAATGTCCGCCGATTTGACATCCTGTAGATATCTCAAACGATATCCAGAGGATGTCCAAGGGATTTCCTGAGATATTGTAATATACCCTAGTGAAAAAATTGGTCAGAATTAAAAAAATTTTTTTCAGGATTTCTGATAAATGTTTCGATTTTTTATAATTGAAATGTTTCTCGGAAAAACTTTAAAAATAAAAAATTTTGATTAATTAAAAAAATTTTTGAATTTTTTTAAGTATTTTTGAGAGTTTCTAAGAATTGAAAAGAACTTGAACAAAAAATAAAAAATTCTAATTATTTTTACGGCAATTTTGTAAGAGAAAGAAGACTATAATATAACATGTTTCAGCCAAGCCACAGTCGTACCTGTTAAAGCATGTTTAATAGTTTAATATCTCTATACCTGAAAAAACGGTCACCCATCCAAGTGTCAACCCTCGCCGATGTCGCTTGACTTCGAAGACCGTACGCATTCTAACGCTTTGTGGTGATCCATAAAAACTTCTTGTTTATGGATTCATATTTGTTATAGATCATTACAATAGATGTCAGAAGGATAAAACATGTATAGTTAACTTATATTTTTATAAATAAATATGAAGTTTTACCATTTTTTTTACTTTTTTTACTATTTTTATATATGCGCGCAAAATAGTATGTAGACTAACTTATTAAAAAATCTGTTTTTGCTCTGTTTGTATAAAATAAAAAAATTTTTTTAATGTCATTTTTTATAATTTTTTAGTATATGTGGCATATTATTAATATGCCACATTGTTTCCATAAGTGTATTTTTTTTATGTTTTGACGTTTTAATCTACGTTTCTTAAAGATTTAATTTACACTTTTGTCACTCTTTTGTTACATTATAATTAACTTTCCCTTTACACTTGATTTATGCTCCATTAATTGTAGAGATAAAAAAGATATGGGATATTATTTGGATGTAATAGGATATCGTAAGATATTAATGAATATCTTACAATATCTTATAATATTTTAAGATATTTTTGGGGGATATCGAAATATATTAATAAGGTATCATATGATATCTTAAGATATTTTACGATATTTTAAGATATTTTTGTAGGATATCCCGGGAGTTACTGATTGAGATATCCGTGGGATCGCCTTCGTCTGTCTGGGATAATTTGGGATATCCTCAGGATAAAGTGTGCTGTGTGGGTATATATTATTATATATATATATTATAATCATTGCTATCATTGATTCTATTATTTATTATTTTATTTTTTAATATTAATGTAAATTATTGTCTTAAAATTATAATAAATTAATTATGATAAAAATGTAACTTAAATCATAATAAAAATTTGTAATAAGTTATTAAATACACAAATGAAAATAGAAAGAGCTGACGAGTTAGCAAAAGATATATAAATAATAAGGATATAAATTATTAAGTGGCTTCCACGCTACCCATGAGGTGCCACTAATAGCGCGTTAGGTTTTTTTACGTGGACCTTCGCCAATAGCCCTATTATACCACATTTAATTTAATCTTTGTTACTGTTAACACATCTATTTATAGGTGTGAGGTCTAGAGTTTTAGACCGGTTTTTAATTATTATTTTAACACATCTATTTTTTATAGATGTGAGGTCTAGCGTACCAGACCGGTTTTTAATTACTACTTAACACATCTATTTTTTATAGATGTGAGGTCTAGCGAACCAGACCGGTTTTTAATTACTACTTAACACATCTATTTTTTATAGATGTGAGATCTAGCGAACCAGACCGGTTTTTAATTACTACTTAACACATCTATTTTTTATAGATGTGAGGTCTAGCGAACCAGACCGGTTTTTAATTACTACTTAACACATCTATTTTTTATAGATGTGAGGTCTAGCAAACCAGACCGGTTTTTAATTACAACACATCTATTTTTTGTAGATGTGAGGTCTAGCGAACCAGACCGGTTTTTAATTATTACTTAACACATCTATTTTTTATAGATGTGAGGTCTAGCGAACCAGACCAGTTTTTAATTACTACTTCAACTGCTTTAAATTGCTACACTTAGTAATAAATGTAAAAATAATAATACTGTTCACAAATAAAAATAATAATGTCCAAAGGAGAAATTAAGTGTAATTTCAATAATGGATATTATTGCATTGAAGACGAAGAACCAGCAATTGCATCAGCAGCATACAAAGTTAAAGAGCTTTTTTCCTTTTCAGGACGAGCTGCATACAATTTGTCGGACGATATGCGATACAAATGCTGTTCAGTCACTGGCATGTTAACAGCTGCTTCGTTCCTCGTCCTCAACGCTGATTTTAGTACGCAAATGGCATTAACAGAGGTCGAGGAAAGTTTGTTGCGGTTTTTGTTTTTTAAATCGGTTAAAATTGAAAACGTTCTCTCCGGATCTGCATTTGAATTAGGAAGAGATCGAACAGCGCTCAAAACATATCTCAATGTGGGATACTTGTAAGTGTTATTCGACAAATTGCGCTGCAAGATCTCTTTCCACATTTCATCGAAATTTAATTTTGATAAATTGTGTTTCTTTTCAGTAGTAAAATCAGATGACAATGTAAGCCACTCTTTTTTTAATAATTCTTCATCGAAGCCACCGAGAGTTCTCGCAACGAACAAAACATGTTGGAACGATGCCTCTCTATTATTATCAAATAAAGATAAATATGGTTTAAAAACTTGTAATTTATTCAAAAAAATATTTTTAATTGGCAATCTTTTACGTATCTCCTCCGCAGCAGAAACATAAAATTGTAAACAATTCTGGCGAATAGTTTTAACAGTATCAATATTACCTTTCATTGTTAGATCATCGAGATACTCCTCACAGTCGGATCCAACAAAGATTTCATTAAAATTTTTCTGAATTTCTTTCTCCGAAAATGTAATATTTGTGGCTACATCTTTTAGATAATCTTTTTTAACAAAATTTTGGCAGATTTGGGAGAGAAAGTTTGTAGATTTTAACTGCAACAAATGGATTCTGGTTTCTTTTGATTGAAAAAACGCATTAAAAGAATTAAAAAAATTTAAAATATATTTAAGAAAATAAGCTTTCATTTCGATATTATTCATCATAGACAAAAGATGTTCTGCAGATTTCGTTTGGTCGCTCACAACCATTTCGTGTAAAAAAAGATGAATTGTATCCCATGATTGCAGAAGTCTCTCGACACATGCATGATGAGACAGCCAGCTCGTGTTACTTAATTTTAAAATTTTTCGATACTTTTCTTGAAAGCATTCGCAAAACTCACGAAAAATTGCCGTACGTTTCGGACTACTATTGATGTATGCAGATATTCTTTTGAGAAAATTGTCACAAAATGACGGTATTTTTGCACTTGCCGCGTGTGCAGCTAATGCGGACGAATGGCATGGGCATGGAAATGTTAGCAAATGTTTGCACATTTGCTCTAATTTCGTTTTAAATGATAAATGTTTTCCTGTCATTACCGATGCATTGTCGCATGACAGGGCAACAATATTTGTGAAGGAAATCTGTAATTTCCACATATTGAACTTAAATGCATTGAATATCTTTTCAGCGCTAGAATCTTTCGCATCAATATTTATCAGTTTCACTAATTGTGACCGAACATCTAATGTCTCGGAATCCACATATCGAGTGAAAAATGTCATCCATTTTTCGTTGCAGATGTCTGAAGTTTCATCAATAAAAATAGAGAATTTTGTTCTCTGAAGCTTATTAACAACTTCTTTTTCCTCGACTGGATGTAAAACGTTGGAAATTATGTTTTTGCATTTAGTCGGACCCATGCTCATGCTTTTCAACACATTAGGATTTTGTCCTATTTGTTGAAATAAATTAAGAATCTCTTTTGCAGTTTGAAACGGTATATTTTTTTCTGCAATTAAAGTGGCATATTTTATCTCTGCTGATTTTTTAAGCGACAATACAGATTCTTTATCTTGCGTATCACAATTATTACTTGATTTGCTCGTTTTAATATCTTTTTCTTTACATAACCCAGCTAGCAAAATGACGCAAACTTTGCGCGAAGTTTGCCACAAACTCGAGCAAACCTTTGCAACAAAATTACGACAAGGTGTGTCCGCATTAAGCTTAGCTTTTGCTGGCAAGGCTTGTTGTAAATAGTATGACGCATATTTAATGCAAATAACAGGGTAAAATTTGCTAGTAAAGCATAACAACAAATTTGCAGCAAGAACAAGGCAAACCTTGCTATACACAATATGATAGCAAATTTGTGGCAAGAATAGAGCAAACCTTGCTGTACATAGCATGATAGCAAATTTGTGGCAAAAACGAGACAAACCTTGCTATGCACAATATGATAGCAAATTTGTGGCAAGAACAGGACAAATATTGTCGAAATTTAGATCAACAAAAATGATTATTAGACTGAAATATTAGACTGATTAGTCCAATATCAAATGTGAATGGTGCAATCATACTTGGTTCTCTGTTCTCGACGAGCCCCTTATATTAATCCAGTAGGTAAATCTTTTTCACGAGAAATGCGCCATCTCGAGATAGATAGTAAAGTCAGAAATAAAGTTTAAAACCCGATAATGCAACCCTGTTATTTGCATAAAATGTGCGTCATACTATTTGCGACAAGCCTTGCCAACAAAAACTAAGCTGTTTACGGACACACCTTGTTGCAATTTTGTTGCGAAAGTATGCTCGGCAAGTTTTATTTTGTTCTTGCTACTAATTTGCCGTTATTCTGTGCTTAACAAGATTTCCTGTTTCTGCCATAAATTTATTGTCATGTTGTGTAGCAAGGTTTGCTCTGTTATTTGCTTAAATTTTGCATTTTATCGTGTCGGAACAAATCTTGTAATTTCTATACGTAATATTTATGTACAAGTCTTTCTCTGTATTTGCAGCATCGTGTGATGAAAACTTTTGCCGTAAATTTGCTCGAAACTTTTAGAAAACTAAACAACAGACAATTACTTGTCATAAAATTGTTGTCAAAATTGAAACAATCCTTGCTGTAAAGCTTTCACGATATGTGATTTTAACAGGCCTGGCTAGCTGGGTAAGCTAATGTGACTTTTGGATTCTGCGTGTCTACGAATATGCGATAAATGAGCAGCAAAGAATATGTCGCAAATTGCACAATGGTATTTGCTATTATCACGCGGAACCTCACGTAACCATGACTTATAATCGTCATTTTCTAGCCATTTGCAATAAAACTCTAATTTTTTCTGTTTATCTTGTGCTACGTCATTATCGTTGGAAGAAGACATATTCTTTTCCAAATTCTTTCGATGACATGCAGAATCTGCATGTTTGGAAACATGCGATGCATTGCACGAAAAATTTGCATTGCATATATCACAAAAATATTTACTATCATCGGAAGATACTTTACGTATCCAATGTTTATAACGCTCATCACTAAGCCAAGCTTCTACAAAACTTCGCTTAGGTTTTTTGGGCAATACGTCACACGTTTCCATATCGGAAAAAAGCAAAAAATAGAAAAAGCAAAAAGCGAAAAAAATGATTGAAGAAAGGATGAAAATAAAGAAAGTAAAAGAAAACGTATGTGTGTATGTGTGCGTGTACGTATTTGCATGTATGTATGCGTATGTATGTGTGTACGTACTTGCGTGTAGACAAGTAATTATAAATGAATGCGTAAAATAAATCTTTCAGCCTTTCCAATGTAACATTGTTTGTGAAATGCACTTATGTTCAAAACGTTAACACTCAATTGAAAAAAAAAAATAATATTATAAAAACACTGTAAAATAAACTAACAACAAATAAATCGTGATGTGCTTTCCGCACAATAGTCAAACGACAAATGAGGCTCGCACTCACACAATCAAGAACCAGCCGTGTAGCGCTCGGTGCAGCACATGTACGCGATTCTCAATTGTTTATCATAGCTCTGCCGTCTTGCACATTTGGAAAGCAACCGCCATGGCACAGAGTTGATCTCGTGAGTAATAAATCAATTTATTATTCTCTTTCTTACATTATCATAAAATTTTTTTTTATATTATATTGTATATTTTTTTGTATTACCAGAATCAGAAGAAGTTGCATCTATGCAGCAGTTGCTGCAACAGTTGTTGCAGCAACAAAAAGAGCAACAACAACAGCAGCAGCAGCACCAAGAAGAAGTCCAACAGAAGTTGGACTTCCTTTATGGCGAGCTGCAAAAATATAAAGAGCAGCAGCAGCTGGTGCAACAACCACAGCAGCCACAGCAGTCACAGCAGTCACAGCAGCTACAGGCAAAACGTAAAGTATTTTACATTATTCGTTATTGGGATAAAAAATTATTCAATTTTAATAACGTATTTATTTATTTATTTTTAGAGAAAAAAAGAGGTGCCGGCCGCGCGCGAGCCCGCTGGCGAGCCCAGCAAGCCTTTCAAGGTATTAGCCGAGGGGGAGGTCGAGGCCAAGACAGCGGACGAGGTGGCGGCCGAGGTGCCGACCGAGGTGGCGGCCGAGGTGGCGGCAGAGGTGGCCTCACGTATAATATTCACAAATATTATAATTTTTTTTAGAATATAAAATGATATAACAAATACTTCAAATTTTTTTAAATATCCTTATATTCCTTTCATTATTCTTTTTCTTTATATATATATATAATATAAGTATTAATAAATTAAAATCTTATCTGGAACGCTAGATCTCACATCAATAAATAGATGTGTTAACAGTATCAAAGATTAAATTAAATGTGGTATAATAGGGCTACTAGCAAAGGTCCACGTAAAAAAACCTAACGCGCTATTAGTGGCACCTCATGGGTAGCGTGGAAGCCACTTAATAATTTATATCCTTATTATTTATATATCTTTTGCTAATTCGTCAGCTCTTTCTATTTTCATTTGTGTATTTAATAACTTATTACAAATTTTTATTATGATTTAAGTTACATTTTTATCATAATTAATTTATTATAATTTTAAGACAATAATTTACATTAATATTAAAAAATAAAATAATAAATAATAGAATCAATGATAGCAATGATTATAATATATATATATAATAATATATAGTGATTAAAATATATATTTTATTTTATAGTATTTGGGGAATATTATTAACGTGGTTATATATATATATATATATATATATATATATATATATATTTATTAAATATTTATTAATACATAATAAAATAAATATTATATATTAAATTGAATGCGAATGCGCCGATTATGTCGGCGCGAGTGCCGGAACCGCCCAGCGCTGAGCGCGGAGTGCGTGTCGAGTGACTTCGGAAAGTCACTCGAGGATGGAATTAGATGAGGTGGATCGTAAATAACACACTGACAGGTCAACTTAACAAATTTTATTAAATGTTTCACCTCTTACTGAACGAATACACAGAGTGCACGCTCGCGCGGAATTGAGATTGAGATTCGGACGTACGCGAAGACGACGAGGTGTGAGCGATCGGAAATCTTCCTTGCACGGTGATAGGCTGCCGAAGAGAAAAGCGCTTCGGAAATCTTGGTAAGCGTAGCGATGCACGCTTTCGCGACGGAAATCTTGCGATCGCGATCGACGGAGATCTTGTCGCGCAGCAGCCGTGCAATCACGAACGCGACGTCGTCAACCGGTTAATGAGATGGTCGTACTGTCGATATCTCTGTGTGATCTCTCAACCCACGATTGCACGCAAATTATAACACTCAATGAATAATTAATCGAAAACCAAAGCGAACTTCGACGAATTTTGACGCACTCGCGATCCCGAGATAGACAGAAAAACGCGGGATCGTGAATACTTGAAATTTAAATGAATTGCGCGAAGCGCAAATAGTGATCTTGGCGGGCGGTAGCAGGCGCAAGACTGGCTGCGGAGGAATGCTCCGGGAAGTCGGGCGCCTCCACACCATCCGATCAAACGCTTACAGTGCGTGGCGATCACTCACCACGCAGCTGATCTGCGGAGGACCACGCGATCCTCCATCAAGAGGATCACGCGGTCCTCCACCGAGGAGCATGAAGCTCAGAAACTGCGGTTCGAGACGAGCGGCTTGATATTATTGTGTCCCCGCTCGTCCGCTGCTAAATCTTGTTGACATGCTGTGAACACGCCGTCAGCAAGCGCGACGAATTCAAGGGACGGAAAATTTTAAAGGAAAATCAAATCCCGAACATAAATTATACGTTATTACACGCACAAATACATTTTTTTTTATTCATCATATTATTTATTATTTAATTTTTTAGTACTAATGTAATTTGTGTGTGTAATAATGTATAATTTAATTTATATATATATATATATATGTATATAATATTTTATATATATATATGTATATACACACGTATACATCGTCAAGTGTCAACTCGTGGCGAAGGAAATTCGCCGTCGGGCTATCGAGAAATATTCAGCGCGCGAGAGAGAAGAGTCTGTCTCATACGAGCCGAACGCTCTCGACGGTAGCCGAGACCTGCCGAGAATGTCGAGACGTTGCAGCGTGCTCAAGCGGTTTGAGCGCATGTGCGGTCGTGTCGCTAGAGTTACTAGCTATCCCCTCCCCATGCGACCGTCGTGCTACCGGGGCCGCAATCTGCGATCGCTGGCATTACGCCGACACCGATCGCAC
Organism: Monomorium pharaonis; assembly: GCF_013373865.1. Taxonomy (NCBI): domain Eukaryota; kingdom Metazoa; phylum Arthropoda; class Insecta; order Hymenoptera; family Formicidae; genus Monomorium; species Monomorium pharaonis. The sequence goes on from NC_050467.1 coordinate 7,842,884, forward strand.
GCACCGCCGCCACAGCCAATCAGGGCACCGCACCGATCACGCGCAGGCACACGAGCGCATACCGCGACATCGTCGCCAGCACACGACACACGGACACCTCGCATCTCGAGGCCGCACATTGTAAATAGTAGCTTAGGGCATTGTACATATTAGCGTAGGTTTATTATTACTTAATAAATCATAGTATTAGACCGAATACACTGTCTTCTCACTTATTTGAGCCCGCCGCCCGGACTCTAAATTCCGCGGCTATCCGCAGCCAATAAGCACACAGGATTCACGGTTACAAAATGGCGCCCGAACAGGGACTTGAATAAGTGGGAATACAAACCGCCGCGATGAAACCCGTCGTGGGTGAAATAAAGATCAACGTCGAGAAATACGAAGACACAGCGGCCGAAGACAGCAGCGAGGACGACCTCGAGACCGTCCGAGGGAGAACCCCCTGCTCACGACGACGAAGGACCATCTCGGACACGACAGCCCTCTTCGACACCGTCCGCAAGTGGGGCGTACAATTCGATGGCAAGGATGGGGTTGCCTTCTTGGAACGCCTTGAGGACCTCCGGATAAGCTACGCGTTGACACATGCACAGCTACAGCGATGCCTGCCGCTACTATTTAAAGACCGGGCATTTCAAAGGTGGCCCATCCTGTCCAGTCATCCCGCAACAACCGGGATGACTAGACAGGATGGGCCACCTTTGAGCAGAGTTTCCGGCAGTACTTCGCGCCTCCCAAGACACGGTTCGAGCTTGAGGCCAAGATCGCCCGCCGTACGCAAGGGCCGAACGAAACAGCACGGGAGTTTGTGACGGCACTGCAAACGCTCATGCGAAGATACGGACGCATGCAGCCGGAGGATAAACTCGAGCGAATATATCACAACTTGCGACCGGAGTACCATCTTTACATCCAGAGGACCGACTTCGCCGACCTCGCGAGGATGCTGCAACTTGCGGACGATTACGAGCGTGCCCGCCAGTACGAGCGAAGCTACCAAGCGCCGGAAAAGCCAAAGGATAAGGCGAAGGCCTCCGCCGCTACCATCGCTCCCGCCTACGACTCCCGCGAATGCTGCTGGGGCTGCGGCCAGCGCGGACATACCCGCCGGTTTTGCAAACAACCACCGAAGCTATTTTGCTCCCAGTGCGGCAAGGAAGAAGTGCTGACCCGCAACTGTCATGGCACCCCGGGAAACGCCAAGCAGGCCGAGGGAACAGAGGGGGTCCCCCGGTCTGCCATCGCGGACGCCAGCACATAAGAAGCCAGCTACCGAGCATCAATCCCCGCAACACACCGACCGACCCACGACCACAGGGGACCATAGAGATCGCTGGCCGCAAGTACACCGCCTTACTGGACTGCGGGGCCGTTTTGTCCTATCTAGCACCGGATACCGCCGAGCAAATACGACCGTACGCCCGAATACGACCAATCTCCGCTGTTGTACACCTGGCCGATGGCCGAACCAGCACGATCAAGGAAGAGCTACACGTACAGGTTCGAATAGGCCGCTACCGTGGGTGGCATACATTTCACGTGCTGCCGAGTTTGACCTTCGCCGTCATAGCCGGGATACACTTGCTCCGCAAGGCCGGCTTCCGATGGAACCTACCAGAGATCGCGGCCTTATCACCGAACAACGAGGTGATCACCGGGCTTGCCCCCTGCACGCCCGCACAACAACGAGAGCTCGAAGCCCTCCTAGGGGAATACCTACCAAAATTCGAGCAACTGCGCGGCACCACACCGCTCACCAAACACCGCATACGATTACGCGAGGGACAGGAGCCGATCCGAAAGAGGTACCGAACCTTCAACCTTGCTATGCAGCACATCGTGGACCAAGAGATCGACACCATGCTAAGGGAAGTACACATCAAACCAACCAGCAGCCCGTGGAACTCCGGAGTCGTCCTAGCGAAGCAGAAGGATGGGAGATACCGTTTTTGCATAGACTTCCGGGAGATCAACGAAGTCACCGAGAGAGACGCCTATCCGCTCCCGCCGGTCCAACACATACTCGACCAGCTCCGGGAAGCCCGGTTCCTGTCCACCATCGATCTAAAGAACGGATACTGGCAGGTCTCATTCCAACCCGCAAGCCGGCCAATGACCGCCTTCGCCATCCCGGGCAGAGGACAGTTTCAATTTACCGTGATGCCCTTCAGGTTACACGCCGCTCCGGCCATCTTCCAACGACTGCTCGACCGCGTCATCGGGCCGGACATGGAGCCACGCGCCTTCGCTTACCTGGCATAGTCTTGGGGAAAACATTTGAAGAACATCTACAGAATCTGCGAGAGGTGCTACAGCGGCTACTAAGGGCCAACCTCAAGATCAACCCCGACAAGTGCCACTTCGCATGCACCAGCCTCAAGTACCTGGGCCACGTCGTCGACAGAGAAAGGCTGAGAACTAACCCTGAAAAAGTGAGAGCCATCATGGACATCCCGCCACCCACCTCCCTACCGGCTCTCCGAAGATTTTTAGGGATGACATCGTGGTACCGTCGCTTCATACCGCAAATCGCCACGACCACAGCACCGCTGAACGACCTGCTCCGGAAAGGCAAACGGTGGGAATGGTCGACTCCACAGCAACAGGCGTTCGAGAAAGTAAGGAACTGCCTGGCCACCGCCCCAGTGCTGCAGTGCCCAGACTTCTCAGTACCATTCGTCCTACAAACCGACGCCAGCGATGCCGGACTAGGAGCAGTCCTCACGCAAAACATTCAGGAAGAGGAACGAGTCATAGCCTACGCCAGCCGAGCCCTCCGACTGGCCGAAAAGCATTACTCAGCTACCGAGAAGGAATGCCTCACCGTCGTATAGGGAATCGAGAAGATGCGGCCATACCTGAAAGGCTACAAGTTCAAGGTGATCACCGACCACTTCTCACTCAGATGGCTGCGCTCTCTGGACAACCCGACCGGCCGCCTAGCCTGCTGGGCCGTGGCACTACAGCAGCACGACTTCACCGTTGAGTACCGGAAGGGAGCCCTCAACCATGTGCCGGACGCTCTGTCGCGCGAGCCCCTTGAGGAGGGGGGGGAAGAAGAGACAAACACCGACGGACAGGACCTAGCAACCATCTTGCCCTGCAAATGGCACCAACGGATACTACAGGCCGTGCAAGAGGACTTGCGCAGGTATCCGGACTACCGAGTGCAAAACGACCGCCTATACCGCCATTTCCACGAACGCCACTCGACCGACGAGGACACCGAAGCGTCTGCCTAGAAGCTGTGCCTACCGCTACCGCTAAGAGAAGAGGCACTAAGGGAGTGCCACAACGCCACCACCGCAGGACATCTAGGAATAACGAAAACCCTCGCTCGACTGGCGCAGCGATACTACTGGCCGGGGATGTTTTGACAAGCCACCAATTACGTACGGCAATGTACGAACTGCCGGGAACATAAGCCCGTACAACGACAAACGGCCGGGCTCCTACACCACGCCACTGTAGACGCTCCGAACATGGTCATCGCCGTCGACTTGATAGGGCCACTGCCGAGATCATCCGAGGGCCACACATGGATACTGATCTGCCAAGACGTATTTACGAAGTGGATCACCACCAGACCCTTACGACAAGCCATCACTTCCGCCGTCACACGAGCCGTCGAACGGGACATCGTATTGCAACATGGATGCCCGAAGAGGGTCATCACGGACAATGGACGGCAGTTCGAGAGCCGCGAGTTCCGCGACATGATTGCCCGAGCCGGAATTGAGAATCGGAAAACACCGCCATACTCGCCCCAGTGCAATCCTGTCGAACGAGCCAACAGGACGTTGAAGACGATGATCGCGCAGTTCATTGGCCAGGACCACCGCCAATGGGATCGACACCTGCCACAGTTGACGTTCGCCGCCAATACCGCCATCCACGAAAGCACTGGATACACACCAGCAATGTTGACGTATGGACGAGAACTTAGCGCGCCCGGCACACTACGAGCAAGGAACGGACAAACTCTGGGTGACGCACCGATTGATTGGCCCGCCGCGCGGATCCGGCAGATTCAAAAAATGCGCGAACAATTCGAGATCGCCACCCGCCGGCAAGACAAAGCTACAGCAAAACAGGCACGGTATTACAATCTGCGAAGACGTGACTGGAGGCCGGACATAGGGCACCCGTCTACCGCCGGGAACACCCGCTGTCGAACGCCCAAGAACATTTTGCGGGCAAGCTAGCGCCTCGCTACTCGGGGCCAGGCCTGCCAGATTTCCAGATCTGGTACCACGTTTTGACTGCGGAGGCGGTAACTTATACCACAAGAGGTTGAGAGTTGACACAGCCAGGTTTTAGATGTCCTTCAGCGCCCTCATGATATTAACGACGTGGACATGTACTACGTAACCAACGTTAAGGCCAGGGAGTAACGCGTATCTGTATAATGTTGATTTCGTTCCGTGCTATTGTGAACGAAATGTCCGATAACACCATAGACCTTATAGATATGGACTGGCAATACCAAGCGAAATCGTGTCCATACTTCTCTCTCTAAAGAGTCCGGAAATATGTTTTGCGCATGCTTGTACATATTATACATTGAAATCCAATGATTGGATACGTTTTGGTCACGTGTTTTAATCTATGTGTGTGTATATATATATACATATGTATGCATGTGTGCTGACATGCACGATAGTTATTTCCGGTAACTTTAGAGAAAGAAGTACTAAAAAGTCTGTTTCTTTCTTGCACCTCTTCTGGATACCGTTTTCTATACACAAACTGTAGGCAATTGCCGGTTCATATCTATAAGGTCTATGGATAACACAAAGTTATTATACAAAATAATTTAGAAGATCCATGATCGGATCGATTCTTGCACGCTTTTATTGTCAGCTTGTTCGATTTTATTATTGTCTCGCTCGTTTACATATAATTACGTTATAAGACCGGTATATTTTTAACATAGAAATCAAATAAATTTAATAGTTTTTAATACATCAAATGTGTGTGTGCGCGTGCGCGCGTGCGTACGTGCGTGCGTGTGTGTGTGACACACTTGATGTATTGAAAAATAAGGAATTTGTATACAACAGTAGAAATTTCTAAATAAAGTATATCGGTTTTATAATATAATTATTATGTAGAAACGAGCAAATCAATAATAGGATTGACCGAGATAATAATAGCGTGCAAAAACCAATCCAATCATGGATTTTCAAGATTATTTTGCATAATAACTTTGTGTTATCGCACGAACATTTCGTTCACAATAGCACAGAATGAAACCAACATTATACACATACGCGTTACTCCCTGGCTTTAACGTAAACATTGGTTACGTAGTACATGTCCACGTCGTTGATGTCATGAGAGCGCTGAAGGGTACCTAAAACATGACTGTGTCGACTCTTAATCTTTTCTAGTATATGCTGGTACCGAATCTGAAAATTTGGCAGGCCTGCTCGGGGCCATTCACCGTTGACAAACACATCTCCCCAGTCATCGTCCGCCTGCGTGATCAAAGTAATAGGATCATCGGGACCGCACATGTCAAAGATTTAAAGGACGCCGAAACAAGACATGACCGGGAGAGTATATAAGGCGCGACGGGTTACGAAGAAAAAACAGTCGACATGGGAAAGCATAGGAGCACCATCCGAGAACGCCTCACACGCGCCATCACCGGACCACCGCGCATCCCGGTGAGCAATCGGCCTTTCGAGGCAACGGCGCGTCCAAAGCCGCCAGACGACCAGGCAGCCAACCAGCCAACCGCCGCCGTCCAGGAAGCATCCGCGCCGACGACGCCCGCAGCCCGACGACCGCCGATCATCCGCCAGCGGACCACCCGCTCGCGACAAGAGCGACTGTACGAGACGGCCCCCTCCAGCGCAACCACCGCCCGTCAAGCCACACTTCTGGCCATCTTCGGGTCCACCCTCTCGGATCTCGACGACGATGATGACGATGACAACGGCCGCGAGAGAACCGCCGAGCGCACCGCAGCCGCGCCTGAGTCCATGCCGGACATAGCGTCGCTGACAATCGCGGGGCCCAGCGCGGCGCCACCAGGGACGGCCCCATCGGCACCGCCGCCCGCGACGCTGCCGACGCCGACGCCAACACCACTGCCCACACCACCGCCAACACCGCTGCCGATGACGCCCGCACCACCGTCGACACAGCCAGCACTTCTGCCGATGACGCCAGCGCCGCTACCGACGCCGCCAGCTCCACTACCAACTCCGAGGTATTTTACCGGACCCCCGCCGCCGGAGATCACCCCAGCAACGTCACCGCCGCCCGGACCACCGATCCCGCTAGCCGTCGCCATCCCGGAGGAGCCCTTCCCTGAGGACGCCCTCCGAACCGTGCCGTGGGACCGCATCCGCCCGGGGCAACGATATCGCCACCACATGCACGGACGTAAGATTATTGTTTGGCGCCGCCGCGACGGTTCATGGTTCCTAAAATAAAGTTCTTGTTTGTATATAAGGACAGGGTCTGCCGAGGGGGAGGTGTAACGAGCCGCTACCGCTAGAACGGAGGCCGTTACCCCTACCTCGCTCGCTCTCTCTGCTTTTCTCTGCTTCCCTCACCACTGGGTGGAGGGTATATAAACCCTCCACTCGCGACGAGAGCCAGAGCTTCCCCGGTCCGCGCACTGAGCAGACCGAGCCTCCTGGTGAAGTGAGCCAGGCTTCCTAGCGCGCACATTGAGCGCCGTAACCTAACACTTGATCCTTCCCGGCACGCAGTGAGTGCCTTCCTAACCGCGTACCGAGCGGTAACTCACCGACACGATCCGTACCCGAGCTCTCGGCCGCGCACTGAGCGGTCGCCGTCGTTCCGACCCGGCGACTCCGCAGTGAGGAGGAACCGGCTCCGCGACTTGTCACCACGCGTGGTGACAACAACGCCATCGATCGATCAGCTGATGCGCCGAGCAGCTGATACCGGGCACCGTGCCGACGACCGCGCCGATTCACAACGCCGCTAGCGTCAGGCCTTAGGGCCACAGCGTGCCACCGCACCGCTGCCGCCGATACCGCACCCGCCGCCAATCGCCGCGCCGACCGACCGGCGCGCACGCCGCCGTAGCCAACCGAGGCATTACGCCGACACCGATCGCACGCACCGCCGCCACAGCCAATCAGAGCACCGCACCGATCACGCGCAGGCACACAAGCGCATACCGCGACATAGTCGCCAGCACACGACACACGGACATCTCGCATCTCGAGGCCGCACATTGTAAATAGTAGCTTAGGGCATTGTACATATTAGCGTAGGTTTATTATTACTTAATAAATCATAGTATTAGAATACACCGTCTTCCCACTTATTCGAGCCCGCCGCCCGGACCCTGAATCCCGCGGCTATCCGCAGTCAATAAGCACACAGGATTCACGGTTACAATCTTTATGATAATTTTTTTAAGTATCAAATAAATCTCTCATTCAGGATGTTATAGTGTTGTTTGATTTCTGAGTCAACTACGACGTATCGTTCCGTAATAACATTAATACGAGCGTGTTATGTTATGATTATACAATTTTTGTTACATGACTGTAACGCTAAAACAATTTATAACAGTTTTACTACCTGCGTATAACAAATGTTATATAGCAGAAATGTTACAGAACAGGTTATTTACATATTATATAGCATCTACTTATCATAAGAATAACAATGTTACATTACACATAACTTTCATGTTATATTGCCGTTATAAAACGTGTTCACTGGGTATATTTTCGGAACTTTATAATATTTCTGCAATATTACTGGAACATTTTGGTAATATTGATATTGCATGTTTTTGAAATGTCTCTGCAATATTACATTGCAACTTGTAACATTGTAACGTTGCAGCAATATTGCTGAAAGCTTCTGTGCTGTATGAGCATGAACACTTGATCAATTCAATAGATATTATCAAAATAAACAACATATATGTATAGTTAAACTACATATTATATAATAAACTATATAATAAATACGAAATAAACACGCACACACACGCATACATCCACGCATAGATACACACGCGCACGCACACGCACGCACTTACGCAACTAGTCAATAATTAAGACACTATAGTCTTGGCTATATAATGCACTTCCAATGTAAATACAATGCTATAGTAAGTTAAATTATTTGATTGATAAATGTTTTAAACATAAATTGTATCAGTTAATTAAAATTTTCTATTTCGGGAAACACGAGACTATATAATAATATGTACATTATTTAGACATATTGGTATGTATGTGATATTGTGATATTAACAGTATATTAACATTTATTGTGTAATCAATATTCGCTTTTTACTAAGAAATCTTGGCCAATGAATTTCCAATGTAAATGCAATACCGTATAATTATTGGTATGTAATATTGGCAGTACATTAGCATTTATTCTATATTTGTTGTAATTTGCAATGAGAAACAACATTTGGAATCAATAATATTTAATTAAAAGCTTCTCAATTGATATATAAAATATACATTAAAGAACAGTAGAAGTAAATCACTATGGTGATAAACATTATGAAGTATGCCCGAATTGCATATACTTTGCAAATATAAATGACAAACTTCTATTAATATTTAAATGTTTAAACTTTAGTATTTAATGCAATTCTCAATACTTCCACTCATTTAATATATTAATTATAATTACGCATTCCCATACACTCACATAGTTTTACAAACTGTACCTTTGGAATCGTTTTTGTAAACACATCTGCTATCTGTTCTTCAGATGCGACATATTTAACATCAATTTCTTTATTAACATATTTTTCTCGAATAAAATGATATCGTATATCAATGTGTTTACTCCTTTTATGAAATTCAGGATTTTTAATTAGTCGAATTGCACTTTGATTACACAGTCACACAAAAAAAAGTGGTTGGTCCGGCGGACTTGACTAGTCAATCCTTATGTATTTCGACCCGCTGAATCCGAATCTAAAGTCAGAATTGCAAAGTTAGCTCGCATTTTCTAACCTCAAAAAAAAATTTTTTTTAAATATTGGTCCGGTGGGCCAGACTAGTCAATCCTTATGTATTTTGACCCGTTGAATCCGAATCTAAGGTCAGAGTTGCAAAGTTAGCTTGCATTTCCTAACCTTAAAAAAAAATTTTTTTAATGTTGGTCCGGCAAACCAGACTAGTTTATTCTTATGTATTTTGACCCGCTTAATCCAAATCCAAGGTCAGAATTGCTGAATTGGCTCATTTTTTCCTAACCTCAAAAAAAATTTTTTTTTAGGTTAGGAAATGCGAGCTAACTTTGCAATTCTGATCTTAGATTCGGATTCAGCGGATCGAAATACATAAGGATTGACTAGTCTAGTTCGCCGGACCAACCACTTTTTTTTTGTGTGCCTGTGTAATTAAAAAAGACTTTTTTTTGTGGTTAGAAAATGCGAGCTAACTTTGCAATTCTGACCTTAGATTCGGATTCAGCGGGTCGAAATACATAAGGATTGACTAGTCTAGTCCGCCGGACCAACCACTTTTTTTTTCGTGTGCCTTATCAATGTTTAAGACTATCCTATTTTCACTTTGATAACCGACATCATTTAACAAAGAATTCAACCAAATTATTTCTTTCATTGCATTACTCGCTGTTACATATTCAGCCTCTGTCGTACTCAAAGTCACCATAAGTTGTCTCTGTGATCCCCATGTAATCGCACCGTTAGCAAACAATATTACAAATTCAGACATCGACCTACGAGTTGTTAAGTCGCCTGCAAAATCGGAGTCCGAATAGGCTAAAGGCACAGCTAGATAATTATCGTTTGTGTACTTTATCCCTTTATTCATCGTACTCTTCAGATAACGAAAAATTCGCTTTACTGCAATCCAATGACTATCATTGAAATTATTCAAATATCTGCTCACGACATTTACAGCAAAAGCAATATCTGGCCTACTGACTACTGCCAGAAAATTTAAACATCCGACCGCTTCTCTGTAAGGTAGATTTTGCTTCAAATCGCATTTTTCATCTATTGCTTTAAAGTTTACATGAGGATCAACTGGTGTATTAACAGGCTTTGCATCACTCATACCAAAACGTTTTAAAATTCTCTTTATATATGAACGTTGATGAATTATCATTGTTTTATTTTCTCGATTTCGTTCCATTTGCATTCCAACAAAAACATTTGATTGACAAAGAACAATTTCAACAGTTTTTCTTAATGCTTTAATTACTGAATTAATTGCATTAATTGATTTCGAGAAAATAAGACTATCATTCACATATAAAGCAAGAAACACTTCACAATTACAAAATAAACCTTTGTATAAACTTTTATCTGCGTTGCAAACAGAGAAATCAAAATATTTCAGAAAAGAAACAAATTTCTAATTCCAACAACGCGACGACTGTTTGAGACCGTATAATGCTTTAACTAACTTGCATACCATATTATTACCAACATTCTTATCAATGTTGACGCCATCTGGAATCTTCAGATATATTTCCTCGTCTAGATGTCCATAGAGAAAGGTAGTTTTGACATCAAATTGTCGTATCTCCATGTCCAATTGTGTGGCTATTGCAAGTAGTACTCTTAGGCCGGTATTCATAGTCGGATCTTATATTTAAGATCATCTTAAGTACTGTCTTAAGATGCTATCAACCAATCACAGAGCCGTATTAGCATCTTAAGACATTGCTTGAGACGATCTTTAAATAAGATTCGACTATGAATACCAGCCTTAATGTGTCGTACCTTACTACTGGAGAGAAAGTTTTACTGTAGTCGATTCCGGGTCGTTGAGTAAAACCTCTAGCACACAGCCAAGCTTTGTAACGATCCACTTTTCCAGAAAGTGTGTTTTTGATTTTGAAAACCCATTTAGAATCCACTGTTCTTCTTCCTTCAGGTAACGTTGTTAATTTCCATGTTCCATTCTTCTCATGTGCCTGGAGTTCTTCTTGTATCGCACGCTTCCACTGTTCCGCATTCGGACTATTAATTGCTTCAGAGTAGGAGACTGGCTCGTCACATTCAACAAAGAAAACGTCATAATTTGCCGGATATCTTGTCGGTCGTTTGAGAGTATGACGATCTCGTAAATTATAAGTTGTATCCACTGGAGGAGCATTTACTGAAGAAGAATCTCTTATATTGTCGCCCATCTCTTCATTTTCAAAAGATTGATTAAAATCTTCTACTGCATCTCGAAAATCATCTTCTTCCTCCATTTGAACTTCTTCTAATGGAATTAAATTGTCTTTGGTTGTTGTCCTACTTGGTACTTTGATGTCAACAGTGTTTTGAACTGGAATTATGACACTCGATGTCTCATTCGATGTCTCGTTGAAAACAACGTTCCTGTTTACCACAACCTTTTTTGTTGCTAGATTATACAATCTGTAGTTGCTCGATTCACCTTGATATCCAACCAATACCATTTTAGTTGCTTTAGAATCAAATTTTGTTCGTTGGATTTTTGGAACATGCACATATGCATCACTGCCGAAAATCTTCATGTAAGACAAATCAGGCTTCTTGTCAAACCAAACTTCATATGGTGTTTTGTTGTCAACTTGCGTGGTTGCTGTGCGATTTAAAATATACACAGCTGTGTTGACCGCTTCAGCCCAAAGTGATCGTGGAAGGTTTCTTGCCTGTAACATGGTTAATGCTGATTTTACAATTGTTCTGTTATCACGTTCTGAACGCTCGTTTTTTTGTTCAGGGGTATACGAAGCAGTCTTTTGCAATTGAATACCCATCTTCATGAGATATCCCAGCAAACACAGTTACATAACATCGTTAAATTTGCTATAAATTTTCAGACTAACCTCAATCTTGCAAACTGAATATCTGGAATGATCAATTACATATTATTGAAAATAATTACAAAATATAGCTGTACAATATTTTCTACTGCCAAATTGTAAATTTAGTACAAAATTTAATGGAAAAATAAAAAGGATTACCTCGGATAAAATAGATCTTGTGTCTCATGCAGCAAGACACAGCGATAAGACTTCCTTGGGCTTGGTGGATGGTCTGGATCGCGCTGAAACTCAGAATCGTCGCACCGTCGCGTTAATCACGATCACACTTAACAATTAAGTCAGCACCGCTTGAGTACACCGGCACCATCAGACTCGTTCTGCCAGAACACCGGCAGCGGATATGTATCGCGTCACGAAATGGTACTGTCAAAAGCTTTCTCGCGTAATTTAAATATAATATCAATATAATAGATCTGTATTGCGCAATACAAATATTATATAAAATATTATATAATATCAATATAACTTCAATATAAAATCCGTTATATAAGTGTTGTTATGTTACTATTATTTCAATATTGCGAATAAATAACAAAAAAATGTAAAAATTAATATAAAACCGTTATATTGTACTCGGATAACAATCTAGATTGCATTAACATGATTGTAAGGTAACATTTGTTATCTCACATGTTACTTCTGTGCAATGTTGCGTCTATATTCTGTGTTTGCTGGGATTGCTTCATATGTGCATTTATGTATTCCTTACCGTTATCGATGCGTAAATACTTCATCGGACGATTAAACTTGTTTCGCACTAGTTTTTCAAATTCCATGAACCGTTCTATAACATCCGATTTGTGCTTCATGAAGTAAACATGCCTAAATGCCGAAGCGTCGTCCTTGAATGTCACATAAAATCTTGCACCACCGATAGACTCTGTTGACATTGGTCTTCCTACGTCACTGTAAAAGAACTCACCTGGAGCTGATTTTTCATGTGACTCCTTCTTCTTGAAAGGAAGCCGATGAGATTTCCCATATTGACAGGATTCACAAAAGAAATCATCTATGTCCGAAAGTGTAACTCCATGTACCATTCCCTTTTTGATTGTATCTTTGAGCGCTTGTTTATTAATGTGCCCAAGACGCTCGTGCCAGATACGTAGGCTGCTGCTGCTATTATTGAATGTCGCTGCGTGTACTTCATCAGCAATTGCAGATTTAAGAAAAAGTCGATATACCTGGTTTAGTTGTTTTTGTCCTTTAATTATTACCTTTTCATTCCTTTTAAACTCTATCATGTCCTTTGTCAGCTGTACATTTAAATTCTTCTCCATAGTCGAGCCAATAGAGAATAAATTCTTTCGAAAGGTAGGGATAAACAAAATATTCTCAATATCAAAATTTAACCATTTACCATTTACTAGACTTTTAACAGGTACAGTTCCAACATCCTTTATAGCGCACACACTGTGATTACCGAGAATGATGGAGCCCGTGCTCGCTGACAATTTCGAAAACCACTCACGTTTGTAAGTTATGTAGCGCGAACATCCAGATTCACCGATCCAGATTTCACTCGTGTCCTTGTTCATAAACTCTTTTTCTTTATCCGCGACAGCTGTTACAGCAGGAATATTCACATCAGGTGCATTTACAACAAAAGCATTTACAACAAGAGCATCTATTTTATTATCTTCTTTCTTGTCACCACTCTTCTCGTCTTTCACTTTTTTCTGACACACTCTTATCGAATGTCCCTTTTTATGACAATAGAAACATTTAAAATTGCTTTTCTTTGTTTCGCTAACACTTTCACTTTTCTTTTTTTTTCCTGAGGTCTTGCTCAGCGTATGGTGATAAACATTATGAATTATGCCCGAATCGCATATACTTTGCAAATATAAATGACAAACTTCTATTAATATTTAAATGTTTAAACTTTAGCATTTAATGCAATTCTTAATAATATTCAATATTGAAATTATATTGGTAAATCTTGGCCAATACCGTTCCAACATAAACTCAATATTAAAATGCAATTGATATACAATATTTGCATATATTGTATGACCAATATTAGCTCTACATTGGGAAAATAATTGGCTAATGCATTTTCAAGAAGACCAATATTTAACCAATATTCGCCAATATTCCGCCAATGTGTTTTGCAATCAGAGAGCTAATTATATGAAATAGTTGTAACATTATATATTTCAAATAGCGTAAAAAACTTTGTGCTTTAATATCTAAGGCTGAAAGTCGTCTATCGGGATTCTTATTTAACATCGATTTGAGAAATTCTTGCAAGTCACTTTTAATCTGCAAAAGAAATTTTTTATTGTATATTTCTATGCAACAATATACAAATACTAAATGTAATATATGAGCAGTGTTGCGCTTAGATAATTTAAAATAATCTAGATAAAGATAAGATTAAAATAATTTAAATTTATCTAGATAAGAGATAAGATAATGTTTTATTTTGATAATTTTAAGATAATATTACAAAGTAGGAACAAGATAGGCACATTGAATACAGAAACAATACATTTATATTTTTATTTATAAATGTTTATTTCTTAAAAACAGCGTTGTGATCGACATGCGGGGACTTATGATTACGTTATAGTTACTGATATAATTAGACTGGAAGCGTTACTGAAATGCATATGCCATAAGCGGAATGCGAGAGAAGGACAAATTGCTGTCAAAAGGATATTTCTCTCTCATTTTAATCTTCTACGCACGCGCACAATAACACAGCTCTACAAAAAAATCGAAATTTTGTTGCGGGGACTTAACCCACCTTACTATATGTAATCGAGCATGCTGAAACCGAATCCGGAGTTCAAATAACCCCATCAAGTCCCCAGGGAGAAACACGAGATCGAATAGACATCGAGCAGACATCTATCAGACGCATCTAAGCTAGACGTATCTAGATAGACGTCGAAGTGACCTTTTTCAGACGCGTATAATAGACGTCTAATAGACGTTCTGTGTAACCTTATTATAGACGTTTAATAGATTTACCTCTACACGGAGAGAATTTTTTCTTAGAATTTATCCTCAAAATCAGTGGTAGTCGTGGAACAACACGGACTTCGAAGAGTCTTACTATACTTTTAGTAAAATTTGATAAAATTTTACTAAAATTTAACCAAAACATTTTACATTATACAGGGAGTCCCAGAGCATACTGGTTACTGATCATAAAAAGGTAGATGGGATCGAGATGAACATAAAAGTTCAATATTGTTGTGGGTTTGGTCTGCTAATAATCGAGATATAAATTTTTTAAATTATGTGAATGAGAGCGCGCCTTGCGCGCCGAAGGAAGGGCTCGAGCCGCTCGAGCCATAGCACGGCCTACTGTTTCAAGCATTGGCTGCCGGCGGCAGCGTGGGAAAGAAGGAGAAGCGTGGCGTCGTCGCCGTTCCCACGTCTCGCCGCACCGCGCCTAAGCTCGCGTCGATGGCTGCTACGCACACTCGCGATTACATGACGAGATTATAAATTATTAATAAAAATAGGACAAATTTAAATCGTAATAAACTTTTGTAAATAAGAAAGTTGAAAGAGAGAAAGCAATGGAAACGTATGGAACCTGCAAATAATATAATATTTGCCGCATCAAATTCTCTCATTGTTTTTTATGGAATATTAAATTAACGAAGATTTATCACGAAGCTTTGCTGAAATCAAAAAGAATTAGGATGATGACTCTCTTTTCATCAATGCCTCTACGGATGTCGCAATGCAGATTGAGTGCTGAAGCTGGTACGATAACCAGATTGTCTGGGGTCGAGTAGGTTGTTAACTTCGAGAAATTGCGTGATTTGTTTATGAACAGTTCTTTCAAGGATCTTAGATAGTTCGGGGAGGTTGGCGATCGGACGAGTATCTGAAGGGGTAAGAGGAGTCTTAATCTTGGATAGCGGTCTGATATAAGCACACTTCCAGGAATGAGGGAAACAGGAATGGAGAATGGAGTTGTTAAAAAGTGTCAAGAGAAACGGTGTAATGCAAGGAAGAGCAAGCTTGAGGCAAAATAAAGGGATTCTGTCAGCACCAGCAGAGAGAAAGTTACCAGGTGACGCCTTGATTGCGTCAAGCAGACATCTCACGAGACCGAGATTAAGTGACCGATGACCTACATCCCGTCTGATTCTGATCTGAGTATGATCGTTTACTTGTTATTTCGGATTAGACACCCACTTTCTCTCTCCCCTCTCTCGTGATTCGGAAGATGAGAGACGAGAGATAGAGATGACACGGGTGATGACGGGAAGCCGCAGGGAGAGGGGAGAGGGCGATCTCCGAGGTTGATATCCGGAAGGTTACCTGGACATTTATAGGAAGGGACTTTGAGGTGACCCCCCCTTACTTCCTCCACTGAGAGGAGGAGGCCGATCCATTAGACCGATGGGAGCAGCTCAACGATCGAGGCCAGATGGAGTGGCGAGGAGGTAACCGAGTCTCGTCGAATGAGCGGGGGGACTCGCAATCCTGCGGCCACTCTAAGAATGTCACTGGAGTGAGCCTTCTCAGAGGTTTGACTCCCGGAGTGTCGCAGAGCGTGACCGAGTAGTTGAGATGGATGCTCACAAAGACTGGGGATCGATGGTATCGACGTGAGTCCGGTCTCGGGGTTGCACAGAGGGGATCATACGAGCGAGCAGCAATGCTGTGCATCAAGATGGAGAGACGGGCTATGTGGCGAACGAGGCTCGACCCGACGGGATCTGAGGAGCCGAGGGTCATGACGGCCGTAGTATGCCTGTCACGAGGAACCGCCGAGGTGCTGAGGGAGGGATGAGGGAGAGGGTCCCCCTGCTTGACTCGAATGGCCGCACCGAAGGGACCTGATGGTTGAGAGTCTGCCTCACGCGTATAGAGGGAGAGGGAGAGGGAGCAGGGAGAGGGAGAGGGAGAGGGAGAGGGGAGAGGGCGAGAGGGAGAGGGAGAGGGAGAGGGAAGAGGAGGAGGGAGAGGGAGAGGGAGAGAGGGAGAGGGAGAGAGAGGGGAGAGGGAGAGGGAGAGGGAGAGGGAGAGGGGAGAGGGAGGGGAGAGGGAGAGGGAGAGGGAGAGGGAGAGGGAGAGGGAGAGGGAGAGGGAGAGGAGAGTGAGAGGAGAGGGAGAGGGAGAGAGAGAGAGAGAGAGAGAGAGAGAGAGAGAGAGAGAGAGGTGTAATTACGACAGATTTTCAGTGACTTATAATGTATTAACGATAGAAGAAACTCGAAGTTCTCTATCATATACAAGAGAAAATCCTTTGTAGTTAACCATATTAACGATACTTGACATAACATTGATCTCTAATTACCTATAATTACCGTAGAAGTCGCATTGAATAATTTATCCTGAAGTCGTTAGATCAAACGTGAATATTTTTCTATCGTGTTATTTTACAAAGAGTGTATATTAGGGATAGTATTTCGTGCATTTCGTAATTTTCTAATAAGATGGTTACGAAAGGAGAATGTATAAAGAATCAATCGTGATAATTCTTCGTTAATTTAATATTCCATAAAAAACGATGAGAGAATTTGATACGGCAAATATTATATTATTTGCAGGTTCCATATGTTTCCATCACTTTCTCTCTTTCGACTTTCTTATTTACAAAAGTTTATTACGATTTAAATTTGTCCTATTTTTATTAATAATTTATAATCTCGTCATGTAATCGCGAGTGTGCGTAGCAGCCATCGACGCGAACTTAGGCGCGGTGCGGCGAGACGTGGGAACGGCGACGACGCCACACTTCTCCTTCTTTCCCCCGCCGCCGCCGGCAGTCAATGCTTGAAACAGTAGGCCGTGCTATGGCTCGAGCAGCTCGAGCCCTTCTTTCGGCGCGCAAGGCGCGCTCTCATTCGCATAATTTAAAAAATTTATATCTCGATTATTAGCAGACCAAACCCACAACAATATTGAACTTTTATGTTCATCTCGATCCCATCTACCTTTTTATGAACAGTAACCAGTATGCTCTGGGACTCCCTGTAGAATAGTTGAGTCAAATTTTACTAATATTTTATTAAATTTCACTAAAAGTATAGTAAAATTCTTCAAAGTCCGTGTTGTTCCACGACTATTATAATTTTGAAGGTAAATTCTAAGAGAAAATTTTGTCCGTGTATAATAAAAGAACCAATTTATGTACTCATTAATAAATAATACTATAATTTATATTACACTTTTTTTATTCTTTTAAGTACAAATACTATTTTTTATTTAATTTTTTTTTATTTTTTAAAATAATATTTATGATAAATCTTTATGATCTGTCAAATTTAAGACCACAAAAATATTTATAAAATATTTAAATAAATATTTATAAAATAATATTCCAATAAATATTTTGTAAATATTTTATAAATATTGTGTGCTATCTGGCAATGAACAAAATCGCATTAATTATTTAAAAAGTAATGCGACGTCTCTTCAAAATTATTATCATTTACTTAGACGTCTATTAGATGTTTATTAGGCGTCGAGAAATGACTTGCAGCTTAAAATAATTTTTTATTAATAATTTATTGTTATTGTATAAAGACTGTTATTGTAAGGTTTTAAACGAACACAATAACACCAAATCACATTACATCTAAATCAGATATTTCTAGACGTTATTTTAGATGTAGATGGCTCCGATGTCTAATAGACGTTTATCCGATCTTTTATTTCTCCTTGGGTCTGGTTTTTTCGTAACTTTAAAAAATAGGCTAAAAATCATAAAATTCAATAAAAACCCAAACAAAACCCCATAATCACATATCCCATCAATCACACAATCCCATAATCTTAAAACCCCATAACCCTAAACCTTAAAACTTCATAACCCTTAAACCCCATAACCAGTGAGAAAGAGACTTATGCGCGTTCAAGCAGTGAAAATCAATATGTTTGAAACAGCTATGCCCTTCAACCCCTCAATCACGTAACCTTAAAACCCCATAATCCTAAACTTTATAACCTCAAAACCCCATAACCCTATAACCCCATAGATGACAAGTTAGAAGGGTCGCTTCTATTAGTGTTGAAAAAAAAAAAATTTTTTTTTGTGTGTTTGCATTTTAGGGCACCTCCACGTGAAAAAAAAACAATAAAGAAAACGATCAAGAAACGATGGATAGAATTTGATATCATTTTCCTGTATTTTAATTCTTATTTTTATCTATTTAACTTTTGTTACTCGTGAGAGGCGAGGAGACCTTACGAAAATAAAGCACCTCGTAACGTGAGAGGCGAGGGGACCTCACGTAAATAAAGCACCTCAAAGAGAACAGAAGCCCGCTACGTCCACGTCGTTGTTCCCGGGTTTGGCAGAATGTAGATTTTGTGGCAAAAATACATTAGGTGGCTACACAATTATTCAATTATTTTTTTATGAGGTTTTAAGGTTATGAGGTTGTGAAGTTGATGGGATATATGATTATGGGGTTTTGTTTGGGTTTTTATTGAATTTTATGATTTTTAGTCTATTTTTTGAGGTTACGAAAAAACCGGACGTGATGGGGTTATTTGGACTCCGGATTCGGTTTCAGCATGCTCGATTACATATAGTAAGGTGGGTCAGGTCTCCGCAAACAAAATTTCAATTTTTTTTGTGGAGCTGCGTAATCAAAACTGTATTGTTTAATCTTACGATAAAACGTCATTACATGACGGGGTAATCAGATGTGATGCAAGAGTTCGAACTCTTTTTTCAGCTTTTTAACTTGACAAGGAAAGATGTACTTTTTTGATCGTCTATTCTTCCTTTGCGTTTTGACCGTCAGCGCTGTTGTCAATTTCTAGTATACTTACATTTCAGTGATTTTGTGTAGATCTCGCAAAATTGACAATTTAGAAAATTTTAAAAGATAATACTTTTTAATCTAAGGTAAAGATAAGATTTCTTTTAGAGATCATCTAAATAAAACAATTTCTTTATCTAAATTATTTAGATAATTTTATTTAGATAATGGCAAACACTGTATACAAGATACTTGTTGAAGTATTGTTTTAATTTCTTTACCTCAGGTATTATATTATCAAATATAAACCAATCCACTTCCGCAAAATTTTTCGGAAACTTTAATAGTTGCAGGTCCGTTAGCATTTTTTCTCTTTCTTTTTTAGTAGAAAATGGTGTAAGAAGCTCAAAGAGGATTACTCCTAATGAATAAATATCCACTTTACAGTTGTAATTTTGTTTGTTCCTTTGTTCAGGTGCCATATAAAGGTGTGTGCCGACACCTGCGGTATATACGTTGTTTTTAAAAGAAGCATTCTTATTTTTAGCTGCGGATGTGTGTGTGTGAGCTTCATCATAACCTTCAGTGATCGCGGTTACAAGACCAAAATCACCGATTTTTATTTTATTCTGATCGTTGCAATCGAAAAATATGTTCGATGGCTAAAAATAAAATTTTGTAATTATAAAATAGAATATTCATAGAATGTAAAAAAATTCTAATGTATCATTCTTAAAACAGACATTACTTTTAAATCTCGATGAATTAAATTGTTCAAATGTATATACTCCACAGCGTTTACCATTTGATCAAAAATATTTAATATCCAATGAAAATCTCTTTTTGATTCGTTCTGGAGCCACTCTTCCAAAGTGCGTTTTTGGCACAGCTCCATTTGTATGTATAAGAACATTTTGACCGACTTTTGAAACTTCTTACTTACGCCTGACGTAAATGACGTTTTGCGTTTACGATTTTTTTTTATATTAATATCTGCGTTATCCAATTTTAAATTTTCACATCTCCTTCTTAATGAAGAATAATCAGTTTGTAAAACATTATTGTACACAAAATTAGTTTTGGTTTCAGTTTGAGTTCCTTCCGAAAGAAATTCAGTTGAACCTCTCAATTTATTAATCCATTCTTGATCCTTCTCTTCCTGCCCTCTACTAGAAAGGCATTCTAACCAAGTGCTACAATACCTTACAATATTAGGATGATTCAAATTAGCTAACGCTTTTACCTCCTCCCTGACACGTTTTTTTGAATATTGGCTGCAATAAAATTTTTTATCATGAAAATTCTTAGCCAATAAAAATCTCGTTAAATTATTATGGTCATATTTATATTTTAACGTAACTATTCCGGTAGAAAAATTTTGCAAACGTACATTGTATAATAATGGCATCAAAGATTGTGCTAAGATGATTTGCCATAACGCAACAGTTTCGTCAGAATATAATTCTTAAATAATATTTGTCAAAAATTAGACAAATATAATTTGAAACATAAATATTTTGCAATTATTTTATCATTTAAAATTATCACATTATAATCTTCTATATTTTTACAATATAATGTAGCAATAATGCAGCAATAATATTGTGCAATATTTACAACATTTAATCTTTAATATTTAATTCAAAATTAATATCAAAAAGTGTTACAACAAATTTAACAAATATAGCTTAGTCAAAAGATATTTGATAAACATTAAAAGAAACGCACTTTATCTAACTGCTAACAGATTAGTTGCGTCTGTCGGAGAGTTTTTATTAGTGGTGCAAACTCCCGTAAAGGTAGCTTTAAGTATCTCTTCGGTAATAATAATGGCTCAAAACTCTTAAATTATTTCTACATTCCATGTTTCAGCATTCTACATTCCATATTTGTGCATTATAATTTAAGGATAATTGTGAAACATTATGGATTCCATGTTTCAATATTTGTGCATTATAATTTAAGGATAATTGTGGAATAACTTAAGTCTTTCGGACACAATTATATTTCTAATTGTAAGTGTTTTAAACATGTTACGATTGAAATATTTTTTTCAATTATTGTACAATTTATTTCTAAATTTAATTTTGCAAACGTGCCTGATCAAAAATTTTTTATGTAAAAATATATAAAAATCTGTAGAATTATGTATCAAAAATGTCCATGCAAAATTTTATATTGTATATTTTTATATAATTTTACATAATTTTATATACTTTTATATAATTCTGATATAATTCTATAAATTTATACATACTTTTACATGAAACATTTTTTATTGAGAAAGAATTATTCATATGTAATTATATATAATTATATTTAATTATATATAATTATATGTAATTATATATAATTGTAAATAAGCAATTTTTTTTCCCGGCAAAAATTTTTTTATACAAGAGTATGTATAAATCTATAAAATTATATCAAATTTATATAAAATTACATAAAAATAAATAAAATTGTAAAATTAAATAAAAATATACAATGTAAAATTTTGCATGGACATTTTTGATACATAATTCTACAGATTTTTACATACTTTTACATGAAAAATTTTTGATCGGGTGCTGTTAAGGATGATTCGCCATATCGCTAATGTTATGCCAAAATACTATTTCAACATTAATTGCGCAAACATTTATCAATGTTTCATAAAAAGTTAATATTTCTACATCTATTTTCTCAAATATGTCCTCATAATGACGAATTATCAATTTTTTACAATATTTTGTCATACAATTTTACAAAACTTTTCTTATTAGGGTAGATATTTTATTACTTTAAGGAGCTTAAGGTAAATAATTTACTACTTTAAATTTTACGAGTATTAACAGATTGTATTGTCACAAAAGAGAATCTTTATAATTTTCCACTTATTTGATTGAGTAAATTAAGTAAAATGTCATAAATCAATACAATATAAAAGAATTTTAATTATTTTTTATAATATTATTTAGAAAAGATATATAGCTATTTAAAAAAAAGAAAAATATAATTAAGTACTTACTTGTTTGATATATCAATTCTTTTAACAGCATAATTGTAATCATCAATTTTGTGTTTGGCTTTAAAGACTATACCAAATCCTCCTTCTCCCAAAAAACTAATTTCCTTAAAATCATTTTGAAAACGTTTATTGCTCACATTTTTACTGTAATCATTAGTTGTATCACTTTTTTGGATTTTTACGTATCTCTTATTTGTCGAAGGCTGAAACGTGTTAATTTAATTAAAAATAAAATAGAAAAAAAAAATTGAAACTGAGCTGTAGGCCTATTCTGTAACTCGTTAAGAGGTATCGGTTTCGTTATATTGTCGTTGCGCAGCTTTTTTACCATATAAAATATCTGTGTAACAACTGTATAACGATACCCATACCTCTTAACGAGTTACAGAATCGCACTACTGTAGGCCTATTCTGTAACTCGTTAAGAGGTGTCGGTATCGTTATACTGTCGTTGCGCAGCTTTTTTACCATATAAAATATCTGCGCAACAACTGTATAACGATACCGATACCTTTTAACGAGTTACAGAATCGCACTACTGGGGCTCTATTCTGTACCAGCTACCGACAACTATCGGTGTCGTTGCGTAGTTTTTTTGCCATATAAAATATCTGCGCAACGACACCGATAGTTGTCGGTACAGAAATGAGTCCCTGATAACCGAACTCTTATTCTCTGATCAATTTTACAGTGGTGTTGATGAGATAGATGAGATTCTATGTTATGCAGAATTTTAGATCGGTTAAACGTTGCCATAATTATCAACCAATATTACCAACTATTAATTAGATTTTTCATTTTTTGCAATCTTACTAAAAGACAAAGTTAACTACATTTCTCTTTATTTTCAATAATTATCATGAACGACTTAAATTCATGTAATAAAAAAAGTAGTAGATCTATAAAATTTTGTCATTGAAAAAATAATTTATTTGAATACTTGCAAGAGATTAATTATTTAAGTCAAGCCACAAATAATTTTGTTTACAAATAAAAAATTATATTAAAATTTTTAAATATTTTTTACTTAAAGTATCTTTATAATTAGTATTAAAAATATAAATTTTAAGCATAGATATATTATTTTTTTATAAAAAAATAATTATTATTTATTAAAATTTAAATTAAAAGTCATTCTTTAAAAAATGTTATTTAAATAAATATAATAATTACATTTTTAACAAAAAATTTCTTTTGTTAGAAAATATTACTTTTGTAACTAAAAAATATTTATTCACATTAAAATGTATTCTAAAAAACTGTTTTCTTAAATATAAGTTTTGACAATTCTGTTCTTTTCTTTTTTCTTGATTTCTTTTATAAACTGACATATTTCAGTTCTGTATGTTGATGGCGAAATCTTACTTCCTTCGTTGCTCTTGGCGAGCCTTTTTTATTCATTTCAAAAAGTGCATTTTATTCCCGAGAAAGACACGCTATGTAGCAGAGGATAGTGAAGAGAATACTATCTTAAGAATAAAACAAAGCAATGGTTTATTTAATTAATATAAAAAATCTGTTTAAATACGTAAAAGGTTTTTTGTTCTAATAAATAATTTCTTAATTTTTAAATAAATATTTATTTAATATACAGGGTGTCTCATATTTGGTATGAAAGTCTTCATGGAAAGATAGACGGGATCAAGGTGGACATAAAGTTTATCATAGTTTTAGTCAGGGTTCTAAATAATGCATTACTTTTTGTAATGCATTACGGTTTTATTAAAGAATATTTTTTTAATAACCAATACGAAGGTTCTTAATTACGCATTACTTTTGAAATAATCAATGCAATTTTTGTTCATTACGCATTACTTTTGAAATAATTAATGCGATTTTTTTCATTACGCGTTATTTTTGAAATAATTAATGCGATTTTTTTCATTACGCATTACTTTTAAAATAATTAATGTGATTTCTTTATTACGCATTACTTTTCAAATAATTAATGCGATTTTTTTCATTATGCATTACTTTTGCAATAATTAATGTGATTTTTTTCAGTACGCATTATTTTTAAAATAATTAATGCGATTTTTTTCATTACGCATTACTTTTAAAATAATTAATGGGATTTTTTTTATTACGCATTACTGTTGAAATAATCAATGCAATTTTTTTATTACGCATTACTTTTTAGATAATTAATGCAATTTTTTCCATTTTGGATTACTGTTTTAATAATAATTAATGAGTAAAGAAATAATTACTTATTAAAAAATTAATAAGTAATGCGTTATTTTTTAATTTGCATTTTCATTACCCTGGTTTTAGTTATTTTTAATGATAGCCGAGATATTAATTTTTCAAATTACGCGAATGAGAGCGTGCTCTGCGCGCCGAGGAAAGCATTGGCTGCCGGCGCGGCGGTGGGGGAGGGGGGGGGCAAGGAGGAGAAGCGCGCCGCTGCCTATGCCTCGCCGCTCTCGCGTTCCACCGCACTGGCGCCTAGACTGGTGTCGATGGCCGCTACGCACATATTCTTATTTTTTTTCCATGGAATATTAAATTAACGAAGGTCTATCACGATTGATATCTATGATTGATTTCTCATACATTCTGTTTTCTTAAATATTTAATTAGAAAATAACAAAATGCGCGAGATATCCATGGATATTTATATTACACTCTTTGTTCATAACACGATAGAAAAATACCTCTTGATGTCACGACAACGATTTCACGATAGATTACGCCTTCTACGATAATATATGCTTAGAAATCGATGTTCAATATCAAGTATTATTAATACAACGAAGGATTTTTCTTTTATAACGATATAGAATTTAGAGTTTCTTTTATCTTTAATTACATTATTAATAACGACAGATTTTTTAGTGATTCATTTAGAATAGATACCAATAAAAATACGAGAATCTAATTCATTTCTTTTTCGTAATTCATTACTTCTCTAAATCGAAAAAAAAATTTTTTAAGAAGTGATATTATTTTCTATCGTTCTCTCGTTTTCTGTTAGGAAAATATATTTCTCATTGGAAGGATGAAAAAATTACTACGGAGACATCGTGTTGGGTCCCCCTCACACCATGGCTATTGTGCAGCCTTACAACTACTTTCCCTCCCTTCTCTCGACGTCCATTTACAGTTTCTTTCCCCCTACCTCCTCTTTTCCTCTCTTTCTCTCTTCCCTCTACCCTCTTCTCTCCAATTTTTCCCCTTAAACTCTCTTCTCTGCTCCAGATTGTCTTTCTCTATTCCTCTCCAAATTACGTTCTTTCTCCTCCCTCTCCTGTCCTTTTCTCCTTTCTTCTCCCTTTCTCTCTCTTTCTTCTCCGTTTCTTTCACGCTCCTTCACTCTCTTCCTTATGCTCTTGTGCGTCTTCCTCCTTTGGCTGCATCCCTTTTTCTTACCATACCTCTCTTTTCTCTTCTCCTCTTCCCTTATTGCGCTCCTACTCTCTTTTTCTTCTCTCGTGCTTGTCCCTCTCTTCATTCCTCCTTTACTTACTTCTGCTTCTACCACCTTCTTCTTTTCCGTTCTCTCTTCTTTCTCCTCCCTGTTCTTCTTCACCGCTTCTTCCACTTCTACCTGTCTTTCATCTTTCTCACTTTTCTCCTCCCTCTTGACTGTACTCTACCAGTCTTCCCTTCTCTCCTCTTTTCTCCTTATCATTTTTTCTCTTTATCTCTCCTCTCTATCTTTGTGCTCCTTCCGTCTCTCTTTCCATCCACTCTTCCTTTCTCCTGATTTCCTTCTTGTCTTCCTCCATTTCCTGTGACTTCCTCCTTCTTCTCCTGCCTCTCCCCTTGTATTCCTTCCCACCGCCTGTCTCTGTCTCCGTTTTCCTCTCTGCTCTCCCTTTGGTCACCTGTTTTTTCACGTCAGATCTCATCTCCTTCTCTCCTCCTGTCTCTCTCTTCGCCTTCGCCTGCACCCACCTTTTTTCCTCTTCCTTCTCTCATTCTATTTCTAACCTCTCCGGCTCTCCTTTCTCCTCCCTCTGCACACCAAACGTTCTAAACCGCCATCATCTTTTCCATATATCTTTTTATCCCCCTCTCAGCTCTTCTACCGACTCCTCCATTATTCTGGTCTTCTTTCATCTATTCTTTTTCTTCACGATACTTCCATTTCGAATATCTCTTCTCTCTTTCTCACACACTTAACCTCTCTTCTATGAGTTCTACTCCTCTCCTGGAACTTTCCTGCTCGATACCCTAGATCAATATATCGATATCTCGGTCGATCCCTAACACGCGCTCCTGTCTTCTTCCGCTATCGACACTGCGCATGCTCTCGACCGACCTATCGTTTCAATGCGTTTATTCGCACTCCCATCGATCTATCGCCTTCTCCACCGCTATCTATCAAATCTTCTTTTGACCACATTGACTGCCGTCAGTTTCTTCCTTCTAATCCAATCCTCACTCTGTACGTTCTCTCTTGCTCTCCTCTATCTACGCCTCGCACTCCTGCTCTTACATCTCGTGTGTCCTGTCTCTCGTTTTCCAGCTCGCTCACATCCTCTCTCCACCAAACACTACTCCATTTTTACACCTCTCCGCACTCTATTTCCACCAACTCGCTCCGTTTCCTTCTTGTCAGCTATTCTTTCTCCATCCTTTCCATAATTCATCACTCCACTTTTCCTTCTTCTCTTGCAATCCTACTTCTCCATTCTGTCGATTTCCTTCAATTGCCGGTCTTCTTCACAATTCCAACTTCTCGGTACTCCGTATTCTCTTGCCTCTCAACCTTTCCTTCTCTCTTTTTCTTTACTTAAAACCAGAGCCCACACTTCACTTTCTACTCTGTAGCAGCGCCATTTTGCTTCCCCAAATAATTATTTAATGTGGAGAATTTCCTCGCCAAAGATTAGTCAATGTGGACTTCGTCTTTCAAGAATATTTATTTTCTATAATTATTTTTGATTGATTTAGTGCGCCTTTCGGCGCGAATAAAAAATGTGTTTTATATTCTTCTCTCCCTATAGGAGATGCGTGGTTTCGTAAGGGTGACCAGGATTGGTCCGTATTTCTCTTCTTCTTTCTTCTCTTCTTCTCTTTCTACTGAAGATTCTTGAAGATCTGTCTGTGTAGATATCTCTTGGTGTGTCGCTTTTTTTGCTGACGATTCAAAATGATCTGTTTGTGTAGATATCTTTTGGTGAGTCGTCTGGGTGAAAGCGTCGACGAAATATTTCTGCTTTGGGAAGTCGATCGGGATTAGCCTCCAAGGGAAGTATTCTGTACAGCGCTCGGATATCACTTCGCCTGAACAGTTTTTACGTTACTCATCTATTGCTTTCCGTTTTAAGTCTTTAAGAGCCGCTCCTATAAATAAGTCCCACGATCACATCTACTCTCTTCCGTTTTAATTCTTTAAAACACGTTTCTATTATTTATAAATAATTCCCTCTTAGAGTTTCTCATCCCCCTTCTTTCCCCGGTTCGCGGATTCCGAGCCTACCGTTCGAGAGTCCGGCTGGCCGTCCTGGTGCGCGGATTCCGCCCCTAGTGTTCGAGAATCCAAGCAACAATTCACGGATTTGGATTTAGATTTTCGAGAGTCTGCACTTACCTCACCTCCTCTCTCCAAATTACTTGAATAATGTCACTCACAAGCAAAGAGTTGCCCATTAGTTTTACATTTCCGAAATTTATATTAATAACCCTTTGTTAAACTTCAAAACCTTTGTAAACTCAACCAAAATCTATGTTTACAACCCTTTGCGTATTTAAAACCTTTAATAATAATTCTTTGCGTATTCTTTAAAACCTTTGTAAACTCAACCGAAATCTATGTTTACAACCTTTTGCTTATTTGAAACCTTTAATAATAATTCTTTGCGTTTTTTTTTAACTTTGTAAACTCTTGCAAAAATTATTTAGTAACCATTCATGTAACTCAATTTTTGTAAACTCATAGCTAACAAATTATGTTAAACATAGACTTCAGCGCCCATTTATAATTCTTATAACATTTTGGAAAATTTAGAATAAATACTTTGTTATTTTTCTTTAATTTATTACATGAATTTCATCATTTATTTTAACGACCATTCCTCGCCGCTCCCGAACAAAGACAGCATTTGGTCCGATCCCGAGTTAAAGCAATTCAATTTTCGTTGACTCAAAACTTGGACCGACGGATGCACGACTAAAAAACGGGTTATAGCGGGCCTATTGGCACGTTGACCTACATTTTCGAGTCACAAAAAGTGCATTCGACCCGAGGCATCTATCCTCTCTTAATGTGTGTGCCTACGGGAATTTTACGTTTTGTTACGTCCTTCCCTGCTTTACCTGTTCTCCATGAAATATCTTTCCTACCAAATAGAGTTAAATCCTATAAGGCTGGACGTAACATTAATATATCTTAATAAAGTAAAATATTGTTCGATCATTTTCGTAAATGAGTTTATTTCTTTTAATTCTGATTTCTTAGTAGCATTTGAAAACTCATACATTTTGATTCGTAAGTTTCTTACTATTTCTACAGACGGTCATAAATTTTGAAAAATTGATTTTTTGGAAAGTAGACTATCTTAAAAATATTCTATAAAAGTTTCAAATTAATCCGATTAATATTCATAAAAATATAGACCTTTACGTCCCTACTCATCCGACCTATCGGAGAGCGCTCTGTGAAAAAAAAACTGACACTTTATTCCCTTGGGAAAAGGCTTGAATTACTTTAGATTAACCTTTTGCATACCTTAAATTATGTAAAAATTACCTAAAAATTTCTTCAGTAAACTTTTAGATTTGTAAGGTAATTTTGAAAACTTTAACTTCATTTAAATTAAATTTTCCTAAGGACAGCACAGAACTAAGTTCCATTAGCACAGAACATCGTTTGTTTTGATAATTCTATATTAATATTTGTAAAATAAATCATAATAAAATAATACGAAAAACAAAATCATCAAAAAACTTTTTATTAGGATGCAGAAAAATATAACCGATATAAATCTAAGAAATAATATTGTCTACAAAATATGCTGTAAAAATTATAACGCGTTATATGTAGAACATACGAAAAGACATTTAACTACCAGAATTAAGGAACATGCGAATAATTTTAAATTAGAATCGTCGAAACATTCCGTGGTCAACAGAACACATGCCAAAAAATAATCACTTGTTTGATTGGGATAACGTTAAGATATTAGATTCTGAATCAAGATACCAAAAAAGGTTAATTTCAGAAATGATCCATATTAAAGAACAAGTTAATGGCATCAATCTACAGAAGGACACGGAGTGTCTCGACAATTCATTAAATTCATATTATTGTTTGTTTGACATTTTGTCAAAAATGACTAACGGACAATAAGTTCGCTCATTCTACCTCTGACTACCGAACGTTACAGTCGTTTTAACTTTTTGTCGAAACTGTTGGCTTTTTTTGCTTGTGTTAATATTGTCTGGAATCAACATATGTATTATAGTTTTTTTTTACAATACGCATATCGGTTTATGTTGTTCATAAATTACATGTTTTCCATCGGTTTTGATCTTTTAGATTTCTCGACAAGATTTTTGACCATATTTTCTGACTGTTAATTTCTAAAAAACTTTTATTATTTTTTGATTGTATTATTTATTCGTTCACGTTTTAATTATTATGATACATTTTTATAGACGTTGTTTTTATGGTTATTCAATCATCATTTTTTAATTAGTTAATTATATTTTTGTTTGCGTTATTTTACTCATGTTTAAGTTCATAAATATTGGCAATTTGGCACGATTAAAGAGGACTATGTATAGTCGAAACGTTTCGTAATTTAACATTTTTAACACTGTTGTTTTTAATAGCGTTTATAATTATATATTTTTGATTTAATAAATTATATTGTATTAGGAAAATTGGTATTGGCTCGATATATCGACCTGTTTATCTTATTATTTTTGTTAAATAATTAATAAATTAATTTTAAAATATATATAATCTGAAAACAATTTAACATAAAAATTTCAATATTAATACATTACTTAACCGACTGTAATATGTTAAACATATCAATGAGTTGTAAATCGCCTATAACGATCAAACATCGGATCTTAGTGATGTGTGTGTGTGTGTGTGTGTGTGTGTGTGTGTGTGTGTATGGATATGAATTTTCCTCTATTAAATTTAATAAAAATTTTGTATAAATATTTAAATATCGTCAATCGTATATGTTACTTATTACGAAAAATAAAGGTTAGTATTATCAAAAACATATGTTTAGAAATTTTATTAATCTAATTAATAATTATTAATATTAAATTTGTGACAATTATGTTGTAACTAGTTACACTATTAAAAGAGTTAAGACAATAATATGTCATTTTAAAAAAGTTTTTAAAAATTAATTCAATTACAATTTAAACAATTACATGATTATAAGTTACGATTAAAAATTAATATACGTAATAGCAGAACGAAATTTTTAATTTTTTATAGATGCTATAATTAACAAATTATTTAAAAAAATATGTGTACTTATTTTGTTTTTTTTTTACTATTATATTCTTATATGAAATCTGTGCTAAATGGTTTTCAGATTACGTCACTTTCAAAAATTAATTTATTAATTGTTTTTTTTAAGTTTTATTTTAGATGTATTGAACATATACATTGAGTAACACAATTAGCGCAACAAAAATTTATATCAAAATTTTATTCAACTTTAAATAATTGTAACTGCCAAAACTTATCGTATTAGAAAGTTTTTTCTATTTTAAAGCTTGAAGTCTCTACTTTGAAGAGCATTTGTCAGATTTTGATCCTTTTTTTTTCCATTTTCGGTATCCCTTCAAAAGTAAGAACGTGTTTTGTGTTCAAAAATTTTTATACTTTGATGAGCTTCACGGAATGCAATAAATTTTTTAGTCTGTTTATGCCTATTATCGCCAGCATTAACATGGGAGCGTCCAGAACGAGCCACGTTCGGATTGACCACAGCCATTCACAGGTGATTGCTGCTATACCTTTTTTTTGTATCCACTAATTAGAACATTGTATTTTAAATTATCCAATCGATGGATGTGGCCATTCTTGTGCCACCCCATTAGCATTACCCGAAGCGAACGCACGAGAAAGTTGCTGACCAGCTTTTGCGCATTGTGTGTGTGTGTGTGTGTGTGTGTGTGTGTGTGTGTGTGTGTGTGTGTGTGTGTGTGTGTGTGTGTGTGTGTGTGTGTTGGATGGAAAAAAATATTGCACGGAGGTAGCAAGTGGAAATAGCATTACAGTGCACATAGCACGAAATTCTTCAGGATGCAATTAGATTCTGCATCCTGTATCTTTAAAAAGGTTTAGAGACAAAGAGGTAGAACACATGCACTTTTTCCGAGCAATATTTTCTCATTACGTTCGTCCAACACGCCCTCCCGCACACACACACGCACGCACACACACACACACACACACACACACACACGATGCGCAAAATCCGTAACTTCTTCGTAGTGCGCAAGTTGAAAAGTGCTAATGCTGACAACAGCCATAAACAGACTAACAATAAGATAAATAAGTAACTTTGATATGATCATAATTCCGCCCAAAAAATTGTACTTCAGTTTTTTTCAATTTGTAGGAAAAAGTTTATATTTTACGATTATTCTTATAAAGTTTACGAGAAAAATTTATTGCACCCCGTGGAGCGCGTCAAAGTATGAAAATTTTTTAAGACAAAACACATTCTTTTTTTTGAAGAGATGCCAAAAAGGGAAAAGGAGAGGATCAAAATCTGACAAATGCTTTTTAGTACAGACTTCAAGCTTTAAAATAAAAAAAAGCTTTTCAATATAACAAGTTTTTGCAAAGTTACCATTATTTAAAGTTGAGTGAAATTTTGGTATAAATTTTAGTTGCGCTAATTTTGTGTGTTGCTTAGTATATTTAAATATTTAATATTATATCTGAGCTAAACATCGTTGTATGATATGCAGTTGTACATCGGTTAAATGTTGATGACGTTGCAAGAAGAAGAACTTTATCTCTTATCGATTAGATACATACTAGGAACTAGTTTTTTATTAATATAGGATTTATCAGTACGATACAATATGATAATTATAGTTTTCTATCGTTTTCTTGTTTTCTGTTAGAAAAGTATATTTTACCGTTGGAATATAAAAAAATATCTACGAAGACATTGTGTTTAATATAGTTTTGTTAAGATATATTGTAATTAGTAATATATTAACAATAAAAGAAAATCACAAACTAAAATCTACATACAAAATATCTCAACGTACGCACATGATTACAGGGTTGGGAAGTATAAACGTGTTACTTATAACGCTGTTATTGTTACAGTCATTTTTCTGGTAACAAACTGGTAATGGCGTTACTTTTCTTTTTCAGTAACTGTATATAACGGTAACGTATTACATTTTTTTAGTAACGGTAACGAATTTAAATTACTTTTTTCGTTACTTTTAGTAATTAAATTTGAATTGAATATTTACGACATGTGTATTTATGTTCAGTTTTTAGACATTCGATTTCGCCAATTGCTGAAAACTTCCTGTCATATGGAGAAGGGATTTATGTGTACATACATACATACCCCGGGATTACTGGGCATCGTCGTTGTCGTTTCCGCGTCGTCGGAGATTTTACCAGAAGACATGATAAAAGCGAAATGAATTATCAAGGCGCGGCGAGTAGAGTCTTATAATATAGAGGTAGAAGCGACATCGATGTAGCGATTTCTGATTGGTGATACCCCTACCTAATAAAAGCAGCCATATCGAGCGCATAATGGAGGTATATATTTAGACAAAGAGTAAAGAATAACAGGAAGGACCACTTGGTTTCAGCGATGACGACGGATATGATATAA
This sequence comes from Monomorium pharaonis, assembly GCF_013373865.1. Lineage (NCBI taxonomy): Eukaryota > Metazoa > Arthropoda > Insecta > Hymenoptera > Formicidae > Monomorium > Monomorium pharaonis. The sequence continues at coordinate 7,876,195 of NC_050467.1, forward strand.
ATAGTTTTTGTAAAAATTTTCAAAAAAATAATCACTTAAGTTACTATTTTTTATTAAAATTTTATAATTACATAATTTTAGCTTTATAAAAGAACAGAGCAAAAACAAATACTTTTATTAAGTTGTTAACTGCACGTTTTATCTTTCTGACATCTATTAAACTGATTTATAACAAATATGTATTCATGAGTATTAGGTGTTCTTGAATCATCACGAAGTGTTAGGTAGCATATGCAGGTCTTCGAAGTAAAGCAACGTCGACGGTGGTTCACAATTGGATGGATGAATCGTTTTTCTAATTGTAGAAGTTAACCTTTAAAAAAAGGCTTAAATTACTTTAGATAAACCTTTTATATACCTTAAATTAGCTAAAAATTACCTAAAAATTCCTTTAGTAAACTTCTAGATTTGTAAGGTAATTTTGAAAAACTTTAACTTCATTTAAAGTAAATTTTCCTAAGGAAAACAATAAATAAATTAATGTAATTTTAGTACATTAAATACAATTATTTATAAATAATTTTAGTATTATATAAGTAAGTAAATATTTTAATTAATGAAATTTTAGATTTTTAAATTTTTTAACTTTTAATTTTTTATACCATTTTTAATAAAATTGTATATTTAAAAAATGCTATTTGCAATAAATTTTTTATTTAGTAGAATTATAATTTGTGATTATTATTTTAAAAATTATTTAAAAAAATTTATATTTATATAAAACATTAAAAACTTCTGTAAATTTTTACTTTTATAGAAATTGTTTCCGTCAGGGTGTTATTATAACATTAAATTAATAATAAAAGTAGTGTAACATTATTAATTATATAAACAACACAAAATATATGACAAACGCATGATTAGTAGATGGTAATATATGCGTATATAACATAGATGAATATAATTAAATGTACAAAATCAAGCGATGCGGTAGCGACGCGACGCAAAGTACATAAAGAATCGTGCCGCATGATGCAAACTTTACTGCGCAAATGTCGCGGCGCTACTAAGCTTTACCTGGAATTTAGCTGCCAAATTCACTTTCAGTTAAAATATCTAAAAAACTAAAATCATAATAAAAAATCTAATGACAATTTTATTATATAATATTGATGTAAGCTTTCGATTGCGACCAGTCCGATTAAAATTGGTTCGAGAGAGGGAGAGAGGAAGAGAGGGAGAGAGGGAGAGGGAGAGAGGGAGAGGGGGAGAGAGAGAGAGAGAGAGAGAGAGAGAGAGAGAGAGAGAGAGAGAGAGAGAGAGAGAGAGAGAGAGAGAGAGAGAGAGAGAGAGATGTGAGAAAAGGAAAAGAGAGGGGGAAGAAGAAAAAAAGATTGCTCAGTAAGCAAGACATTAACACAGTAATATTACAGTAATGTGATTTTATAGTATTATACATTTCTAAAAATGTATTTTTTAATTTTTTGTATAATGTTATTATTCAAAACATTTAAAAAAGGAAGAAAGGAATAAAATTGATAGTCTCATTTATCTAAAATGTTGTCATCTATTTTGTTACGTCCGGTGGACTTAACGTTTTTCTTCTCGTTGTCCTTGTAAAGATAATAATTAAGTAAGAGAAATCGTATTCTAACGGTCGCCGAGAGCAAGAGATGTTTGCAGAGGATCGCTCTATCGTCACGCACAAGTTCGTGAGATATAGCGACAATTTAAAATTTTATTGTTTGAGGAATAATAAATACATCAAACAAATGCATAGTTCCCCATCTGTAAGCTATTTTGAGAGCGACCGTTAGATATAATTTAATTCCGTCGGGAAGTCTGGGGCAATGCCGAGTCTAGAAAAAAAAAGAAGAATAAATAATAACTTTATTACCGAACGTTACTCTGACAATGCCCTGGATCGGTACCCGACGCTAAGCAAAAAAAAAGGGAAATATTGAAACTCAATAAAAATTAAAATCTTCAAACAAGGAACCGCCGGAAACTATAAAAATTTATTATTCACAGCAAAAACGCTGTCCGCGCTCAATCAATAAAAGTATATTCTCACTAAAATCCTACAGGAAGACATAAAGACCCTTTTTTTTGCTTGCTTGTTTGTTTAAGCGACCTAAAGATAAGAGGAGTAAAAATTATAAACATCCCTTTCCTTCACTCAAAACCAAAACCAAATCGGGCGGAGACGAGAAGAGATGAGCCAATAGCTGATCATCTCTACAAAATAATAATTTCGCGAGTTCCCAGTAGACAACCTCCAAATTTGGTGGTTTTGAAAGGGCCCACCAATCCAAGAATGCCACCGCCTACACCTCAACCCTTCCCTTCGGAAAATTGAGTATAAAATCGCGATCCCAAAGACCGCGAGCAGCTTTTTCCGCTTTTAACTTTCGATTGAGTGCGAGTCCAAGAATTTTCGTCGCATAAAACTGTGAACTAAGATTTTTTCGCGATTGGTTGAGTGTGAGTCGGAACGAAACTAAGTGCCGAACAAAAAGAACGTTCCGCAAGTGAAGTGAGTGCACTTGTGTACTCCAGTGAGGCCTATCACTCACCTGTTCCACCAGCCCTGACGGACTGACTTGTTCCGAGCAACAGACAACCACCCGAGTACCCTGAGACCGGGATTTTGGATTACCCCAGAGGAAACATTTCAACAAGTAGTAAGTCTCTAGACACAAATTTTTACTAGATCCCGATTTTCGCTATATAAAGTCAACCTTAAAATTGTAGTGGACAATAGTTTCTTCCACCGCAATCGGTCAAACTTAAAAAGAAAACGGAGACGGGCGATCAGGCGGGCTCGCGCTTATCCGGACCCTACCACCCTCACTTCGCGTTCAGAGGGCTGTTCATCTTCGGCGGGAAACGGAGAGTTCGACCCGGCCCTTCGAGAGTCCGACCGACTGACCCGGTGCGCGGATTCAGAGACGGTCATTCGAGAGTCCGACCGAGCGTTCCGGTGCGCGGATTCAGAGCCTGTTGCTCGAGAGTCCGGCCGGGCGTTCCGGTGCGCGGATTCAGAGGCCGTCGCTCGAGAGTCCGACCGACAGTTACGGTGCGCGGATTCAGAGGCCGTCGCTCGAGAGTCCGACCGACAGTTCCGGTGCGCGGATTCAGAGGCGGTCATAGTCCAAACATCTGAAAATAGCGACCACAATACTCATAAGAACCCCGCGGTCTCGGATCATAACAATAAGCAATTTTCTTCACCTCCTCCACTCTCACCTCACTATTCCCCTATTAGCTCCCCCGAACCTGAAGAAATTCCACCCCCACCTTCTCCAACACCCTCCATAGAACTTATAGAAGAATTTGAACTAATCTCACCCCGGCCCCGTTTTTATCATTACGATGGAACGCAGACGTCATTGATTGAACTCCTGGAACAGTTTCCATTGAAAATAGACCCCTTATTGCAAAATTACCGCGATTTCGCAATCGACCTGGACTCCATAGACCCGGAAGTTCTATTAGATATCCTTCCCGCACTTGCTCCCTCAGATCCCATCCCAGTCTTCACTCCCCTTTACTATGACCCTTTCGCCGTTCCTACCGATTTCTTTTACAATTTCTTTCCCCCTTCCACAATTATTATAACAGAAATAATAGAGTAGATTATATATTAAGCCAATCTCGTAAACTAAGTATTAAAACTATGTATATACATTTAAGTTTCATAATTTTTATAAATCCGATTTTTATTGTAATTCTTTGCGCTATAAATAATAAAACCAAAGATTGTCTTTCTTTCATCTACTAAAATTCATACTGTAACTTCTTGATTAGTAATATGCTAAAATAAATATGATTGTTAAGTTTAAAATAGCTTCATTCATTTAAACTCATAAACGACCTCAATTCAATTCCCGATCAAAGTAAGCACCTGGTCCAGTCCTGAGTTAAAGTGATTAAATTCGCTGACTCGAAATTTGGACTTACGGGGGCACGACCTGAAAACGGGTTATAGCGAGCATTTTTGGCACGTTGACCCGCATTTTCACGTCATAATAGTGCGTCCGACCGAGGCACCTTTCCTCGTTTATTTCGTGCCTACGGAACGTTATTTAAAATCAGTTACGTTCTTCCATGCCTTACCTGCGTCCGTTTCTCAAATTTTTCCAATGCATGAACAAAGTCAAATTTAACAAGGCTGGACGTAACAGGACATTTTAAATTTTGGGGGCTCGTCCGGGATTTAAAAGGTGCATTCTTTGAAAGGGATGAGTACGAGATCTACTTCCGATAAGGCTGAAGTCGATGAACTATATAAAACTGCTTTGGTAAATCAGGATAAACCTAAGCGTAGATTTATAAAACCAACATTATATACTTCTACTCCCTCTGTATCCTCCCAACCTACACCAAGACAAATTAGTTTCTTTCTAAACGAATCCGAGACCGCGAGTGATCGATCCGAAACTCTCGTTAACCCGCCTGATTCCGATTCCGACGATTTCGAAAACCAAGCGGTCGAACAAGCATACGAAACTAAACATAGCTTAGATACTATTATGGCGAACTCCAACCCATTTGCGACCTTGAAATATGCGGTCGAGGCCGTCCCATTTTTCGATGGGAAAAACACTCCGTTATCATATTTTATCGAAGGATGTGAAGAAGGGAAGTCAATGTTGCCTAGTGAGGCCGAACCTCAATTTGCCAGAATAATCCGAACTAAAATAACTGGCGAAGCACGCCGTACTATTCAAGATCAAAATTTTGATACCGTAGCTCAGTTAACATCGTATTTAAAACAAGTTTACGGCCCTTCTAAGAATGTTTATCAGTTGCAAGGGGAGTTAGGAAGTATTTATCAAAAATCCGACGAAGACGTGGTAACATACGGAAACCGAGTGAAACTTCTCGGAAAACAAATACTAGAAGCATTTAAAACATCGGGAAGCGGGCACATCGATATGAAGGCATCATTAGAAAAAGATATGTGTAAATGCTTTATTAGAGGTCTGAAACCGGAAATCGAGCAGAGAATTGCAAGAAATTTAGGCGTTGCTGAAACGGTACAAGACGCACTCCGAATAGAGAGAGAGCTCCGCACTATGTCAGATTTGCGCGAAAGTCAGAATAAAACGCAAAGCTTTAAGACATTAGGAACTGAAATTTTAATCTGCCAAATTTGTAAAAAACGCGGACATAGCGCTGACAAATGTCGATTACGCGACCCTCAAGCTCGACAGTTCATTAAAACGATTCAAGGAAATAGTGTTACCTGTCAACTATGTTCAAAGATTGGCCACGACGCTAGATCTTGTCGAATTAACAATTCTAATAGCCAACCTAAACTTTCCGTAACTTGTCAGTGGTGCAATAAATCAGGGCATTCTGCCAATAATTGCTGGATAAAACAGAACGAACAACGAAGTTCTGAAAATAAAGCAAGGATCGTCTGCCATACATGTAATAATTTCGGTCATATCGCGAAAGATTGCCGGTCTAAATTTGGACAGAATGCAACGCCTAAAGAATCATTGTTTTGCCGATACTGCAAGGAACAGGGCCATTTCTTAGAAAACTGTGAGCTACGGATTGCGAGCAATAATCGCCGTAAAGCTAATAATCAGGGAAACTCCGTAGGCCTCTCGAAACCGGGTGTACCGCAGGGGTCCGAACGGAACTCGCACCCGACAACGCCACAAAAAGGGCAGTAGGTAAAAATACATTTAAAGCCCAGCTTGTAACGGTAAACCTTAGTAAAAACAGTCGCGTGCCTACCGTTCAAGCAGGTTTTACCCCTACTACTCCCCAAGTAACTTTTATGTTAGATACCGGGTCCGGGCCAAATATAATCAAAGAAAATTTTGTACCTGCAGATAAAAATGTGAACTATAATACAATCCTAAAATTAAATGGTATAAATGAATACCCAGTTTATACTCTAGGAGAAGTTACCCTGCCACTTTTTGGAAAAGATATAACTTTTCACAGCGTGGCAGGCGACTTTCCAATTTCTCAATCTGGCATACTAGGCAACGACTTCTTCAATCAAACCTCCTCTAAAATAGATTACGCAGGCGGATATTTAGATATATCCGGAGCGAAAATACCTTTTTCATCACCCGAAACAATTATAGCGGCACCGCGAACAGAATCGTCATTTTATATCAGGGTGGAGAATCCTGAAATAAAAATCGGGTATACCTAAGACAAAAATAGCGCATGGAATTTATGCGCTAGAAACTATAGCGGAGGTCATCTCGGGAAAGGCGCATATAAAAGTTATAAGTACGTTGGATGAAGAAACCGAAGTCCAGGTACCTACTTTACGCCTAAACCCTTTAACTGACCTGTTTCTCGACGATAAAGACAACACCGAAACACACAGTAGCTCAAAGGGAAATTCAAAGATACAACCCAGCTTAAAAAATGAGAAACTTAATAACGATGAATTTTCAGTGATGACGGTATACGAAAAACAAATTAATGTTGATAACGAGAACGAATACAATCAAGAAAATAATGAGAATATAACGAAAGAAGAAAGGAATACAATAAATGAAGATCAAAATGCACATAAGTTAAAAAGGGAAGACAAATTAAAGGGAGAATCTATTCTGGGATGAAAATCAGGCTTCTATGCCTCTTCCGAAGTCCTAAATTCCCGAGTTGAAGGGGGAAGTTACCAAACCCCTGTTGAATTAAGTAGTGATCAAAAAGCCCTTGGAAATGAAGATTTCCAAACCTCTCCTGGATTGTCCAGGGATCCAAGAATTCTTGAGGAGGGAAGTTACCAAACCTCTCATGAATTAACCAGAGATCCAAAAATCCTTGAGGGGGGAGATTTTCAAACATGCCTCGGACTGTCCGGTGATCCAGAAACCAATGGAGGGGGAAGTTACCAAACCTCTCTTGAATTTATAAGCAATTTTGAAATTATAAAAGGGGAAGAGCATCAAGCCCCCCCTAATGATTATAATGTAATAGAAAAGAGAAATTATCAAGCTTCCCTAATTCCCAGTAAAAGAACAAATAACGAATTAATATCACGATCTAATTGTTCTCGTTTAATAAAACCAAGGAAAATTTCTTATTCCTTTCAAGAAAGAATAAAACCTCCAAGAGTAGAAGTAACCGTCGAAAGAAATTTTAATCGTAATGGAAATTCTCACATTACGATCGAAGAATTCATAAATTACAATTTTAATATGGAAAATCCTCCAAATTCATATGAACCGTCGTCGGAAAATATTATGTTAATTAAAGATCAGTCACAAAGATTCCTTGAGAAATTACGAGATACAGAACCCCGCGAGTGCCTTACCATAACAGAAGTAATTGACGAACCACAAAAAGATAGATTAACAACAATTATTGAATCATTGCGCTTGAAACATTTAAATGCGCAAGAAAAAATAAGTATAATAAATTTTATAACCAATAGCCAAGACAGGTTTCACATTCCTGGAGAAATATTAACCGCAACTAATGTGCTGCAACATCAAATACCTACAACCGATGATCGACCTATTAACACACGGCAATATAGATTTCCACAAGTTCACAAAGAGGAGATCAATAGGCAGGTAGAGGAATTGTTAGAAGGAGGGATTGTGAAATCTTCACAGTCTCCATATAATACGCCTGTCTGGATCGTACCAAAAAAAGAAGACTCAAAGGGAAACAAACGGTGGAGAATGGTCTTGGATTTCCGAGCTCTGAATGAAAAAACAATTGGCGATGCCTATCCACTGCCTAATATTGTCGATATTCTTGACCAATTAGGCGGAGCACGATATTTTTCGGTGTGTGATCTAGCATCGGGATTCCACCAGATAAAGATGGATCCCGCCGACGGTCATAAAACGGCATTTTCAACACCATTCGGTCATTATGAATTCAATCGAATGCCTTTTGGACTAAAGAATGCTCCCGCCACGTTCCAAAGATTGATGGACATAGTATTATCAGGATTACAAGGTCGTGAATTATTTGTTTATATGGACGATATCGTAATATATGCCACTTCATTACAGGAACACGAAAGGAAATATAAATTATTAACAGATCGATTGCGCGAAGCTAATCTAAAATTGCAACCCGATAAATGTGAATTTTTGAAAAACGAAGTTACATACCTTGGACATGTAATCAGTAAAGATGGAGTAAAACCAGATCCAAAAAAATTAGAAGCTGTTAGATTATTTCCTAGACCAAAAACACCGAAAAACATTAAACAATTTTTGGGACTCGCAGGATATTATAGGCGATTTATTTCGAATTTTTCCAAATTAACTAAGCCGTTGACAAATTTATTAAAAAATGACACCCATTTCGAATGGACAGCCGCTCAGGAAGAATCATTCGAAGCATTAAAACGAAAGCTATGCGAAGAACCGGTATTGCAATATCCGGATTTTTCTAAACCGTTCATTTTAACTACCGATGCATCCGGTATAGCGGTAGGAGGAATTCTTTCTCAGGGAGAAATAAACAAAGACCGACCGATAGCTTATGCGTCACGTACCTTGACCGACAACGAAGTAAAATACGATACATATGAAAAGGAAGCTTTGGCAATAATATATTGTGTCAAACACTTTCGACCGTATCTATACGGAAGGAAATTTACTCTAGTTACAGATCATAAGCCGCTATTATGGTTTAAAAACGCACAAGATGCAAACATGCGAATACTTCGTTGGAGATTAAAATTGGCAGAGTATGATTACGACGTAGTATATAAAGCGGGCAAAATGAATGTTAACGCCGATGCTTTGTCAAGAAATCCCGTGGAATACGGCGAGTCAAACTGCAATATAATAAATTATAACAAAACTCTCAACCCGAATAATTTAGAAGATGCAAAATTAATTTCTAAAATGCTAGAAGAAAGCGACGAGGAGGAAGACGAGAACTTTGAACTGTATTTATCAGATGACGAAAGGGTTGATGATCTATTACCTGAGGGCTACCCGTCCGACGGAAACAATGACTCAATACCATTTACACGTCGAGAGCAGAACGAATCGGCTAGCCAGCAGATCGAAGAAAGAGCATTAATTCATGACCCTCCTAATGGTAGTGGAATACAGACGCGTAGTCAAACGAGAAATAAAATTTTACAACAGGAAAGATTTTCTGAACATACGAATAGAGAAAATGAAGACGACATTATAGAAGTAGATGATAAAATTGACCCGCCAGATAAAATGGAATATGGAAATAACAAAGAAACAGATGACGAAGATAACGAATCTGTCGAAGAAGACCAGAACCAAGCAGTAGATAAATTGCAAATAAGAACTTCTGATAAGAACAATGTAATTGAAGCACGTGATTTATTATTCCTACGAAAGGACAACATCGCGTATTTTGTCGATATCAACGGACACCCGTTAGATTCAGGTTCACAAAAATTATTTGAAAGAAATGAAATTCCAAATTTAATTCCTCTTTCTATAGCCCAAGCAAAAGCCGTAAAATATAAAAAATATTACCATATTGCCCTACCAATCAGCGAAGGACAAAAAGAAGGACCGACGATGACCTTAAAACAGATCACAACAGTAATAAAAAATTTACAGGAAATTGTCAATAATCTAAACTTAGAAACATTAAGCATTGCAAAAACAAATTTTGTCAATAACGTACCATGGCATGATATTAAGCCAATATTGCGATCAGCATTTATTAACTCTACTACTAAATTAATTATATGTAATGGACTTATAAAATATCCGCCCAAAGATCTCCGTTTTAATATAATTGGCGAAATACATTGCTCGCCTACGGGAGGGCACCGAGGCGTTACGAAAACCTACCACCGAATTAAACACAAGTATTATTGGGAAAATTTGAAAGCAGACGTACAACAATATATACAACAATGCCTGCAATGTCAATTAAAAAAACTTGTTCGCGTAAAAACTAAACAGCCAATGGTTATTACTGATACGCCTGGAACTTCTTTTGATAAAGTAGCGATGGACATTGTCGGACCACTACCTAAGACCGAAAGAGGCAATGAATATATCCTAACGTTACAAGACCAATTAACAAAATATAGTATGGGTATACCCCTATTAGATCAGACTGCAGAAACAATAGCAGAAGCTTTTGTGGACAGATTTATCTGTGTGCTAGGCGCACCTAGAGCGATATTAACAGATCAAGGTAGAAACTTTATTAGCGATTTAATGAAAAAGGTGGCCAAAATATTTAAAATTCGCAAATTTCGAACAACAGCCTTTCACCCTCAGTCAAATGGATCTTTAGAAAGATCACATCACGCTCTAGGAGAATACTTAAAACAGTTTGCCACCGATCGACAGCAATGGGATAAATGGATCGGTTTGGCAATGTTTAATTATAATACCTGCGTACATGAAGCAACTAAACACACCCCGTATGAATTAGTGTTCGGAAAAATAGCAAGAGTCCCGTCTAATGAACTTTTACTTCCTGAGGATAGTCTAGCAACGTATGACGATTACCTAATAAATCTTGTCACACAACTCCACTCCATTCAAACCAATGCTCGTGAAAACGTAGTAGAAGCAAAAAACAGGTCAAAGGGATACTATGACAAAAAAGTAAACCCTCGAATCTTTAAGCCTGGAGACCAAGTGTTTTTGTTAAAGGGACCTAAGCCTGGCAAATTCGGAGATCAATATACAGGACCTCACGAAGTTTTGGAAATAATGAATAAAAATAATATAAAAATTAAAATAAAAAAGAACAGCCGAATAGTACACCCGAACCGGTTACGAATCTCTCATATTAAACTCACGAAAAACTAATATCTCGAACTTTCAGATGCATTCCAGACTAAAGAGACTAGTTTCAATATTAATATTAATAACATGCCTGCAACATGTACAAGGACTGATAGGATATGATTGCGGATCGGCCTCTACGAATTTAACCACTTTATCCTTATTACATATCGAAGAATGCGATATTCCACCCCCGCGAGTTGACACCACTAAGACCTATGTACAATTACTACAACTCAATGACTTTAATACCATTAGAGTAAGACAATGTAAGATAGAGATTGATCGCACTATCAAGAAATGCGGGATGTTCTCTCATACAATAGAGGTACAAAATGGAAAATATTCTTATATAGAAGAAATTTCGCACGAGACGTGTCAACACATGCACTCATTCGGGAGCTACGAACTCTCGGGAACTCGTATCAATGGATTAAAACCTAATCAAACTACTTCCCGTCCGGTGATGTTGGCGGGGCATATCGATGAATATCATGTATGCTACGGAGCACCGTACTCGGATCCTTACGGAACTTGGACGGACGTCATCGCGCAAGCCACTGTAAAAATTACGTTACAGGATTACTTTGCTAGCGTTCGGCTAAATACAAATCGCGTCCAACTCAGATCAGGGATAACTTGCGAATTTAACGCCGGACGCTGTTTCGACATAGAAGGGGGTAACACATTTTGGGACCCCGCTCCCATTAATTCCTGCAAATCTGACTATAGCGTTTTATACGAAGGTCATGCAGATAAAATAATTGACAGCATAAGCACCTCACCCCGCACAGCATACTCAATAAACACAAAAGAAACTGTTTTTGCTCTAACCAGTATAAGTGAATATAAAGTATGTGGAATATATACGCTGAAACGAACAGAACACCCGAAGTTAATGATTTTCGAAACCTCCCCTACGGCTAAAGTTTTCAAAAGTTATGGTCGCTTAATTAATTTGGATATATTCACTTATATGAACTCGAAGTTTGTTTATGTGGAAAAGCACGTCCGCACGCAAGTCAACGAACTATACAGAAATATTTTACTACAGCAATGTAATCTCGAACGACGAATGATGCAAAACGCATTGGCTATTGCCGCACGGTCACCAGATATTTTTGCTTTTCATTTTATGAAAGGGCCTGGATATATGGCTTTACAAGCAGGAGAAGTAGTTCACATAATAAAATGCGTGCCCGTCGAGGTAAGACTAGCACAAACATCTAATTGCTATGAGCAACTGCCGGTATTATGGACGAACCAATCATATTTTTTAACCCCACAAACACACATACTGCTTCGACAAGGTACGCAAATTAATTGTAACTCATTTGCATCACCAATGTACCATCTGGGGGAAGCTTGGTATAAACTTGTGCCAAGACCGGTAGAAACACTGTCGCCGACGATTATGAAACCATTGACCAAACCTACCTGGAAATATATAAGTCCTGGAGCACTTGCAACCAGTGGCATATACTCACAAAGCGACTTAGAAGAACTTAAAGATCACATAATGTTCCCCGCCGAGCGACCGGCAGTACTCAACACAGTAGCAAGGGGAGTGATGGGACAGTCAACGCATTTATACGGCGGATCTATTTCAAATCTTCTCGATGAAGCTTCTATCGAAAGGGTCGCGGCCTCAGCATGGAATAAAATCTGGGGAAAATTCTTAATATTTGGAAACATTAGCGCCGGAATGATGGGAATCTACCTGTTTATAAGAGCATTTAAATTACTATTAGATACACTCGTACACGGGTACGCCTTACATACAGTATACGGATGGTCTGTATACCTGCTGGGAGCTGTATGGGACTCTTTAACCCATCTTTTATTACTCTTGGCCAAAAAGAAACAGAAGAAAAATGAACCCTCGGCTCCGATGCCTGAAGAAAGGGATAATGAACGACAAGACAGCGAGAAAAATACAGTGGAAGCAGGACATACTTACCCGCTCCTCCCTACAAGAGAGACAGCAACCTATACACTCGAATTGAAAGATTAAAATTAAATAAAAAAAGGGGCAAATATAAATTAAAATTAATATTAATAGTGTTAATAATAATAATAAGAAGAAAAATTACAGTATAAATAAATAAATAAATACACAAATAAAATTTATAAATTATCAATGCTATAATGATTTAACTCTTAACTCAACAATTTATTCAGTCACACGCTGCGACGTGTAGATACCCTATCACTTTTCACATGCTACGACATGTAGATTTATTTTTCTTGCAAAGAGGGATTTTGACCCTATACTCTTATTGTAACAGTACGCAAAATGAGACAGTATCAAACATACATTAAGATACATAAATCTCCCTGCTTTTAGAAATGGAAACTGAAATCAAACCCATCGACACCAACTACCTTACTCGAAGCTCCCTGAAAGTGCGGGTCCTCAAGGTGGATTCTCCCACACTTATTTGGGTGCAAATTGAGCACGCAAAAGAGGGCCTTGAGGAGTTAATCGACGATCTATCGGGCCGAATGACAAGGAAGGGTAGATTTCTACGTCTTTGGCCCCATCACGCTTTTGTAGGAACATTCGTCGCAGTGCAGGAAAGAAAGAGATGGCAGAGAGGCGTCATCACAAAGATAGAGGAGGGAGAGCTGGCAACTGTCGCACTCCGAGACTGGGGACGTGTCGTGCGTCGGCGTATATTCGATCTGTATACGCTAGAAGAACGGTTTAGGGAAAAGAGATGGCAAGCCATCCCTTGCACCCTGGCGCACGTACAACCTGCCGGGACCGGGACCAGATGGTCACGTAAGGCCCGGGAAATGTCTCGATTGATTATGGAGAAACGGGAAGGATGGATGCGAATCCTCCAACCCATTGAAGATCACGCTGCAGTTATCTCGCTTGAACTCAAGCGAGAAACTGATGACGAGGAGCGCAGCATCAAGCAGCTTCTCATTCAACTCGGCTGTGCTCAGCACGCCGATGAAATCATCACCCCTGGAGTACCGGGAATATTATAAAAAAGAAAAAAAATGTGTGTATTAATTATAAGATTAGTAATTAAGTAATATAAGGAAAAATTATATTAAAAAAAAAAAAAAAACACACAATGTGTGTATTAATTATAGGATTAGTAATTAAGTAATATAAGGAAAAATTATATTATAAAAAAAAAAAAAACACAATGTGTGTATTAATTATAGGATTAGTAATTAAGTAATATAAGGAAAAATTGTAATCAAAGGTAGTTATAAGGGGAAGAGAATGCGTATACGTTATATTTTTTCTCTAAATCTAAGCAATGAGTAATAATTCTGAGATTGGGAGGCTAAGGAAGGAGGTTAAGGTTACTCACAAAAATAAAAGGGAGAGAAAATATATATATTTTTTTTTATTATTAAAACTTATTCATGTAGTTCCATTAGTTAAAACGTGCAAGCACGAATTATTTAACCTAACCTAACTTTGCCCAAACTCAGGAATTTTTCCTCCAATTTTGTAGATAATGATAAGTAAAAATAACACAACAAAAATGTCCCAATAATTAAAGATAAGTTAAGTATCAACTATAATTAAAACAACAAATAAAAGGTTACCATCTTCTTAAAACACTAAACCATGTCATTAATATAATAATTATGTTTGCAAAGAAACTCTTCCGCATATTCTTAAGATAGATCGGTATTTTAAACTAATTATAGTTCTTTAAGTAATAGAGTAAGTGACGCTCAAAACTACACAATAAAACCATTTGTAAAATAATGCGTGAGGAAGACCTTTTTATTTTTTTTTCTAGAATATGTTAACATCCATCAAATTGTAAATGTAACACTCTAGTTAATAAAGTTAGAATTTAAGAATATCATAAATAAGATTTAATTAGTTACACCTTATCACATTTTAAATTAGGATAAAATTTATTCCAACAAATGTAAATTTCTCCCACCGTGCTAAGAGGCCTTTTCCTGCTTTCACTTCTGCTTGAGTAATAAACAAGAAAAAAATATATATATATGTGTATATATATATATATTATAATTATCGATAACCTTTATGTTTATCGTATCAAGAATAAATAAATCACTTAGGTGTTTAACTACGGAGATGATCCCGACGAAATTACTTCGTCTTTTCGGCAATAATAATTGCAACTATTCATAATCAAAATAAGCAGTTGTTGTTCCTGCATATGCTCTCTCCAGAAAAATTCATTGTCGCTCTATTAACCCACCCCCTGATCTAAACAAAATAAGTAGGCCTTTTGGACATGGTCTTTCAACCAGCCCTAAAAAAGAAACACACCCCTTCTTCTTCTGCTCTTTCATTGAGACAAAGTATGTCACATTCTAAGGAGCTATGAATTTACGCACAAGTTGCGTTTATTATGTGTTGATGTAGACCAAAGGCTTGAAAATGCAGCGAGAATCTTTCACACAAAAAAAGGGAAGAAAAAAAAAGAAACCTTTTCAGGGGGCCAGCCAACGAAAGAAAGAGAGAGCACGAGAGGAAGTACTTCAAATTAAAAAGGGATATAGTCGACACCTACGTGATTTTAGCGGTAATTTACTTTTATTAATCGTATGAATAAAAACGGAAGAAGTCTCTAAAAAAAAAATCGCACACTACACAAAAAAAAAACAAAAAAAAAACTAAGGCACGTCGCAACCTTGGTCTACTAGAGTAGAGTTAAGCTCATGATTATATAAGCATAAATAATCTTTTTGTATAAGTCTAGCGAGAAGTAAAAACCGTATACTATTGCATGATGTCTGCAAATGTTGTGTTCATGCGCCCCCAACATTTGTCTAAGGCGGGGGGTGTTACGTCCGGTGGACTTAACGTTTTTCTTCTCGTTGTCCTTGTAAAGATAATAATTAAGTAAGAGAAATCGTATTCTAACGGTCGCCGAGAGCAAGAGATGTTTGCAGAGGATCGCTCTATCGTCACGCACAAGTTCGTGAGATATAGCGACAATTTAAAATTTTATTGTTTGAGGAATAATAAATACATCAAACAAATGCATAGTTCCCCATCTGTAAGCTATTTTGAGAGCGACCGTTAGATATAATTTAATTCCGTCGGGAAGTCTGGGGCAATGCCGAGTCTAGAAAAAAAAAGAAGAATAAATAATAACTTTATTACCGAACGTTACTCTGACAATGCCCTGGATCGGTACCCGACGCTAAGCAAAGAAAAAGGGAAATATTGAAACTCAATAAAAATTAAAATCTTCAAACAAGGAACCGCCGGAAACTATAAAAATTTATTATTCACAGCAAAAACGCTGTCCACGCTCAATCAATAAAAGTATATTCTCACTAAAATCCTACAGGAAGACATAAAGACCCTTTTTTTTTGCTTGCTTGTTTGTTTAAGCGACCTAAAGATAAGAGGAGTAAAAATTATAAACATCCCTTTCCTTCACTCAAAACCAAAACCAAATCGGGCGGAGACGAGAAGAGATGAGCCAATAGCTGATCATCTCTACAAAATAATAATTTCGCGAGTTCCCAGTAGACAACCTCCAAATTTGGTGGTTTTGAAAGGGCCCACCAATCCAAGAATGCCACCGCCTACACCTCAACCCTTCCCTTCGGAAAATTGAGTATAAAATCGCGATCCCAAAGACCGCGAGCAGCTTTTTCCGCTTTTAACTTTCGATTGAGTGCGAGTCCAAGAATTTTCGTCGCATAAAACTGTGAACTAAGATTTTTTCGCGATTGGTTGAGTGTGAGTCGGAACGAAACTAAGTGCCGAACAAAAAGAACGTTCCGCAAGTGAAGTGAGTGCACTTGTGTACTCCAGTGAGGCCTATCACTCACCTGTTCCACCAGCCCTGACGGACTGACTTGTTCCGAGCAACAGACAACCACCCGAGTACCCTGAGACCGGGATTTTGGATTACCCCAGAGGAAACATTTCAACAAGTAGTAAGTCTCTAGACACAAATTTTTACTAGATCCCGATTTTCGCTATATAAAGTCAACCTTAAAATTGTAGTGGACAATAGTTTCTTCCACCGCAATCGGTCAAACTTAAAAAGAAAACGGAGACGGGCGATCAGGCGGGCTCGCGCTTATCCGGACCCTACCACCCTCACTTCGCGTTCAGAGGGCTGTTCATCTTCGGCGGGAAACGGAGAGTTCGACCCGGCCCTTCGAGAGTCCGACCGACTGACCCGGTGCGCGGATTCAGAGACGGTCATTCGAGAGTCCGACCGAGCGTTCCGGTGCGCGGATTCAGAGCCTGTTGCTCGAGAGTCCGGCCGGGCGTTCCGGTGCGCGGATTCAGAGGCCGTCGCTCGAGAGTCCGACCGACAGTTACGGTGCGCGGATTCAGAGGCCGTCGCTCGAGAGTCCGACCGACAGTTCCGGTGCGCGGATTCAGAGGCGGTCATAGTCCAAACATCTGAAAATAGCGACCACAATACTCATAAGAACCCCGCGGTCTCGGATCATAACAATAAGCAATTTTCTTCACCTCCTCCACTCTCACCTCACTATTCCCCTATTAGCTCCCCCGAACCTGAAGAAATTCCACCCCCACCTTCTCCAACACCCTCCATAGAACTTATAGAAGAATTTGAACTAATCTCACCCCGGCCCCGTTTTTATCATTACGATGGAACGCAGACGTCATTGATTGAACTCCTGGAACAGTTTCCATTGAAAATAGACCCCTTATTGCAAAATTACCGCGATTTCGCAATCGACCTGGACTCCATAGACCCGGAAGTTCTATTAGATATCCTTCCCGCACTTGCTCCCTCAGATCCCATCCCAGTCTTCACTCCCCTTTACTATGACCCTTTCGCCGTTCCTACCGATTTCTTTTACAATTTCTTTCCCCCTTCCACAATTATTATAACAGAAATAATAGAGTAGATTATATATTAAGCCAATCTCGTAAACTAAGTATTAAAACTATGTATATACATTTAAGTTTCATAATTTTTATAAATCCGATTTTTATTGTAATTCTTTGCGCTATAAATAATAAAACCAAAGATTGTCTTTCTTTCATCTACTAAAATTCATACTGTAACTTCTTGATTAGTAATATGCTAAAATAAATATGATTGTTAAGTTTAAAATAGCTTCATTCATTTAAACTCATAAACGACCTCAATTCAATTCCCGATCAAAGTAAGCACCTGGTCCAGTCCTAAGTTAAAGTGATTAAATTCGCTGACTCGAAATTTGGACCTACGGGGGCACGACCTGAAAACGGGTTATAGCGAGCATTTTTGGCACGTTGACCCGCATTTTCACGTCATAATAGTGCGTCCGACCGAGGCACCTTTCCTCGTTTATTTCGTGCCTACGGAACGTTATTTAAAATCAGTTACGTTCTTCCATGCCTTACCTGCGTCCGTTTCTCAAATTTTTCCAATGCATGAACAAAGTCAAATTTAACAAGGCTGGACGTAACAATTTTCTGCAACCTTGATTGGTAGTCTTATTACAATAACTTTTTTGTGAGGAACTTTCATCACAAAGTTAGCAAAAGATAATTTGTATAAATGATTGGGAGGGCCCCAACTGCCTACAAATTAATTGCCAATAGAACCGATTGCCAACAGACCGTTTGCCAACAAATCTTTTGCGCACAGAACCGTTTGCCTACAAATCGATTGCCTACAAACTCTTGCGCACGAGCTCAATTGCACACATGGCATTATTGCATACAGCTCGATTGCCTACAAACTCTTCTGCGCACAAGCTCAAATTGCACACATCGGTAATTATTCAGTGTAGGCACTGGTATTCAAATATCGGTGTAATTGTGCTTATTCGACGCGGTTTTGTATCAAACAAACAAATCTGGCAAAAAAAAGCGTCGTTCTGTCCCGGGAAGCGAGATATTAATCGTTAAAGTTGACGAATATTCAGGTTAAGAAATCTGTCATACCGACGAAATGTTGTAACACGACACTTCGCAGCTATGTACGCATGCTCTGTCTAGCACAAGTCATGCCAAAAATGCGCGAATTTCAAATGTTTATGTACATATTTTTACGAGCATCTCGTATTTGAAAATAAGGAGATTTAAAGTAAATATTATAATTATATATTTAATTTATTTTGTTTGAAAGAAAAGCATACATATAGTCATAAAATCACATCGAGTATATCATAATATTTCAACTTTTTATTTACAAAATTAGATACGCCAAAAAATCATCGTTCGATAATATTAAAATTAAAATTATATTAATTAAAATTATATTAAAAATTTATATAATTATAATTACACAAATATAACTTATATATATAATTCTTCTATTTAATGTAAGCAATTTATTCTCTATAATAAGCTGCTAGGAGAGACTTTTGTAGAGCGCGATTAGCAACTTAATCAGAAATTATTAACAAATAACTACACTATTATTTGAGAACGCATTAGTCTGTGTTTTGTTGTTGTTTAGCACTAAATGATTAAAATTTATTAAAAATACGCAAATTGTGTTTAATCACTTTTTTCTATTATTTTCATATTGTTCAAACTGCTCACAAAAATTGAATACAATTAGTAGATAAATAGGAATTAAATATATGAATTGCATTACATTACATTGACACCTATTCAAAGTTAATTTTTTATGAACAAACCCAGCACCCATATTTATACAGAATCAATTACTATTTTTCTGTTACAGGTGTACGAATATTTTAAACTGACTCTAGTCACAATAGATTCGATTTTGAATCAGTTTCAATTGTTTTATTTATATCTCGGACATAATCAATTTTATATTAGTACATACTAGAGATACTATAACAGAGATTCGCAGATGTGCCGTCTTGGGGTAAAACCGGATATCGGATATGACGTTTTCGATGACGGTTTATTTTGATTGTAAATGCAAGAATACAAAATATATATATATTTTTATTTGTAGTTATTGATATTTAATAATCGTGAACAAAATAAATATTAAAACACAATATATTTAAAAAAAAGGTTTACACACATATTTCATTAATTTTCCCATGTAACGTTAAGTAATATAAATTGATTATTAAGAAATTATATATTATTATATATAAATACATATTATGTTTATATACACATTATGTATTATAAATATAATTTAAGCATTGTATTTAGACTCGTAGAAAAATATGTGCAACCTCAGGTTTCTCTCTGATTTTATATTTTATTTGGTAGACACGTAGATCCTCTGTTTTCTTTTGACAGGTGACAGGTTAGGTCGACTAGACTTTCTCTGTCAGTTATATCTATCTTTCTCTCTCATACTTCCAGTTATACCTCAAGCGACGGGAGCCAATCAGAAATCGTTAACGCATCCGCAAATCTCTGTATAGTATCTTTAGTACATACATACTAATTCTTGTGCTTGTCAATTTTCGAAACAGTTTTACTTCTTTTAAATTATAAACTGTTTCTAATTATAAACTGTTCAATATTTTGTATACGATAGTCAATCATCTTCCTAAATTTATTTTAACATTTATTATATTTTATAGATTTATAACAGTTTTATAGGACAAAATTTGAACTTGCTCCATTTTTCTAATAAAATACAAAAGTATTATCACTTTAATAACATTACAATTTGTATTCAGTGCTCTTTTATTAATATTTAATGATATTCATACACTTATTGTCTATATATCTATTATAAATTTTTACTTAGTACATTATTTTTTGTAACATTCTTTTAAATTTTAAAATTTTAAATTAATTTTCTCGTCTATTAAAAAGGCAAAGTTATTGAAAATACTTTATTACTTTTAAATTACCATGGGTTTAAATCCGAGAGAAAATTGGATTTAAATTTAATTTATATTCTAATAAAAGAAACTCGATTTGATATAAAAATTTCAAATTTAATTCAATTTGATTTTAAACATGTTATTAAAATTTTAATTTGATTTGATCTCACAAATATTTATTTAATTTGCATACGTCTACCTTTCACTTTATTTTATTTACTCTCTCTCTCTCTCTCTCTCTCTCTCTCTCTCTCTCTCTCTCTCTCTCTCTCTCTCTCTCTCTCTCTCTCTCTCTCTCTCTCTCTCTCTCTCTCTCTCTCTCTCTCTCTCTCTCTCTCTCTAGATTGTGTATACATATATGTAAGGGCATGGGAAGGATTTTTTAGTTAAATTAATTTTAAAATTATTTTTAAGAATTTTTTAAATTGACGATAATATAATTCTGCAGTATCTCCTTCGTATTTCGCCTAGATTTAATCAATTTTGAGAAGCTCCGAGGAAAGAGCCGCATGCCGGGCAGTAATGCTTGTGCACTTGACAGCTGTCCATACAGTAAGGGCACGGTGCGCAACACCAACATCTGAAAAAAAATTGTTGAATTCAATTATTAGTTTAATAATAGATAAGTTTACTGTACTAGTTGAATAAACGAATAAAAAATTGAACCAGTGAATAAAAATAGACTAATCTAATTACATTTTTAAATAAAAAATGATATTTTAATTAAATGAAAAGGATTCCACATTCAATTAATTTGATTGTCGGTCAAATTTGCTAAAAGTGCAGCATGTTATTTATCATGATTTCTTGATCAAAAGTTTCAATGGACACAAGGTCCAATCAGTAGTTTCTGAGATACTTCAAAATTTCGAGTTTTAGCTGCTTATTCAAGTATTTGAAAATAGTAAATATGGGAATTATGAAGTATCCTCATCTTGATCATGCTCACTCTGAATGAATACCTTTAAAAGTTGATTTAGAACTTTTTTAGAACACTTGTGTGTGTTGTGGGGGGGGAGGCGCGCGCGCACGCGCGAGTTTTGACATTTAAAATATAATTTACAAAGTTGAACATCCATACATGTATACACACACATGTGCGCGCGGATGCACACGATTTCGTATGTTCATTTCCATATTTTGAAAACTATTAATTTTTGTATTCTTGTATCCATTGAAACTTTTGATCAGAAGGTTATAATAAGTAACAAGCTACACTTTCAGCAAATTTGATCGAGAATTAAATTTAATTTGTTGGATACGGTGTCCTTAAATTTAGGAAAGACCAATTAATTTGTAATTTAAAAATTTATACATTTTTTAAACAGTTATTTAATGGTGACTGCTGTTGTAAACCAAATTACAACCGACAGATTAGTATTGCAAAATGCATCATCTTTCGAAAAGGCGTTGCGATAAGCACCTCTTTCGAAAGATACACAGGAATTCGCCGCGCTCACGGAAGTCCTATGCAACTTTTGTGAGCTTACAACATCGCGATACGGAACTGCTCGGAAGCAGTTCCATATCGCCCTAGAAATAAAGCCCTACGCTACACAATTAAACCGCGAGGCTACCGCGTTCTAAAAATCGCGTTAAGCCAGCAAGTCATCCAGCTATATATGTCAGTACGCGCAGTGACGGAGCGGAGAGTAATTTAACAACGTCTGAGCTATATTAGTTTACTACACGTCTTATCGCAAGTGACACCTAACATCGTTACGCGCAACAGCTGATTGTAAACCAGAGACAAGAATAAAGACCGAAAGCAGAACAAACAAGAGGCCGTCTTTTTAATCAACCCACGAGCCGAATTTTCTCCCCTTCGGGTCTTCACTTGGACACAGTGCAAATGGACACAAAATAATGTACACCGTAACCGTGGCCACACACACACACAAACGCGCGCGCGCGCGCGCGTGGGGTGCAAAGGACCTTCGGCTCCCCTCCCGCAATACATACACCCGTCGATAGGGGTGCCCTAAACAGAAGGGTATAGAAATGTACGATGTACAACTTTACGGTGTATAACTTTGCGGTGTACAACTTTGCGGTGTACAACTTTACGGTATACAAAATTCCTGTGTCCAAATAAACTATGTCTATTTAAACCGTGTACATTATTTTGTGTCCATTTGCAACGTGTCCATTTGCACTATGTCCAATTGTACTGTGTCTAAAGTTGGGTTCGGGGAGACGCTATTAGCGCTAAAAGTATCATTCTATCCTTGTTGCTCAGTGAATGTCGAAGAAAGATAGAGCACGCTCACAGCGCCAAAAGCGTGCTTTTCGAACCCAACCCAAGTAAGCCACTTCTCCTAATCTGTAAGGCAGATGAATCTCAGATCTATTTTGGGAAGAACTCCCGTTCAGAGCAAAACGCTTACAACAAATTGGTGGCAGCGGTGAGATCAAAGAAGCCGAAAAGCGAATAGTGGCAAGGGACCAGCGAAACCAAAAAGCTCGAAGGAAGCACGATCCTGCGAGAAGAAGACTAGCCGAATAAGAACAAGCTGAGCTAACCTAACGGTGTTACTAGTGCGCGAGTGAAAGTTTGTGCCAACGTGTCATTACGAATACCTTACTAGGACCCTTGAAAAATGAGCTTCTTTGCCGAGGGAAGGAGTGGTCGATCAGTCAACGAGAGGTGACTGATCGACCACTGATCACAAACAAAGGGCGACGACTAGACGACTACAATCTACGTACACGCTACTACAACGTCGTACACGCTAGATCACTCAGCGAGCTGAGCCACGACAACCGTCATGCGCACCGTCCTGTTAATGTAAGTCAGACTGTAAAATATTTTCTGCGCACTCATTGTAATGTCCTGTGTGAAGGGTAACGCGACCAGAAAAGTAGCATAAGAAAACAAAGCAACTCTGAAACAGCGGAAAACCGCGTGTAAAACGAGGCACCGCAAAGTTTATCCGCGAAAAAAACGCCTGTCAACAAAAAGTACGCGCGAACTAATAATAAAATATCAGCGAGTCTAGTAAAACTCCAAAGTACGACGCCCTAGCACGCATTCACGCGACCGCGATAAAACGCCCAGCCGTGCGTAATCCGACGCCACCGATAACACTCGGGAGACGATCGCGAGACACACAGCATGCAAGCTGCATACTATCTCGAATATCAAGAATAAATAATTAATGTCCCATACCGAGAATAGCCCGCGAAATGAAGGCCAGCGACCCACGGGAGATTCAATAAATACTCCGAAGCACGAGGCAGTAGGCCTAGCGGAAAACGCGTTACGCGAAGTACGAGACGCGATGCAGCGCACAATACGTATAATGCCCGTTCTACATTAATCGCAAGCAGCCAGTTGCGACTTGCGACAGACAATGAGCGCCTCGTTTCTAGTTAAAGCTCGACAGTCATTGTTGACAGGCTGTTGCAAGTTGTAACTGGCTGCTTGCGATTATTGTAGAACGGACTTTACAGGCGAACGCGAAACACACGTCGTCACCGAGCGGGGGACCGCAGCGGACGCGCGCGAGTTTAATCTGATAAGCATTGGATGTAACCGGACCGATTACCGACTAACATCCAGATCAACGAACATGGCATATTCTCCTGCCGAAGCGTCCAAAAATATACCGCGAAATGAAGTTGACATATTACGGAAGCGGAAATATTACGAATTCATAATTTCCTACGAAGAAAACAACCGTGCAGAAGAACGGCTGGCACAAAGAATAAATTCAACCCTTCCGCCACGAGCAACTATGCTACTGCATGACGTAATGCACGAGCTACGCGACCTAAGATTTAAATCTAGATAGAAAAGAACCAGGTTATTAGCAAAGAACGGAAGCACCCCAAAACTTCCACGATCACGCCCTGGAGTTATTATACGGGCGATCAAATAACGATATAAGAAATCAGCACGAATCGACAATAAATTTTTTAAGCCCAAAAGAAGCACGTAACATAATACCGGACATCGACGGCACATAACAAAACCGTGTCCGCGAATTTATTAATGCCGGTACATACGCGATGAAAAATATACACCCCGCTGACGAGCATACTCTGCTAGAAGCCATCATCTGTACCAAATTTAAGAAGAATGATGGTCTTCCACACACGCGATGTCTATAGCTTCGAACAACTAAAAAAAGAACTCGAAAACGAGTACCTAACCAAACAACGAAGCACTGCCCATCTGCAACAAGAGTTCAACAGGCCCTATACAATTACCAGATCGGATTGCATGAAAATATCAAACTTCTAATACGCGTTCAGCGATACAAAACGCTGCAGGACGCAATAGCTGGCGCAAGCGCCGAGGAAACAGTAAAAGAACCGAACCAAAACAGGAAGGAAGATCCTCGCACCGCCCCAAGTACGTATGAAATACGCTACAATGCGGAAAATGCGGCAAGAGTGGACGACGGGCGAGAATGCCGCAGAAGCCGATACGCTAACCGGTTTGAGTTACCACGACCGGAGGGACGGCCTCACGTAAACACGGTGGAATTATACTGCGATCATTGTAGAAAGACAGGCCACACTCAAAATGAGTGTTGGTTCCTTCACGGACGCCCTATGGAAAGGGATGATAATCGCCGGAGTAAAAAACTTAAAACTACAAAGGAGGTGGAAAGTAGTAAGCGAGCGAGCAAAGACGTAAAGATGATAAAGCACACCGAGACAGCAAGCAGCGACGAGAGCTCGAGCGATAACGTAAGCTCCGCGCGCACAGCTGACACATATCTTGTGACACACGTCAAGCAGGCACGGGGCAGTGACACTGGTCTTGATATGATCACACTGCCCGTACGTGAAGCAGAGCGGGGCAAGATCGAATTTCCGTTCGACACCGGCTCAACCGTCTCACTAATAAAATTAAAAACGCTAAAAGGACAAACCAAAATCCCCGACAAACATATCAAATTGGGAGTGGTTTACTTGGACACAGTACAATCGGACACAGTGCAAATGGACACGGTGCAAATGGACACAAAATAATGTACACGTTTCAAATGGACACGGTTCATTTCGACACAGGAATTTTGGACACAATAATTTTGTACACAGGAAAAATAAATTCTGGACACGATAAAAATGTACACAGTGCAATTGGACACGTAAAATTTGTACACCGCAAAGTTGTACACCGCAAACTCGTACACCGCAAACTTGTACACCGCAAACTTGTACAGCGCAAATTTGTACACCGCAAAGTTGTACACCGTGTATATTGTACGCGTATACTTGGCGCGAGGTACTACCGTGCCTTTTGATTGAAAATCTGCTAATACATATAAACTTTACTTTGTTTACAATGTACAACATGGGTTAGCAAGTTCGAGGGGGTGGCTGCGGGAAGGGGGTCGAGGATCCCCCTTGTGTGTGTGTGTGTGTGCGTGCGTGCGTGCGTGCGTGCGTGCGTGCGTGCGTGCGTGCGTGCGTGCGCATTGTAGTTGACTCATAAATTAGATAACATTATAATATCTTGAATGAGAAATCCATTTGATATTATTTAAAAATTATCATAAAGATAATGTTTTCAAAAATAATGGTTTGCCTACAATTACAAGTACACAAAAAATGCACAAAATCTAAAAAAAAAACAGAATAATAAAAATCATCTAATTAACCATTTGAATGCTTCAAACTATTAATGCTAAAAATAGATCGCAATTTCCATCACATTATTAAGGCTATGGAAAAAGATAAATTTAACAATATGAAATTAATAAGTAAATAAATTAATGCTATTTATTTTTAATGTTTTGCAAAATTTAATTGCTTTTATAAAAAATAATATAATTGCGTCAGTTTATAACATATAGGTATATGTAGACAATAACAAGTACCCATATCGATGAGTTAAATTGGCGTAGCAGATAGAGAACAAGGTTCGTAATCCTAAGGTCTCGGGTTCAAACCTACCAGCGGCAAGTAAGAATAAAATAAAATAATATAATTTAAATTTAATTAATTAATAAAAATTTGTCCTAAATTTGGTATGTGCTGTTGATAAAAATAATTAAAAAAAAATAAAATTTTTATTTTATTTTATTTTTCTCTACTTGCAGTTTAAAAATATCCGATTTAAGAAATCTTTTAGATATCAGTTTTATGATATCTTTCTGTTCTCAAAAAACGGCGCATTGGTTAACATTCTGACATCATTATGTTATCTTTTAGAAGTCTCTTTATGTTATCATTTTCAGAAACAAGATATCTTTTAGAGATCTTTTTGACAACGTATTGTTCACTGGGATATTTAGACGACATTGTCATTTACGGGCCGAGCTTGAACGAGCATCACAAACGGCTTGCCGCCGTGTTGACACGGTTAACAGGTAGTAACTTGAAACTCCAGCCGGAGAAATGCGAGTTCATGCGTAAAAGGGTTAACTATCTGGACCACGTAATTACCGAGAACGGAATTCTGCCCGATCCCAAAAAATTGGACGCCGTGAAAAAATTTTCCATCCCCATGAAAATAAAAGACGTGTAAGTGTTTATCGGTCTAGCAGAATACTATCGAAAATTCATAGAAAATTTTTCTAAAATAGCGAAACCCTTAACAACACTAACGAAAAAAGGGGAAAAGTTCGCCTGGACGGGAGAGGTTCAGTGGCGCACAGTACAATTGGACACGTTGCAATTGCCCACCGTGCTACTAGATACGAAACATTGCGCACCGTTCAATTGAACGGTGCGCAATTGAACGGTGTGCAATGTTTCGTATCTAATATTACGGTGAGGAATTGCAACGTGTCCAATTGTACTGTGCGCAAATGAAGGCCTCTCCGCCTGGACGACCGCGCAACAAAATGCGTTCAACACTCTTAAAATAAAATTAACAACCGCACCGGTATTAAAATACTTGGACTTCAATAAAAAATTCCTCGTCACCGACGCGTCAGATTACGCGATAGGAGCGGTGTTATCGCAAGGCACCGTTGTTCAAGACCGCCTGATCACTTACGCAAGTAGAATAATGAATCGAGCGGAACAAAATTACAATATCACGGAAAAAGAATTATTAGCGATTGTAGACCGTGAAACATTTTCGGCCGTACGAATATAACACAAGATTTAAAATAATTACAAACCACAAGCCACTCGTAACGTTATTCAATGTCACAAACCCGGGATCCCGCCTGATAAGGTGGAGACTCAAGCTCGCAGAATACGACTATGAGATAATACACAAGGCCGACAAAGGTAATATTAATGCCGGTGCACTTAGCTGTCACGCCAAGAGAGAAAACACGGAGTATGTAAATATCCATCAAAGATAAAAACTGACAAGAGGAAAAAACAGTAAACCGAGAACAAGAAAAGAAACAGATATTATACGAGTATCACGATGCCCCCTTAGGCGATCATCAAGGAATTGCCCGCACCCTAAAACGAATACAATTAAGCCACAACTGGCGAGGTATCATGAAAGACGTCGACGATTATATTGCAAAGTGCAAACATTGTCAAAGGAATAAATTGCAGGCAAAAATTAAAATGCCAATGGTATTGACCGGTACTCCCGACAAACCGTTTGAAAAATGCGCAATGGATATCGTAGGTCCTCTAACGGTGTAACCACCGCAGGACACAAATACATACTAACCTTTCAAGATATCCTTACGAAATTTAGTAAAGCGAATCCGATTGAAAATCATAACGCAAACACAGTGGCCCAAGCGATTGTCACAAAAATAATTTTCGAGCACGGAATACCGAAGAAACTACTCACAGATCAAGGCACTAATTTTACGAGTGAAATTTTTAAGAACGTATGCAAATTACTATGAATAGAGAAGATCTAAACAACCGCGTACCACCCGGAGAGCAACGGGACAGTGGAAAAATTACACCGGACTCTGGCAGAATACCTGCGCCATTACATAAACGCTGATCAGACGGATTGGGACGAGTGGCTGCCGTACACCATGTTTACATATAATACAACATCACATACCGTAACCGGACCTACCCCCTTCGAACTGATATACGGACACCGAGCTACCCTACCTACAGCTCTAAATCAACTGCCTAGACCGACATACTCCTACGACGATTATGAGCAGGAATTACGAGAAAAACTGAGAGCCTCAAGCAGGATCGCAAAAGAAAAAGCGGAAAAGGAAAAACGAAAGGCGAAGAAACAACAACGCAAAACCAAAGATCATTAAGATAAGGAAAAAAGTCCTACTCTACGACAAGACCGTAAGATGTGATCGAAAAAATTGGACGCGAAGTGGGTCGAACCGTACAAAATAACCGAAAAGCATAGCGATGTCAACTACACGATAAAAACGGGATAAAAAACTATACGCGTACACGCGAATTGGCTAAAGCTATTTATAGAGGAATAGAAAAAACTTACCCAGAAGTAGCCTCAAACCCCAGCTACAAGAGTAATCCATGGCACAACAAGTAACATAACAAACACAAAACAAAGTAATAAAAGTACACTAGTAAATTATAATAACGAAACTATACACTACTGCACTACTAAACAGAAAAAATTTATATGACAAGCAATAAAATGCGACACTACAAGCTAACTACA
Organism: Monomorium pharaonis; assembly: GCF_013373865.1. Classification (NCBI taxonomy): domain Eukaryota; kingdom Metazoa; phylum Arthropoda; class Insecta; order Hymenoptera; family Formicidae; genus Monomorium; species Monomorium pharaonis. The sequence continues at coordinate 7,905,154 of NC_050467.1, forward strand.
AACAAAAAATCACGAACAAAATCCAAAACCAAACACTCATACACAACAGACCATACGACCTTGACAAATGCCTTAATAAACGACCTACTGCAAGACGCGACTGAGATTCTCGAATATTTTTCTGAATTAGCACAAAGAAAGGAAAATAGAAAGACTAATAGGTACCAGCGCCATTGCAAATTATAAAAATACCTTCTCGTCTGTAAAAACAAATGTAATAAATAAGATATATACAAACGTGATATGCAAAGTGCGAATGTACATACACGATTACAACAAATATTGTAACACGAACCATCTTCCAAGCGAGCGTGTAATCTGGAAAAAAAAACTAAAGAGTCTTGGTCACATCCTTTGAGTATATATACATGGAGGAGGAATTGCTATGGTTTCATGTAGACCGAAAGTGTGTCCAAGATCTGTGCGAGAGAGAAAGGTATATCATGATACTCGCTTTCTCTGCGCATGCGTTAATATCATTATCTGCACCGCAGTTTCAACACTTCTTGTGCACTTCTTGTGCACTTCTTGTGCACTTCTTGTGCACTTTTGTACTTATTTACGGATTGTATGTGTGTGTAAAACATACAATGCCAGCCATTGTACATATAGCGTTTGACGCATGCGCAGAGAGAGCAGGTATCATGATATACCTTTCTCTCTCGCACAGATCTTGGACACACTTTCAGTGCTGGCATTCCTCCTCCATGTATATATACTCAAAGGTCACATCTCACAAAAAAAAAACGAAAAATTAACCAAGAGCCTTTCCTTCGCCGAAAACAATTTATTTACCAGACGACAACCAGCGGCGTTATCGCCTTAACCACAATAACTATTACAACTTACATAATATACACAAAAAATGAACCAACAAGGCTTAGCAAAGCAGGAAGATTACTTCAAAAGACGAAAACATCGCACCCTCGTTTTCTCTTCTAACGGGGGAGGAATGTTGTAAGCCAAATTACAACCGATAAATTAGTATTGCGAAACGCATCATCTTTCAAAAAGACGTTGCGAGAAGCACCTCTTTCGAAAGATACACAGGAATTCACCGCGCTCACGGAAGTCCCAAGCAACTTCTGTGAACTTACAACATCGCGATACGAAACCGCTTGGAAGCAGTTCCGTATTGCCCTAGAAATAAAGCTCTACGCTGCACAATTAAGCTACCGCGTCGAAACGCTTAGCCTCACGGAAGCCACCGATACCCGGTCACTGGCCTCTAAAAATCGCGCTAAGCCAGTAAGTCATCCGGCTATATATGTCAGTACGCGCAGTGACCGGGCAAAGATGAGTAACTTAATAACGTCCGAGCTACGTCGGTTTACTACACGTCTTATCGCGAGTGACACCTAACATCACTGCGCTCTGATTGTAAACCAAAAACAAGAATAAAGACTGAAAGCAGAACAAGCAAGAGGCCATTTTTTCAATCAATCTACCTCTCTATCTCTCTTCTTCGGGTCCTAACCCCTAAGACAGGCGAATCCCAGATCTATTTCGGGAAGAACTCCCGTTCAAAGCAAAACGCTTACAACACTGCTTAATGACAATGTATTTCTTTTCTAGATTCTATTTCTCCATTCAAAAACTTCTGCTACTTAATAATATTTAAAAATTGTTTTATGTTGTATATTTATAAAGATTCCTAAGAAATATTTCTAGAAAATTAGATTAATTAATTTAGATCTTATCTTTTTTCTTAATTACAGAATGAGAACCCAGGTAGCAAGCTCACGTTATTTTGACGTCCCAAAATGGTCATTTACTGATTATTCTTGACGTCACGAAATGACGTCTTTATGACGTTAAAATGACGGTCGAATGTCACAAATTCCTGACGTCATGAAATGTACTGTATTTTGACGTCATGGAATGACGTGAACAATATGTAGTCAAAAAAATCTCTTAAATTATCCTGTTTCTGAATATAATAACATAAAGAGACTTCTAAAAGATAATATTATAATGTCAGAATGTTAACTAATGAGTCGTTTTTTGAGAAAAGAAAGATATCATGAAACTGATATCTAAAAGATTTCTTAAATCGGATATTTTTAAACTGCAAGTAGAGAAAAATAAAATAAAATAAAAATTTTATTTTTTTTTAATTATTTTTATCAACAGCACATACCAAATTTAGGACAAATTTTTATTAATTAATTAAATTTAAATTATATTATTTTATTTTATTCTTACTTGCCGCTGGTAGGTTTGAACCCGAGACCTTAGGATTACGAACCTTGTTCTCTATCTGCTACGCCAATTTAACTCATCGATATGGGTACTTGTTATTGTCTACATATACCTATATGTTATAAACTGACGCAATTATATTATTTTTTATAAAAGCAATTAAATTTTGCAAAACATTAAAAATAAATAGCATTAATTTATTTACTTATTAATTTCATTGTTAAATTTATCTTTTTCCATAACTTTAATAATTTGATGGAAATTGCGATCTATTTAGCACTAATACTTTGAAGCGTCCAAATAGTTAATTAGATAGTTAACTATATAGATCATACGTTCTAAGAAAAATTATAGTACATTTATTATCCTGTTTTTGTACAGTACATGATGAATTTAGATTTTGTGCATTTTTTGTACGCAGTAATTGTAGATAAACCGTTATTTTTGAAAACATTATCTTTATGATAATTTTTTTTAATATCTCTCATTCAGGATGTTATAGGCTGCGTTCCGATATTTACTGTCAGTACTGAAAATCTACAGTATATGTGACGTAAACTATAGATTTTCAGTACTGGCAGTGAATATCGGAACGCAGCCATAGTGTTGTTTGATTTCTGAGTCAATTACGACCCGCATGGACGACTCAAAAATCGAACAGCATTGTGATATCTTTTATGAGACAATAAGCTGATATCGTTTAGCTGATATCATAAGGATAACATTTTCAATGAGATATCTCAAAGACCGCTCTTAGTAGACGTCTCTGATAAATGTTATCATTTTGACATCATTTCCAAGATATCTAAATGTTTTCTTAAAAAAGTTCTCTTAAAGTTGAATATAATATGCTTATATAATATACTTATGCCTTACGCCTTAAATCTCATTGTAGACACCACTTTAGACCATGTCTAAAATACGTCTTAATGACTATATTTAGGGGTTAGCACCCGAAGAAGAGAGGATTCGGCTCGTAGATTGATTGAAAAAATGGCCTCTTGCTTGTTCTGCTTTCAGTCTTTATTTTTGTTTTTGGTTTACAATCAGAGCGTAGTGATGTTAGGTGTCACTCGCGATAAGACGTGTAGTAAACCGACGTAGCTCGGAGGTTATTAAGTTACTCATCTTTATGTCCCGATCTTGGATGCGTGCTGTCTGGGAAAATAATCGTCAGATCATGACTGAAATATGATTTCGAAATGACGTCACATCATGACGTCAATTTTAGGCCATGTAAAAAAATGGTCATTTTGACGACATATGACCAGATATGACCATTTTGGGACGTCAAAATGACGTGGGCTTGCTACCTGGGAAGTAGTAGAATAATTCAAAATTTACATATATACAAGAAATTCTTAAAAAAATGTACACTTTCTTCACATTTTTAAAAGGTTTTAATTTAAAAAAAGTATCAGTTTTTTTTAAATTATTAAATTAAATGAAAATTATTAAAAATTCTAAAAAAGATGGAGAGTTTCATACATATATAAGAAACAATTTTTTATTAAAGAAATTCTGTATATTTTTACCCCAATATACAGAGAAGTCCCGCCATCAAATGTGTTTTCGTGTTCGCTTCCGTGTCTACGCGTGTAGATATAGTAGCATGGCAGTGTGGACAGGTCATATGTTGACTCTCCTTATTAAAGGCCGTACCCGTTATGATATGTACAGTATCTATGGCAATAAATTAAATTATATTAAAAAATATTAATGTTATATTATACAGTTTTTAAATATATAAAATAATATTTAAAATTTTCAAATTGTTCTATATTGGATTTATAAGTAAAACTGAAAATTTAGCGGTGATTTTTTTCTGAACTAAAAGTTATTTTAATAAGTTAAAAATGTACTTTACTGCAAATATATTAAGAAACACAGACAGAAATAATATTCTTTCAGAAAAATATCGTCAATACTAATATAGATCTTTTAAAATGACATTCCCTTATTTCTCGGAAACTAAATATTTCAATACTGCTAAAAACATTGCTTAAATAATTTGAATAGTAAAATTATATATCCGTGACTTTCTTTTATATAAAATTTGCTAAAATAAATTCTTCAAAAGCGAGAATAAAATTTGCATGCCGCGATTTTTTACAAATTGCATAGTTCAAACAACAATAAGTACTTATATTAATGATATTAAATTATTTTAAATGTTTGTAATGTTGTAAAATCTGTTTTATATATTTCTCTTTTTTATTTTTTTTTCACAATTTTTTGTAGGTTTAAATACAAAATTAGGATGTAACGTTGATAAGACAGACTATAAAATATTAAAGTTTATATTGATTAGAATAAAAGAATCTTATGAGATTTATTTATTAAATTAGTAACCTAGCTAATATATAATTTAATCTTTACGTATTGTCGCGTTACATAGTGCATCTCATAGAATAGAACAAAGTATTTATATAAAACGATAAAAACTATTTTTGAAGTAAAACCCGTAAGAAAAAATTATACAAAAATTACTGCACAAAAAATTGCATATTTTTGTGCATGAATTTCTGCAATTTTTACAGATTTTTGTACAAAGTTTTCGCCTTCAGAATTTTTCTGCAGAGTATTTTGCAGAATTTTATATAATGTTTTCTAAAGTTTTTTGCCTTTAGACACCTTAATAGCATATGTCAAGGTCAAGGTCATCGAAGCTTCCCCTAAATTGAATAATTACCTCAGGATTTTCTTTAATATAACATAAACATCTTGAATCAAGAGTTTTTTTAATATAACACATTTGAAAGCAGTACAGTAAAAAAAATTTAGATAATTTTTTTTTTTCACAAGCATTTGTATTTCAATATGACAGTTACAAAGAGTTAAGTCAGTTATAACCCAAGAATAAAATTTATAAAATGGTATTGAGCTTTTGGATCAAATTTATTTCGATGTTATCTGCTAATTTAATTTTATGAATTCTTTAAATGTTTTGTAAGAATTTTATTTGTGTAAGTTGTATATATTGGAGTGGAGGAAATATTTATATTTAGCTTTTCTCATCTTCCCATAATAACTGCTATATTTTAGTTTCTGTTTGTTTACGGTGTGATTTCTCCTCATCCGTCATTGTCTCTTCGTTTTCACTTTGATATATTTCTATGTTAAATTAGTTATACGCACCGCAGGATTTAAAATAATTGTATTCGATCACTCTTTGTAATAAAGTTTTATTGATTTTTAAGAATTAAAAAATTTTATTATTTAATAATTATTTTCTGATCTAAATTTTGGACATATATAGCATATTATTTGTATTTATTGATGATAATTGTGTAAATTAATTTATCTAAGGGTAAGGATTCCTGTGTACACATCAGTCTATTATGTTAAAAACTGATTTACTTTTTGTAACTACTATGTACGCTTGTGAAAGAAGAAATTATACTATTTCTGAATTTCTTCTACTATACTGATTTAAAATTTGTTTTATTAAAGAGAATCTAGATCTAGGATCGAAATATTTATAAAATTAATTTAATCACATCTGTTATCTGTAAAAATTAATTAATGTAAAAGTTTTGTAAAAATTAATTTTATTAATATTTATGCTTTGAGACAACTGCGAAGGCTCATATTGGCACTTATTTTATTTGAGAAATTAAAAACAAAATATTACGTCGGTATTGACAACCTACATTAAATATTCAAGATAATTTATAAACAAAATTTTATCGCGATGCAGATTAGTTATTCTATAAGTAAATAAGTGTATTTTAAATTGAGATAGGCTAATAATAGTTAAAACGGATTTTAATGCTAAATAAACTTTTTGTTTAATTTATATATGTTTTAATTCATTTAAACTACGTCCATTATGGACTTAAAACACAGTCCTAATAAATTGAACTAATAGAAATAAGAATAGTAGTATCACATATTAAATTAATTAATAATTTATCCATTGATAATTAATAATCGATATTTACTAAAATATATATTACCTCAGCTAGGGTTTTATTTATCATTTAATATTATATATTATATTTGAGTGAGCAACAAAAAAATTCTAGAACTATACCATATATTTGATAAAAATTTGATAAAAATTGATAAAATGAAAAATTTGATAAAAATTTTGTATACAGATATATTCAAATCGTTTTTCTGTACCCAATAATTACCGTACAAAAAAGATCTAAAAGATCACAAGGTCTTATTAAAAAATGCCTTATTCTATCATTTCAATGTATTTTGAATCGCAGAACTTTTCCCAATTGTACGACACGTTTCAGTTCAATATGAATTAAGATTTTTTTGTTATAATTTTACACTTACGTGGTGGTGGTGGCATTGATGGTGGTGGCGATGTTGGTGGCGGCTGTGGGTAAGGGTATGGTGGCGATGTATTATAACTAGGTGGCTCCATTTTTTCCATTTATAGTTTAACGCTATGCGTTTTGATTACCGTCTAATTACAGAAGAAATACAGGAAAAATTAATAATTAATAATTAATAATTAAAAATAAGTAATAATTAATAAAATATTAATTTAACATAATGTGCGATTTTGTTATTTGAATATTTTATGTTAAATTAATGTTTTATGTTAAATTAAACATTTCTTAGTGTTAAAATAACACAATTTATGGGTAAGTAAACAAAAATATTTAAAAATACTGATTTTGAGATAAATGAATAAAATATGTGTTGATTTAATATATTAAAACTGTTAATTCCACTGAAGAAATATCTTTTACATAATATTTATGTTACTTTTTCATATTTATTTTGTGTTTATTAGATTTGGATGGACCGTTTTGGCCTAAACAACACATAATATTTATTTACTATAAATATTTATAAATATATTTATTTTTTGTAACATTACGTAAAGCTTTTATACATATTTATATATATGTATATGTATACCAAAAATTATACATTTTTATAATAACTTTATGATCTGTCCAATCTAATTACAAAAATATTTATATAACATTTTAGTTCAGTTAATATTTATAAAATATTTAAATTATTATTATAAATTTTTGTAATTTTTTAATAAATATAGTATACTGGCTGGAAGACATATAAAATGTGTTAAATTTAGTACAATTCTTTTTTAGTGTGCGAATTTTATATAAACGCAACTTTATATTAACGCTACGTTAACTTTATGTTAACTTTATATTTTTATATTTTTTAACCATTTTATTGCAATAAAACTGTAATGTTGTTGTAATGGAGTTAAAAAAAATAACAATAAGAATAGATTAAATACAATCTGTCAAACAAGAGTGTAATCAATATATAGCTTTTAAAAACATTTATTATTTAAAACTGAAAAAAAAAACATTTATTCTATATGAGAGCTGTCATATTAATATGTCATATTAACACGCTACCGTTGTTTAGAATGGCCTGACTTTTTCAAATTTTCTATTAATTTTTCAGCGTATTTTTTTGACAAGGCTAATATGCTTTGTTTAGTTGCCTCCCAGTGAACACATTTTATAATAAAAATGTAGCGGCAATATAACATGGAAGTTACATGTAATTTAACATTGTTATTCTTGTGATATGTAGATGCTATATGACATGGAAATAACCTGTTACGTAATATTTGTTATACGCAAGTGATCTAGCTGTTATACATCGTTTTGGCGTTACAGTTATTCAACAAAAATTGTATAATCGTAACATAACACGTTCGTATCAATGTTTTTACGGAACGATGCGTCGTAGTTGACTCAGAAATCAGACATTATAACATCCTGAATGACAGATCTATTTAATAATAAAAAAAATTATTATAAAGATAATGTTTCCAAAAATAACGGTTTGTCTACAATTACTGCGCACAAAAAATGCACAAAATCTAAATTCATCATGTGCTGAACAAAAACAGAATAATAAATGTATACTATTCAATTTTTCTTAGAATTATGGTCTATATAGTTAACCATCTAATTAATCATTTGAACGCTTCAAAGATTAGTGCTAAATAGATCGCAATTTCCATCAAATTATTAATTAAGGTTATGGAAAAAGATAAATTTAACAATGAAATTAATAAGTAAATAGATTAATGCTATTTATTGTTAATATGTTTTGCAAAATTTAATTGCTTTTATAAAAAATAATATAGTCGCGTCAGTTTACATATAGGTATATGTAGACAATAACAAGTACCCATATGGATGAGTCAAATTGGCGTAGCAGGTAGAGTACAAGGTTCGTAATCCTAAGGTCTCGGATTCAAACCTAGCAGCGGCAAGTAAGAATAAAATAAAAAATAACATAATTTAAATTTAATTAATTAATAAAAATTTATTCTAAATGTAGTATGTGCTGTTGATAACAATAATTTCAAAAAATGAAATTTTTATTTTATTTTATTTTTCTTTGTAACTGTTGTGTAACGGTTAGATAACATGTAATTATAACATGTTATATTGCTGAGTCGGAAATTGTAACTTACATGTAAATTACGTGTAATTTCAGAGTAACGTAACCTGTTATATTCGGTTACATTGCTGTTACACTGCTACTATATTACTGTGTTCACTGGGCTAAAGCTTCATATTTTTTTCACGAAACCTTTACTTCACAAATGCCCAAACATTTTTATTATAATTGGATTGGCATCGGAAGATTGTGACGACCAATCCAATTGATTAATGTCACATTGTTTTTTCCATTGAGTGTAAAGTCTACTCTGATTTTTTTTAATATTCATTCTTTTTAGAGTATTCGATTTTCGGCACAACTGTGTCTTCATCTACATTGTGACGTAGAGCAGGATGTTTTCCACAAGCACATTATTGAATTTTTAACTTACTATTTTATCTAAACGACTGCAATCATTACATTCTTGTTTGACAGACTATAATAAATGCATAAATAAAACAAATTATCAGTTGAATGACATAATTGTTTTGCGATTACATAAAAATGGACTTGTATAAAGAAAAGGATTGTTGCGTTGACAAGAATAGATAAATTAGAAGAAACAAAAAGTGTATTTAGTTGACCTTGTAAGAATTTTAATGATATACATATATGCTTACCGATTTCTTGGTTTTTTTTTTTTAAATAAAACAGTATGTTAAACTAACTTATAGAATTAGAGCTACTTACAGTTACTTATAAAGTAACTCTATAAACAAAATGTCACCGATATGCTAACAGCTTTCTTCTACCCACAAATTCAAACAGAATACTAATTGTATGTACAGAATGACATTAACTGTTCCAATAGAGTTCGTCAGTATAGTCTGCTGAAATAATTATTTCAGCAGTATAGTTTACTAATAAGAATTAGTCAATCCATTATTTAAATAAAATATATTATTTAATATAGTTATGAAAAAGCAGATTCCTCACCAAACACCAAGTTACATGTAACGTGCCTGTTAGTTGTAATTTCCCATTCAACAATGTAATTGTAATATAACACGTGTGTTAGATTACAATTATATTATTGAGTGGGAAATTACAACTAACAAGCACGTTACATGTAACTTTTGGTCTGTTCTTTCTAGCTGCACTGTTGCACCGGTGCAATAAGTTAAAGTAAGACAAGTATATTTTTTCTCATTCTAACTTATTGCACCAGTGCAACAGTGCAGCTAGAAAGAACAGACCATTAGTGTTTGCTAGGTCTGTTCAGTTTTATCAATTTATCATTTTATTGTGTTAAACAAATTTTTATATATTTGTTTCTATTCTGCTGATAAAGTTTGTAGCATTCCTATTTTAGCAAATCTGTTCCTATTTGATATTTCAGTAAAAATGTTCAGTTTTCTAACTTTGAAATATTGATAAGGTCAGCATTATCTATATCATATTTGTATTCACACATACATAATATATATTTTCACCAATTATATGCATACTAGCTTTTTCACCCGCTCTTCGCGCGGACTCAAAAGCTCTTGCTTCTTTCCCTGGCCTTTTTTTGAGGGTAGGGGGAAATGTATTTAAGCATACCCGTCTCGTTTACCGTACGATTGGGTTGGGACTTCCAAGGTTCTTTGTTTTGCTGTTGAGTCTTAATTAGTTTCCTTTTTTTCAGCGTTCAGCTACGATCTGCAACCTTAGAATACTCCCTCCCTTTATCTTACCTCCTTCTCTTTTTTCTTTTCTTTTTTTCTTTAAGATATACTTCTTCTCTTTCCTCATTAGCTCTTTCATAATTACACTTTTATTGTCCTTTTTTTTCTGTTTCTACATTTGACCCTTTTTCATTTTTTTACATTTACTTTCTTTTTTTTAATCTTCACAATTTATTTATATTTTTAAAAATCTTCCTTAAGAAAAACATTAAAAAAAAAAATAATTTTATCTTTTTTAAATTTCTTGTTTATTTCTTTCGTGACTTCTTTCGTTTTACCATGTACAGAAAATTTTTCTTTTTCCAATTCTAAACTTCTATTATTCTCTTCGTCACTTAATAATTCTTGTATAACTTCATCTATATCATAAATTATATTTTTTTATTTTAAGATATCCATTTTTAAACCTCTTTTTTTAAATAAAAATTTTTTAAAATTGATTATTATAATTATAAAAAACATTAAATTATATATATTTTTTTTTCATATTCTTTATTTTAAACTTAACAATTTCCATTTTTTTAATCAACTTTTTAATTATTTTTAAATTGTATCTTTTTTTCTTTATTTTCTCTTTCCAAAGATCCATTAAAAAGATTCCCTAAATCTTCCTCACTTTCTAAAACTGCGTTTGATTTCCTTTTTTCAATTCTGAATATTTCTAAAAATTCACTTTCTTAAACATGAAATTCAATTCTTTCCAAAATGACATTAAATGACGTCTATTTTTTTTAATATTAATAACTATATTCAGTAATTAAGCCTTTATCTCACACATCTAATTCCCAAAATGCTAAATTTAATTAAACTGTCTATGTGTGTTTGTTTGTGTGTTTGTGTTTTGTGTTTGTGTGTGCGTATACTTTTTCTTGTATGCATCCGTCCTCCTAAAACAACACTCCTTAAAAACTATGTTGGTGTATAGGTTAAATCCTAATTCGCAACACCTTTTTTTTGAAAAATTCGTGCCCAGGGGGTCTATTCTTGAAACAAGGACCCCAGATGTCGTATGCGATATTGTATGCTATCACATACAATATCGCATACGACATTTAGGGTCCTCGTTTCAAGAATAGACCTCCAGTAGTCTTCCTTGAAAAAAAATACTAAATTTTGATACTAGTGACATTAAGATCGGACCACAAATGACAAAGTAGTCCGCGGACATATGGACATACACACATCATGACTTATATACATATATAGATGTGTGAACGCATAAAGAGAGAGAGAGAGAGGGAGAGAGGAGAGAGAGAGAGAGAGAGAGAGAGAGAGAGAGAGAGAGAGAGAGAGAGAGAGAGAGAGAGAGAGAGAGAGAGAGAGAGGAGAGAGAGAGAAGAGCAGAGAGAGAGATGAAGACATATGCGACGAGAGAGAGCTCAGAGATAGAGCAGAGACTGATAGAGACGCTCGATCACGCCTAGGATACTAGAGACTTCTCTCCTCTCTATCGATCATCGGCATCATCTGCTCTCTCTCTCTCCTCCTATCTCTCGACTCTCTCTCTCTCTCAGCTCTCCTCTCTCCATGCTTCATCCCTCTCATCTCCTCTCGTCTTCTACCTCTTCTCTAGCTCGCCTTCCCTCCGCTCGTCTCTCTCGCTCGAGCTCCTTCCTTCCCTGATCTTTTCTCCCCGTGGTAGAGGAGTAAGAAGAAGAAGCACTTGTAGCCTTATCAGTATTCGGCGAAAGTAATATTTTTTATGATACCTAATCATAATACTCTTTATTATCTTTTTTCGATTAAAAATTTTTAATTTGACTTCTACGAAACACAAATAAAAAAAATAAAGAATGACTATTGACTTATGTTATTTATAAATATATCTAATCAAAGCAAAAATATAGATAATGAACAAACTTACAGTGACGGAAAAGAGATCGAATCGTACAAAATTATAAATGAATAAAAACTAGAATAAAGCAATTATAATCGAATAAAATAAGATAATATAAAAACAAATAAAATAAACGAACTATAAACGTGTTTAATAAAAATAGAATATAACAAACACAACTTTTATACGTATAGTTTATTTAAAGTATAAATTTAAAATAAAAATTTAAGGTGTTACAAATTTGCAAAAATAGGTGTAAACATGTACACTCTTAAATTTAATTAAAATGGATTATTAAATTAAATTAGATTGTTTATAACGTATACATACCTATCCTTTTAATTATTCAAATGCAAGTATATTTTCAAAATTTTATTTTTAATGCAATTAAATTAACTTTCACAAAATTCTTTTTTTCAAAAATAAGGCCTTATTCGAAAATATTTTATTTTATCATTTTGTACTCAAGTTGTATTCTGCGAAGTAACCGGCCAATAATAAAATTTTAAGGCACATAGGCTTTAATGATGTATTTAAATGTGTTTAAATAATTAAATAATTTCTGTTTAAGAATAATCATAATATTTTATAATTTTAAGAATTTTATAATACTTTCAGAATTTTAAAAAATGTTAATACTTTATATTAATGTTAGAACTAAAAAATAATTTTTATCGTTAAAAAATAGGACACAAAAATAATTTTTATTTTAATTGCACTACTAGTAGAAAAATACTTGTGTTTCACTAATCAAATTTTTTTTTAAAAACGTTGATAAAAAATTATTAATAATTCTTTATATATTTTTTTATAGAATTTTTTATAAATATTATAAAATTTTGGTAAACCTTAACAAAAGGAGATTCAGCCCCAATGGACTTGACCTTAACACTTGTTGTCAATGTCACCCTCCTGAGTGACCTTCAAAAGATTTTAGCCGTCGCTTGTGATACATTAAAAAGTTATTAACAAAAACGTTTCATAATTACGACACATAATTATTCAGTATAGGAGTATATCAGATGGGTTTGCAACTTTTCACGTGTAGCGAGATCTACCCCCCCCCCCTGCTTACAGAGCGAAACGACGTCCACGCTTGTACTTTACCACAAGAGTTTGTGATTTTAGATTTGAAATTGTGGCCAAATAGCGACTTTAAAATGTTTGGGTTAAATTAGGAAAAAATACGGAGAGGGGGTGTAGGGGGAAGAGCAGAGCCCATAAATTCAAAGATTTAAACGTCTACATAGACGTCAAATTAAATCTTATTTAGACACATCTAAAAGACATCGATTCAATCCCAGATAGCACAACGAATTCGAAAAGAATTCTTTTTGAACACCCAAATTTTGAAATGAAGTCTTTTTCTAACTTATTTCTGCACCAAAAGGATTCTTAAGAGTTCAAAAAAAGTTCTTTTGTACGCCAATTCTGAATCCTTTTTGTAATGTATGTAAAGTTCTATGTACTATAAGAATTCGCATTAAATTTAAAATTCTTTTTAAATAGTATTCTAATAGAACTTTATCGAGATACTTTTTTAAATTTATTATGATTTCTTTTATAGTGTAAAAAAGAATTTTTTTTGGTGTAAAAAAAACGATAATAAAGGATTTTTTGAAATATAAGAAATTTTAATTTAAAAATATACTGTCATAAAAATAAAGAATTTGGTATATTATTATTATAAGTGTGAAACTCTCTTATTGTCACTATATATGTATAAATTATGTATAAAATTTTTCCAAATTTTATTGCAGTATATTATTAAATTAACATTTCCCAATTTTATATAAAAATAATGTACTTTTTAACAATTTTTTTTACAAATTTTTTATTAAATGCGTTATTATAATAAAAAATTCATTATAATAAAAAAATAGTTATTTATTTATATATCAAATTTACGACAAATAATATATATATATATATATAATATATAATATAGTATTTATATACTATTTAGATAATAATATAGTATTTATGACAAATAACAAAGAGATATATTTTTGTTGTTTTTAATAAAATAAAAAATCTCTTATAAAATTTTTTTGCTTTGTCAAAAAAATTAAAAAGACACTTATATTATATAAATTCATAATAAATTTGTATGTGATATTCTTTTTGAACTAATTTTGAACCAATCATGTAAATTCATAATGAATTTTAATATTGAATTTCTTTCTAACTCAATTTTACTAAATTATGTGAATTCATAACGAATTTGAATATTGAATTCCTTTTTAATTTATTTTGACTAAATTATGTGAATTCATAACGAATTTAAATATGGTACTTTTCTTGAACTCATTTCGAACAGATTACGTAAATTTTTAAATTATTCTTAAAAAATTTAAAAAAAAGTGAATTTTTTTTAACTTAAAAGGATTATCTATGCTGTATAGGATGTAACATGATAAGCTACTGAAGCTCTTGAAGGAAAAGTTCGAACACACGTGAGATTTGATAACGAGAAACGTATAGAATAACGTATACATGTTACAAGTATGACTCATGATGTCACGTTAAATTCAATGTCATATCAGTTTAATCCATTAACAATCGACCATTCTTAAACACTGTCGTCTCCTATTTTTACAAATGGATAATTTACTTTAAAAAATGTTATTCTAGGAGTATTTTGGTTCATTCTTTCGATATCGATCAAGGCCAGTTTTCACATACAACTCTCAGGAAATTAAATACGGCCGCTAATAAAGGTGTTTTAAAGATAAACTTTTTCAAAAATTGTTTTTAACATTATTTTTCTTAAATCCTTATTTGTTCTTTGTCAATTTTAAATATTTTTTAGAATTTCTCTTATATATAACTAAACGTGAACCGTTTAAAATCCTATTTTAATCGGCAATATGCGAAAGTGAAAAATTCATCCTCAATCCTTATTTTTAATACCCCTTTTAGGGTCGGTTATTCCAACTTCTTGGTAAATTTACCTATCAGGTAAATATATGTTTGTCTTTATTTATTTAAGAAAAGAAATGAAGATAGACACATGCTTACCTGATAAGTTTACCAAGAAGTTGGAACAACCGACCCATAGGGTATCATATAAAATATAACACGTTTAGTTATATATATATATATAGAAAACAATTGAAGATAGTTGGAAAAGAATAATTAAAAATTTAAGAAAAATAATACACAAAATAATTTTCGAAAAAGTTTTATCTTTAAAACACTTTCTTTTTAAACCATATTTAATTTCCTGAGGTATGTAAAAACTGACCCCGAAAATAAAAAAAGCAAGCAAAAATATTAGGATAACATTTTTTAAAACAAATTATTTATTTGTAAAGGAGACGTTAGTGTTCAAGAATTAATGCTTGTGTAATTCAGTTATACCGTTTATTTCATTTCTCATCGTGACGAATAACAAAGCATTGACGTGCTTTCAGAATATTAATATTCTACTTTAAAGAATTTGATAACTTTAAATTTTAGAAAAATATAGTTTTATTTCTGATATTATAGTAATTATTAAACAGCACAATATAATTGTTTTTATAGTGTTAAATTGATATTATTTTCTTATTTGACTTTTTTTTCTTTTATGAGAATATATTTTTCTTCATAAAACTATACAAAGTTTTTGTGTAAGCAAAATTATATCTGCATAAGACTATTATTATTAATTATTAATTTAGCATAACATTTGCTAGAAATATTTTATCCTTTTTTTGAATATGCATTGGAATATATACAAAAGAGTCTTATTTTTACAATTACATAGAATTTACATCAATAATTCCTAATTCATAAAGATGAACGAGTGGACATGTGTCCTTCGAATAATCGATTGTTCGATATTATCGATTGAATAAAATAAGCATTCGCATCACCTTCAGTAAATTGTGGGCCACGTTTCAACAGAGATAACCGATAAGAAAACCCGAGACCGCACCTCGCCTTTTAAGAGTAAGCACAAATTCACGATAGAGTAACTCGATATAATTTTTATTAATTTTTATATTTTCTTTTTTTAAATCTCTTTTATTTTTATTTTTAAATTATAAATTTTTCTTTAATATCACGTTTTATGAATAATTTGAATTGTTAGATTGAATAAGATTGTTGTTAAATAAGGTACCTGTACCCAATTTGGCCATGTATCCAATTTGGCTCAACCCCCATTTTCAAATAGTTACACAATGAATTTTACAGATAATCCTAATATATCGCTCAGGAAGTTGATATGATGTATTGAGTTAATGTTGCTAACGTTGCTAATGTTAATTAGTTATGCTAGTTAACTGCTCAATGTCTCCTTTCTACGGCTTGTAATCACGCTTTACTTAAATTGTGTTCTTCTGAATCTAAAATTTCAGAAAAAAGTTTTTGCTTTGTGTAATTATTATGTAAAAATTATAAATATCTACATTCACCGTGAAACCATTATGGCCAGGGACATTACTAAAAACACAATATATTTTATTTATATACAAGAAAGTTAAGATTCTGTTTCTTTATTTAATGTTTAATTTTTGATTAGTGATTTCTTATCTTTCTCTGGTTGGTTGAGCTTTTTGATAGGTAAAAGTTAAGATAATGCCCTTTGTAGTAAATAAACACAGTTTTATTATTTAATGAATAGCTGTATGTGAAATTTTTTGCATAAGTATGTTAATAAATGCTTAATTAAACATGTTGATTTTGTTATTTTGTATTTTTTTAAAAATATTTACGAAAAAGAAGAAAATACATACCTGGGCCACATTGGGTATATATATGTAATCAACATAGCCCAGGTGCTATCCTTTTTTTTAATCTTTACATACATCTTTATATAAATAATTAAAAAAATTTTTTTTAGTTACAGAAATATTTCCTGTTTTAAATCTGATCCTTATTTTTCAATTTCGAATTTATCAAAAAATTACAAAAATCTCCAAAGCTTAGGGAGAGAAACATTTTAGGTACAAGTACCTTAATACTGTATACAACATCGTTTCCTTTTTAATTAAATTAATTTTTTTATTAGTATATCAATTAAAATATTGATAATATTAATAACTTTATATATATCAACTTAATGCCTATCACAGTTAAAATCAGCCAGCAGATTTATATATGTCTTTATTTTCACTCAATCATAAATTTTCGCTTTAATTAAAATATACTGTAAAAGAATAACAATTTTCTTAAATCTACATCGCTGTCGATCTTAATCTTTTCTTTAGAAATAAAATAGGAATAAAATCTAAAATAAAAGAAATATTTCATCAAATTTGGATATAATTGATGCTCTCTTACATTGAATTCTCTTATATACTTCTTCGCCAACAATTATTTATTTCGTACGACGAAAGTGATAAGAAAGCAAAATAATTTGCATATGCAGTTTGTTTAATATTCTAACTGCGGTTGTTCTTGTAGTTGCCGTGGCGAATTATAATTTCTTAACAACTTTTTTTAAGCTAAAGATTTCTATCCATTTTCCTTTTAAACACACACTACTTTTTCACAACAAATTTTACGAAGGATTTTTTTCATTGTAAAAAGAGCAACTACGATTTTTTACAATCGGAAGATTCGTGCTAAATTTAAAATATATCGCATATCTTAAATAATTCATTTACATTTTGCTATTAATTTAACAAGATGAGTATATTAGAAAGTAAAAATTTTTTTACAACAAATATTATGTAAAAAATTAATACAAAATATATAACATTTTGATAACAATTTGGAAACAAAATATTGAAACGCATTTCTTCAATAAAATTAACATTTATAATATGTTAAATTAATATAAATATTTTATTCGTTTATCTTAGTGTAATTTATGTTTTAAAGCTATTTTTTCGTTTAATTTACTCATAAATCGTATTATTTTAATAAAAAGTGTCAAATATCAATTTAACACAAAATATTTAAATGACATGATTACATTATTAAATTGTCATTCTAATATATCAAAAATTCGGCACAAAAAATTTAAAATTTTAACAAAGACTGGATTTAATACACACAATGTAAAATAATTTTTCATAAGTTTGATCTGTCTCTAATTTATTAATATAGATAAACCTATATAATTACCTGTTACGCCAGAGAACGCTCGTTCACAGGACGCCAGCACTCGAATGCTCGCCACACGTACCAAAGTCACACTGACGGAGTTATCAACGTGAGTGGGGTAGAGTGTGGACTCTACATTAGTTCTATATATCGGTTTCTTTGTTCACAAGTGGAATTCGTGCGGATGGGAGAACGTATCAGAGATAAATGCAAATAAACGAACAGATGTCATGAATTCTCGTGATGTCGCTGATCAAAATTCCGGAAACAGGAACAATCAAAGAAAAGTTAAAATAGAGTTGTCATATTTAAAAAACATTTGTTATTAAAACAAAAGTTTGAAACATATTTTGAAAATTATTCTGCATTAAGCAAACATTTGTTTTAAATACATTTAAAACAAATGTTAAGAAACATAGATTTTAGATATACATTGCATATAATAATATTCTTACACTTATTTTCTATTAATATATAATATTTATTTCTCGCAAATATTATTTAAAAAAATTATTTTGTTTATAAAACATTAATCTTAATAAATTTTTTAATTTTATTACAACTGTTTTTTGGATTTGTTCTTTTTTGCTGTTTTTTTTGTAACAAAATTTCTGTTTTATTCATATTAATCGCACTAAATTTAATCTTTTTTCTCCGTATATTAAACAATATATATTATGTTAATGAAATAGTTAATAGATTTTATTTAATCAATTAATTGCCGATTAAATTAACAATAATAAAATTATATCGTATTTTTCATCATATTATAGTGTTTCTTATGAACTTAACGATGAGTAATTTTATTTGCCTATAAGCTTTACATTTCGCGGTAGATTACGCAATTGTGATAAGATACTCTCTTCTCCTTTATCACAAACAAGGTAATTTTTAGATTATTTTAAATTGATAAAGTTAGATAATAAATAGTAGATAATACATGATGGTGATAATAAAATAAGATTGAGTTATTTTTAAACATTAATTCAGAAAAATGATTTATTGATCAATTTTTTCTACTAATTATTCAGCTAATCTCCAATTGTTGGAGATTAATTGTTATACTACGTGCATATACAGGGTGTCCCTAATTTAAATGGCAAAACTTCGGGAGTGTGTAGGAGACTGAAAAACTAAGATAAAAAGTCCTTTAGAGATTTGTTCGTTTTTGCTTCATTTTGGAGAAAATCGCAGTCAGTGGCAGGTCTGCGGAGGACCACCACATTATACTTTTATAATACAGAACTACTAGTATTTTTATTTTGTTAGAGTGACATTTAACTACAAAAAATTTAATGAAATTAATTGCACCTAGAATAGATGATATACCTGCGATATAAAGGAAGAAAATAGATAGGTCAATTGAGGCCCCCCTCCTATAGGAAATATTAAATGCTAAGGAAAGTGTGGGGTAAATTATTCAATCTGTTCCTACCCCTGAATTAATAAATTTTTCCCAGGAGATTGCTTACATCTATTCTCAAATAAAATTATAACTGTGAAAATGAAAAGATTCGACAAATATGTCGCCAATCTGTCGTCATTTATGAATACAGATTTGCTGCATATTTGGCGCAAATCTGCTGTGTGTTCACGTTGCAACACCTGTTCTCAATTTGCTGCGTAAATTTGTTATTGTATTGCTAGTGACAGATCTACTCTGGTGTTGCACCCAATTTGATATCAGGATTTGATGACAATTTTTGCTTGCAATTGGAACGCACTCGAACGCACAGTAGGCCATGATTTTGGCAGCCTGATTCCGCAAGAAATTTTTAGCAGTCTGCTGACAATTTGGCAGCAAATGGTTAGCTGGGTTATTAGTGTATTGTATACTATTTGGTTGGTATAGTTTTATAGAAGAGAGATAGAGAAAGAGAGAGAGACAGAGAGAAAGAGAGAGAGAGAGAGAGAGAGAGAGAGAGAGAGAGCGAGCTTTCACAAATTAATTTTTTTAAATCAATCTTGCACTACTTTTATCGATTTCGTAATTATTATTAAAATTTGTGTGAATATTTAGTATTTTAAAATTCTTGGGAAATTTTTTCTAATTGGAAAAGAATATTTTTTTTATATAAAACATTAAAAACACTTTTTATCGTATACATATTTTTATTTGCATAATATTTATATTTGAACCTTGTATATTTCACAACATTCTTATAACAAGACTGTGACATGTCAGTAATTTGGTCCAACAATTTTCACTATACATGCATTCCTCGTTGAAAAGATGAGATGGAAATCCAAATGATTATCCACATGTATGTGGATTCCTATAGATTTCAGATGATTTTGTATAGATTCCATATGGATAACCATATGGAATCCATACAAAACCATCTAAAATTCATGAGAAAGCACGAAAGCCTTACACTTAAAAATTCGAAGTCTTTAATCTTATTTCTCTATATTTTTAAAAAATACAAACTTGGATTGCAATAGCTTTTACTAATTTACTAATTTTTTTTTTATATACACTTGTCAACAAAATTATTGCATAAGTAAATTTATATCAAAATTTGAATAACTTCAAATAAGCATAACTTTGCCAAAAATTGTATGGATAACCATATGGAATCCATACAAAATCATCTAAAATCCATGAGAATCCACATACATGTGGATATCCATCTGGATTTCCATCTCATCTTTTCAACGAGGTTTAAACTGGCTCTTTTGACGCAAACAACTCAGCGAGAAACGATAATGAATTCGACATCAATTCGATGTCGAATCGACATTGAAATGATGATTTCGATGTTGAATCGATGTCGATTTGATGTACTATTTCTCACTGGAAATATACATGATATATTAGAATTGTTATGAATTTAAAATCTGTAATTAAATGATAATTAATCAATGAAGGTTTTAAGCTTAAGTCACTGTACTCTTTGGCAAATACAACAACAATTACCGAAATAACAACAAAACTTAACAAAGCAAGAAACTTTTTCAGAACGCAAACAATAACGTTTTACCTATTATTATAGTTCGATTCGAACTGAATTTTTTGTTTTATAAGCACGAAAGCCTTACACTTTAAAATTCGAAGTCTTTAATCTTATCTCTATATATTTTTTTTTAATAAATACAAACTTGTATTGCGATAGCTTTCACTAATTTAATTTTTTTTATATACACACTGTCAACAAAATTATTGCATAAGTAAATTTATATCAAATTTGAGTAACTTCAAATAAGCATAACTTTGTCAAAAATTGTCGTATTTGAAAATTTGTTTTACATTTACAAAAATAAACTTAAGTGAGTTCCTCTTCTCAGACCCGCACAAAAAGTGGCACAAGGGCTCAAATAAAAAAAATATTCAAATAACTATTGTCTTTTTTGTCTCAAATAACTTTTTACTGTATATGATCTAAAGTTAATAATAATAAATATGAGAAAAAATTTGGCTATAAAGTGCTACTTTCGTTACTAAAATAATTTCTTTTTTTTTAATTGAGACTAAACATTCTTTACTATTATACCACATTCTTCACTATTATAACCCTTAGATAACTAAATACAACAATTTGAAGTTTATGTTATATCACTAGCACACATTTACCACACTTATGTGCTGCTTCAATTATTGTAAACTTTTTTTATCCCATCAATTATTTTACTCAAACGAGCAAGTGCATCGTTTCAAAAATTGAACAGTATTTTTTGGATAGCTAAGATGTATCGTTGTAAAATTTTACTAACATCATTCTACGTTTAATATAAAATGGAAAAGTCATGAAAATTCATCGATTAAGAGCCTATGTAAATAAAATATTTAATATCTAAATAACTAACTAGTTCAGCTTTCTGAAATTTTGACAGTCCAATTTATACCACTAATTGGAACTTCTTTACAAAGTTTCATGAAAATCTGTTCATTTTGATTTAGCAGCGGAACTTCCTTAAGGAGCATCGTTATATTATAATTAGAATTTATTTATTCTTTTCTATGCTTTTCCAGAAGTAAGAATGTGTTACATCTTCTAAAAATTGCATAACTTGACACACTATGGGAATAATCTTTTTCAGCAAATGTAATATCGTGAACATCGTAAAACTTGTACGTTTCCCCATAAATTAAAAAAGAAAGGTTTTTACGATTTTTTTGGCGGAATTAAAGCGTGTCAAAATTACTTATGTTTTTGTTCAATTATGCAATCTTTTAGGAGATATAACACATCCTTGCTTTTGAAAAAAAGTAGAAAAAGGGCAAGATAAAAAATTTAAATTATAATATATGTTCCTTAAAATACAGACTTATGCAAAAAACTTTCAGATACAATGATTTTCCGTGGAGTATATTTATTTAAAGTTATGCGAAATTTAATATAAATTTACATATGTGATAACTTTGTTGACAAGTGTATATATATATTTTTTCTCATATATATATATAAATCTCTCTTTTTTAACACTCTTATTCAATATTCAATTCCTCGTCAGATAAGATGTCAAAATCTACACTTAGAACATTTAGATTTCGGAGTACGATATAATTTTTATTAAAAGATTCATAACGTATATTACGAGACGAAGAAAAGAAAATAGAAAACTAGAAATTATATATTATTTCTAATATTCTACAAAATATTTGCATTGTTTTTTGAATTATTCTCAGTATGATATATTCGTGTAATCTTGAAAAATAAATCACTATTTCTTCATGATTATTTCTGAAAACGAAAAGTGATTCCAGAAAACATGTATTATTTACAATTTAATCTCTAAAAATTTCAAAATTCTTAAATCCATATGTATACATACATATATATGTACACACACACACACACACACACACACACACACACACACACACACACACACACACACACACACACACACACACACACACACACACACACACACACACACACACACACACACACACACACACACACACACACATATATATATATTTGCATCTATTTTTGAAGTTAATGTGCAGTTTTCGGCAGTTTTTAGATTTTTCAACAAAAAGAATTTAAGCATTTCACAAAGATCGCGCTTCATCTCAACTAAGAACATAATTTTTTCGCAGAGATCGCAAGAGTTTGGAAGAAGGACGGGATAACGTATTATATGTATAACGTCGAGTCTTGTGTCGATACAAATTCATTGTTGTTCGTCAGTCTTGCTTGTTCCTGAGGAATGATCGAGTTTGCTCTTCGACTTTCGTCCAAGTAGTCTACGGAAGGAGGAGGTCCATCTCGAACGGTTAAATCCGTTTTCTCTTCCACTCGCACCTTTACCGTCAATTTCGCTGCTGTCTAACGACTCACTAATATTTCTACTCTTGCTACTGCTGCTACTAGTACTGCTGCCAACGTTGTCGAAACATCGTGATCTACGATCTCCCATCTCGGAAGAAAACCTAAATAAATGATATGAGTGAGAAAACAAGCGTGGCCGAACTTTTATTATCATCGTTATTATCATTGTAATATTCCATATAACACTAATATATCGACAATATTGAAATAATATAATCCCAGATAGCACAGATAATCTTTTTAAGTTCAAAAAGAATTCACCTTTTTTAATTCTTTAACAATTTACGTAATCTGTTCGAAATAAGTTCAAGAAGAGTACCATATTTAAATTTGTTATGAATTTACATAATTTAGTCAACATGAGTTAAAAAAGAATTCAAGATTCAAATTTATTATAAATTCACATGATTGGTTCAAAATTAGTTCAAAAAGAATACCACATACAAATTTATTATAAATTTATATAATTTAGTCAATACAAAAGTTCTTATAAAAAGCCGTAACACTACAGAAAGGTACAACAAATATAAATGTTTTTTTTTATTTTTTTTACAAAGTAAAAAAATAACACCCGCAGATGGCACAGAGAGTTCAAAAAGAACTCAATTGTGTGTTATCAATTGTTTTTACTTTTTATAAGAATTCTTTTTGCATTTCAAAAAGAATTCATAATTGGTGATATACAAATTGAGTTCTTTTTTAACTCTCTGTGCTATCTGGGACATTTTTTGATTTTATTAAAAAGATAAACATAAAAATATATATCTCTTTGTTATTTGTCAAAAATACTATTAATATCTAAAAAGTATATAAATACTTTATACTATTTTATATATGTGTGTATATTATTTGTCGTAAATTTGATATACAATTAAATATTTTTTTTTATTATAATGAACATATAACGCGTTAAAAAAAAAAATTTGTAACCAAAATTGTAAAACAATTCATTATTTTTATATAAAATTAGGAAATGTTAATTTAATAATATACTGCAATAAAATATGGAAAAATTTTATACATAATTTATACATATATTGTATAGTAACAATAAGAGAGTTTCTTACTTATAATAATAATATACCAAATTCTCTATTTTTGTAGCACTATATTTTTAAATTAACATTTCTTATATTTCAAAAATTCTTTATTATTTTCTTTTTTTACACCAAAAAGCAATTTCTTTTTGTACTATAAAAGAAATCATAGTAAATTTAAAAAAGTATCTTAATAAAGTTCCATTAGAATACTATTAAAAAATAATTTTAAATTCAATGCGAATTCTTATAGAACACAAAATGAACTTTATATGCATTACAAAAGGGACTCAGAATTGATGACATATAAAAGAACTTTTTTTGCACAAGAATCCTTTTGGTGCAGAAATGGGTTAGAAAAAGAATTTATTTCAAAATTTAGGTGTTCAAAAAGAATTCTTTTCGAATTCGTTGTGCTATTTGGGATACTATAAAAATGTTACAGAAATCTTACATTGCAATATATCACAATGTAATATTTCTGTATTTGTATTACATTATAGTATGACACACACACATATTGTTTCGAAATATCATTGCAAAATATTGTACAATATTTTTGGAGCAGTACGTGCTATATCACCGATAAATTGACGTGTAGTGGCATTTTATTTCTCATAATTAACATAGTACAGGGCAACACCTCTCCATTATATTCTAATAAAATAATGATAAACTGATGTCTTTTGAAAGTAAGCCTCCAAAAATAAACTTTAAAATAAAAATAAACATTACATTTAATAATATTGTAGCAAATTTATAATATAAAAATATTAAAATAATTCCTCGCAATATTAAATAAATATCACAGTGATACAACGTGATTTATTGCCATTACAGCATTTATTTCGACGGACATTCAAATATCATTGTGATGTCTTGTAATATTTTAACAATATTCATGCTATATTTTATTATGATATTGTGATTATATTATGTGTTATATGGAATCTTTTTAGCTGTCCAAACCCTGAATCCGAAGAAAAGGCTCTAGCTGCATGCGGAACGCTGGAAGTGCCCGAAGAAAGCGAAGGTTCTGCTATCGGAGTACTCGGATACACGTCGTCATCGTAAGCGCTGTTACTGCTGCTGGTACTGCTGCTGCAGCTCCGGCTATTAGTACTGCCGTTGCTGCTACTGTCAGCACTAGAGTCATCGATATAAGAAATTTCCCGATCGGCAACAGATGACTCGAGCCGCGGGATTCGAGACGAGCAGGCCGACGAAATGCTAGGTCGTAACCAGTTGCGAAGATCTTGTAAGGGCGTTTGAAGGCACTGCAGGAGATTTCCACTATACAAGCAAAGTTTCAATGCTTAAAATTTTGATACACTTGCCTTTGGCTGCGTTCCGATATTTGCTATCAGTACTGAAAATCTACAATATATGTAACGTAAACTATAGATTTTCAGTAGTGGCAGTGAATATCGAAACGCAGCCTTTGTCTTGTATATACATATCAACATATAAATTATTTTATATACACATATATAGGGTGTCATGCATAAGGTATGAAAATTTTCATGGAAAGATAGACGGGATTAAGATAAACATAAAAATCTACCTCCTCCCCGCCGCCGGCAGCCAATGCTTGACACAGTGGACCGTGTTATAGCTCGAGCGGCTCGGAGCTTCCTTCGGCGCGCTCTCATTCGTACAAATTGAAAAATTAATACCTCGGCTATCATTGGAGATATCCCAAAACTATGGTAGACTTTTATGTTTACTTTGATCCCGTCTATCTTTCCATGAAGACTTTCATACCTTATGATATTTACATAATATATACATATAAACATGTTTCAAAACATGTGGGTCAACGCTCGTAAAAAGGTAGAAGGGATCGAGATGAACATAAAAATCCAATATTGTCTTGGGTTAGGTCTACCAATAATCGAGATATTAACATATGGAATCTGCAAATAATTTAATTAATTTTTATCGTAATTATGAACAGTAAATTAATAAAAGCTTATCATACATTCATGATAGATTTTTTCTTCCGTGTTATGGCTTGAACGGATCGAGCTCTTCCCTCGGCGCGCTCTCATTTGCATAATTTGAAAAATTAATACCTCGATTATTAGTGAACTTAACCCAAAACAATATTGGATTTTTATGTTTATCCCGATCCCTTCTACCTTTTTACAAGCGTTGACTCACATGTTTTGGGAGACCCTGTATATATGTGTGTGTGTTCCCACACAGCAAAATTAATATCAGGATTATCTCGATATTATCCCATTTTTGTCCTGGCAAGATAAAACGTCTTATGGTTGTCCATAGGAGCTCTTAGTAAGATCTTGTTCTATTCAAGATCAATATGGGACGATTTAAAGATATCCCGTTGTAACAGCGAATAGACAATTAAGTAAAGCGCACTCTCTAGAGGACATCCATAGGAGCTCTCAGTAAAATCTCGTCTTATTCAATTTTATTGTAATAAGACGGTTTAACGATATTTCATTGTAACAGCGCGTAGACGAGCAAAGCGTACCCTCCAAAGGACATCCATAGAAGCTCTCAGGAACATAAAAAAAGTGAAAATTATGACAATATTACACTTATTGAAACAATATATTAACAATACTAAAAATTATAAAAAATGACATCTAGTTGTTTTTTTATTTTATTTTACACAAACAGAGCAAACACAGATCTTTTCATATTTCACATGCTATTTCGCATATGTAAAATTAGTAAGAAACTGTAAAACTTTATATTTATTTAAAAAAATATAAGTTAACAATACATATGTATTGAAACATATGTTTCATCCTTCTTACAACATCCATTGAAATGATTTATAAAAAATAATATGTAATGCATAAACATGAAGTATTCATGGATCATCATGAAGCGTTAGGATGCGTACGATCTTCGAAGTCAAGCAACATCGGCGGTTCACACTTGGATGAGTGCCCTTTTTTCCAGATGCAGAAATTAAGCAAGATCTCCATAAGACATCGAGAGAACATTGAAATTTAGATCTATAGTACATCCTTGGGACATCAAGCTAGTTATCCCGCAATTGTTACGAGATTGTCTCATGGGATGCCCATAAGATCATAAATGTCCACTTTTTTTACCGCAGTAGGCCGATCTTGTTGACGTTCTAAAAACGTCTTTAGGAAGTCAACAAGATCGTTCTACTGTGGTAAAGAAAGCGGACATTTTTTATCTTATGGACATCTCATGAGACGATCTCGTTACAATCGCGGGATAACTAGCGTGATGTCCCAAGGACGTACTATGGATGTAAATTTGTTGTCTGGGTTATATATTATATGTTATGTAACAGTTACGTCTGTATTTGGTGAGAATTTTGCTTTTCTTTATAAGAATTTTGAAATGACTCACTTGTCACGATAATTGTCGATGTTGGCAAAGGTTCGTCTAGCGTATATGCAGATGGAGCATCGACGACGATTTCGGCAGGACGTTGCATGAAACGTCGCAGCGCTCAAATGACGCGTCGCGTGTTTCAACGCGATGGTCTCTCTTGTTAATGCCGCGACGCCTTCCTCCCGACGACGTCGCTCCGCTCCCAATTCGTCCTGTTCCACCCTCAATCTCTGTCGCAGCATCTCATTCTGGAAGAAACAATCGAAGAAAATAAAATTGATTAATGTTGTATATTAATTAAGGGTGCTCAATATTGTCTAAAAGTTATTAAAATCAAAACTGCAATTTTTATACCCTTTTTAAACAACAATAAAAAATTTTGGTTGGTAAGGGAATACTAAACTGCTCTGTTTTATCACTAATTTTTCGGACACCGAAATCTTTTTATTGATTGCATGGAATTGAAAATCCTTCTCCAAAATTAAAGTACAGATAGTAATGCGATGCGCTGCGATCAATTTCATACAAAAAACAAAAGAAAGTTAGAAAATTATAGTTTTGTTATCGACTTCTGTAGTCGACTCGTAAAAACATGTGTTGCGTATAAAAGTTTTAGACTTTGTACATATAAAATAAGCATGAGGTGCACTTGGCATTTCAGCAAAAAAACAATACTGTGCTTTTAGAATAAGCCTAGGAACTTTAGAAACTTTAGGAACTTAAGAAAAAAAGTTTTCCGTGTTTAAGGAGATCCTATCTATTTTATCGACAGAATTATACAATTTGTTCCAATGTACAACTTTTTATTGCATTTACAAAATTAAAAATCTTTCGCAATTAATTCTAGAAAAGAATTTCTAAATCTATAAAAGAAATACATACAAAATTTTGTTAATGACGTGCACAAATGACTACATTATCGACCTCGATCAAGTTTGACGAGCAGTTTAGCATCCAGAATATTAAAATAAAACTGCAAAAAGATAAAAATATAGCTTATAATGCTGCTTATGCAGTGAAAATTTTGTTTAGGTAAATAATTTTTAAACAAGTAGGTTGATTCAAATAAACTTTTTACACAAATATTTATTAAAGTTTTATTAATATACGTAAAATTTAATTGAATTTATTATTAATGTTCTTATTTTCTCATTAAATTTGCAAATAAGTACTACGAAACGCTTTTTAAAATAAAAATCATGAGTAAAGAAAAAATTAAATAACTTTTAAATTAATGAAAAAATTATGTTCAAGTTTTGCAAAGATATTTAAATGTAAACGAGTCAAAATTTTTTAATTTTTTGTAATACTTTGAAATGTAACACATGCATTCCTAAAAAACAAAAAAATGGTGAAAATTTTTACTAATTCTAAAATATTCTAAGGTGTCTTATTTTTTAATTTTCCAAGAAAATTTATTTTAAAATCTGAAAAAAAGTTAATAAGGTATTTTTAGAAGTTTTAATAAAGAGGGTCCGCAAAATAAGTAGATTTTTTGCTTGTTTTTCGGCCCTCGCTTTTGGAATTGATTTTTATGTCAAATGATAGCTAATAATGAGACATTATTTAAAAAAAAGTTTCACGTTGAGCATACGTCTGGTTTCTGAGACATAGAAGGTCAAAGTGAGAAGTACCTATCACGGCCCTATTAAGTTGAAATAAAGATCGTATTGTAAAATTTAATAATAATATCAAGAGTGGCACGCGTGGCTCAGTGGTAGAGTGCCGAACCGTGGACTCAGAGGTCCGGGTTCGAGTCTTGCTGAGACGATCCGGCCCACGGTTATTTTTTTCGGCAGTCTCCTTACAGTATACTAAGGTCCACAGTCTCATAGTGTTGTAAAAAATTCAAGTTTTTTGTTCAACGCAACAAAAAGATATAGCCTTTTAAAGTGTATTTTCATACTAAAAGTCTCTTACTCACTGATCATCAATAGTAGATTGTGTGGCAAGGACGTAAAGGCGATCATTGAAGGCAGGGTGCCAGAATTAACGAACAATGTTGCAAATATGTCTCCTTACTCGAACCGATTCTAAGATTGATGCTTAATCAGCTATTATTTGTCATAAGTACTTTTCGCGTCACTTTTCAAAGATTTGAGAGATCTTAGGACGTATGATATATAACTGAAACCAGGTTCCTCTATCGATTACGGATGGTTTTTAGAGGGTGGAAGTCTACACTGAGGATAATCAACAAATTCAAATAACCTTCCTCAAGAATGTTCGAGTGCTTTTTTGCGTTTAAAAAAAATCTTAGAAGGGCCACTACTCGTATAACTGGAACTTGATGCCTTTATTGATTAGGGGTGGTTTTTTAGACGTCCTGTATGAAAGTGATCGGCAAACTTAGGTAACATTCCTGTACAATCCCCAGATGCATTTTTGCTTCTGAAAGAGTCTTATAAGGGTTGACATTCAAATATCAGGAAGCTTGTGCTGATTTTGATGAGGGATGGGCTTTGGGGTTGAAAGTAGAATATGAAGATGATCGACTCATATTATTGCTTTCATGAAAGAAATTAATATGTATTTTGACGACTCAAATAATCCTGGGTAAATTGCTTCTCGTACAGCCAGAGTTTAGCATCACAATGTGATAATGCCACATTTTCTTAATAGGAGATTCTAATTTTGACGCCTTGTATCTCAGAAAGAAGACGTATGTTTAATGTAAAACTTTTTTTTAAATAATGTCTTATTATATGATATCATTTGACATATGAATTGATTTTAAAATCGAGGGCCGAAAAATAGGCAGTTTTTGCGGACTCTCTTTAAAATATATAAAAATTCTTATAAGATGTTACAAAAATTCTTTTTACTACGCAGAGGAAACTTGACTAAATTTTACTGAAAATATAGTAAAAATTTTTAATGCCCATTTTTGTATAATTATCATAATTTTAAAGATAAATTTTAAAGCTATTTTTTTCTTTATGCAGATTATGAGAAAAGAAAACAATTTACGATTTCCAAAAACAGAGGACAGGTAAAACAAAATAAAGTTCTTTTGAGCTAGAACGATGCAAAACACATTTCTCTTAGTTTGCACTTACTTCTCTTTCCAGAGTATCTCTTTCAATACGGATAATAGTGGCTTGTCGAATAACATCTTGACGCGCTCTCTCGAGATCCCGCCTTGTAACTTCGTTCTGTTCAAGCTGCATCCGCAAACGACGAAATGCCGATTCCCGTTGTTGTTCTAATCGATTTTGCGCCTCCATATAGCTATCTCTCTCGGCTTTAGCCCGTTCAATTTCTTCTTCCAGCCGCAAACTCCTTTCCAGCTGCAGGAAGAGCTCATCCTCCTTACCACGAAGCTCGGTTTCGCAACCTTCCAGTCGTCTTTCCAGATGCCTTCGAGCTTCCTCTAATCTATCTCGCTCGGCCTTCGACAAAAGAATTTCATGTCATTCTTTTATGTAAAAATGGTTTTCAAGTTATTAGTTAAAATGCTATCCTACAAGCGCATAATATTATTTAATATTAAATAATATTTTACGAATATTCTTAGAATATTAAGTGAACATTAATATTTAAAGAATACACTTAAAATATTAAATAATATTATGCGCTTATAGGGTAATGTCTAAGAAATAGCTTTGGATAAAATCTTAAATAATACATATATAAATTTTAATTCTTTCATGTCTGATATTTTTAGAGAAAAACATCTATGGAAAGCAATTTACTTATTTTAAGTATAAATACAATTTTTGAGTATTTTTTAATTTAACTTTCCAAATTGAAAAAATAATTTAATTTTAATAACATTTCTTAATTCCAATAAAATATTATCTTAAAAACAAATAATTTATCAATACTGAAAAAATGTTTTACTGGAATAAAAATACAAATATTTGTTAATAAATAATTACTTTATATAAAACTAATAAATCTAGTTATTTAAATTTTATTTTTTAATAAGTAAATACTTTTATTTAATTTATGACTCTAAAAATAATTTAATGATTTGATGAAAGTTTGCATTAAAACTTTCCAGAAATACAAAATATAAATTTAATTTAAAAAACAAAATTAAAAATTTGTGACAAAGTGTTAGGTAAATTCTTTTTCATTTTTATAGGTATATAAAATATAATTAAGTAAGTTAATTTTCCGATTGATAAATGTTTTAAACATATGGATAAAGTTAAGATCACTTATTCGGTGTATGCCTCGGTGGTCAAACTAGCTAAGACGCCTTTACGGAATAATGGAAGATCTAAGTTCAAATTCTAGCTGAAGTATTATTTTTTGCCATAAATTATTTACAGTTTTTCAGATAAGAAAGATTTAAAAAATGGTTCTGAGCATCGATATTTAACTTAGTAACTGTATTTAATTGATAAAATTGTTGGCGCACAGTTTATATGAGCTAAGAATATTAATCAAAATAATAGAATCCTTATAGTTACCAGTCAAGATTTAAAATAATTATAACTTTATTAGTCAACGAACTGGCCAATTTATTATTCTTCTAACAGCACAATGTTTCGACCTTAATTCAGGTCTTTATCAAGTGCGAAAATACGAAAGATTTAAATTAAAGTTTCAGGAAACATCGCAAGCTCGTGAGTTCGTACCAGCAAATTCACTCTTTTGCTATAAAATATATATGATTGAATGTATAAATTTTCGAGGGTTTAAGAGGAAATTCAACAATAAAAACTGCAAGAACTTACTCCTTTCCTTCGTTCTAGACATTCTTATAAATAGGCAATATTTTAACTTCGTACATTTCATCAATTTGTATATTACATCGAATGTTATGCTATGTCTGTACACTATCGCAGTTAAATTTGAATTAAAGTAATAGCGGACATTATATTGATGTGCACATAAACAATCAATATGTAAAATGTAAAAGATATTTGCGTCAAAACGAGGATATTTTAATCACAAAAGGGCCAAGTTACCGTCTTAATGAGTAAAATAGAATATAGTAAAAAAGTAAATGATTTATTAAATGATAGTTCCACATACAAAAAACTCTTTAAAAATCCAATAAATAAAATAACAAATAGAATCAATAATTTAGTTAAAATGTGGTGCGATAGAGGCATCGTTGACACTCAAACGTATCAATTTTTATGATGTACCAACAGGAACCTTCCTTGTTGTTACGGTTTGCCGAAGATAAGACTGACTTTCCTCTTAGATTAATTATATCGTCTATAGATAGCCCTTGCTATATTGTAGCACGATTTTTACATGATATTTTGGAACAGTCGGTACCCAAACCAGCTTCTCACATCCGGGACAGCTGGAGTTTTGTGGAAGCTATTAAAAATATAACAATTGCAACTGATGAGGTGTTAGTGTCCCTTGACGTAATGCCACTTTTCACCAATATCCCAAAAGAATTAGTGATGGATTCCATAAGTAAACGATGGGAAAAAATATCAGGAAACACAAAGATAGATTTATCTCAGTTTTTAGGGGCTATTGAATTGATTCTTAATTCTACTAACTTCTGTTTCGAGGGACAGTATTATGAGCAAGTCTTCGGCAGCCCGATGATGTATCCCCTCTCTCTCTAATCTTGGCAGATTTGGTGATCTAGAGATAGAGTGTTTGAACAAATTACAATTTAAAGTCCCGATATTTTATAGATATGCAGACGATATTTTCATGATTTTACAAAAGGATCAAGTAAAACACGTTCTGAATATTTTTAATAGTTACCACGCACGGTTACAGTTCATTTATAAACTTGAATCTTACAACAGCATTGCATTTTTAGATGCCATGGTAATTAGAGATAACAAGTTGATTACAAATTGGTATCACAAACCTACCTTCTCTGGCAGATATATAAATTTTTACTCTAGCCATCCCTTCAAATATAAGATTAATATCATTACGAGCTTAGTAGATAGAGCAATTTTGTTATCGAACAATAGGTTCCACAAAAATAATTTAAAAATTGTCAAGGATATTTTAGTAAATAATAGTTTCCCCTTGACAATAATTAATAAATTTGGAAATAAAAGAATAATTGAATTCAGTAAGCATGACAACAAACCAGCAAATATCGACAGAGAGGGTTTGATCTTACAAAATATATTACGCTACCTTATGTATGTAAAAGGTTTTAGTGAGGGCATAAATCAGATAGATAAATTAGGTTTAAACACTGTCTTTACCATCCCCCAAAAATTGAACTGCTTGATCAAAAGAGGGAAAGATAAGATAGAAAACAATAGCAGAAAAGAAATAGTGTATCGTATTGATTGCATGGATTGCGAAGCAAGGTACGTAGGACAAACAAAACGTCACTTAGGCACCTGCATTAAAGAACACATTAATGATATAAAAAAGCATGAACATAATCTCTTGGTGGTTAGTAAGCACCGCGTCGAGCATAACCACAACTTTAAATGGAAAACACCATTAATTCTACATTCAGAAAAGAATCGGAAAAAAAGAAAGATTGTCGAAATGTTTTTTATAAAAAAGAATCAGCATGCAATTAATCTGCAAAAAAATTCAGAAAATTTGAGTAATATATACAACAGCATCATAAACTCGACTTAAGTATTGTATCGATGTGATAGAATCATAACGCTTTGTTTTTATTGTCGTCTCCAATGTTCAGTTCAAATTTAACGGCGATAGTGTACAAACATAGCATAACATTCGATGTAACATATAAATTGACAAAATGTACGGAGTTAAAATACTGCCTATTCATAAGAACGTCCAGAACGAAGAAAACGAGCAAGTTCTCGCAATTTTTGACTCTCATTCCTTACTGTTGAATTTCCTCTTAAACCTTCGGAAATTTATACATTCAATCATATATATTTTATAGCAAAGGAGTGAATTTGCTGGTACAAACTCTCGAGCTTGCGATGTTTCCTGAAACTATAATTTGAATCTTTCGTATTTTCGCACTTGATAAGAACCTGAATTAAGGTCGAAACGTTGTGCTGTTAGAAGAATAATTAATTGATTAGTTCGTTGATTAATAAAGGAGTTTTAATTATATTAAGAATATTAAATTAATAAAAATAATTATATTCAGCGCCATGACCCCTGCAGACCGAATACACAGAAGAGATTTCTGGAGCTAATGCTATTACTCCTCGGCTGTGTGAAGTTAGCACCGCATCTTCCAAAATTGGAAGTTTTATCAAGAGTTCTATTTGCACCTCGAAGAGTACTAGAGTTCCTGATAGATATTAGCAAGAGTACCGCCGAAATACTTAGAGAAATGGCAATTTAAAAATATAAGGTGCTAACTTCCTGTGTTGATTTATTAAAAAAAAAAAGAAGATAGATACATGTTTACCTGATAGGTAAGTTTACCAAAAAGTTGAAACAATCGGCCCTTAAAGTACTCGAAAAGTACTAGAGTTTCTGATACATTTTAACAATAATACCAACCGCCAAATATTTTGAAAAAATTATTGAAATTTGGAGATGGCACCGTAAAATAAAAAAAAAATTGTTTTAATAATCCTATCTAAAAGTACTCGAAGAGTACTGAAGTACTTGATACATTTTAATAATAGTACCAACTAATAAATACTGAAAAAAATTTTTTTGAAGATTACAGCTGGCATCTCATCTTTTATAAAAGTGGCCGTAACTCCTTTGCCTTAAGTTTTATAACTTTGTGCCTTAATAATTTTCAAAAGTACTCGCTGGGATGCCAAAAGTATTCTAGTAAAAACCCCGGAATTGTGATTTTATCTATCTCTGGGAGACTAACCGTACTTAAAAGTAGCCGTAACTCCTTTACCTTAAGTTTTGCAGCTTTGTGCCTTAATAACTTTCGAAGGTACTTGCTGAGGTGTCAAAAGTACTCCAGTAAAACGCCGGAATTACAAAAAAGTTTTATCTTTTTCGAAGACTTAACATAATTAAAAGTGGCCGTAACTTTTTTGCTTTTGATGGGCCGGCAAATTGCACATCATATATCAGTTACCCAGGTAGCAAGGTGACGTTAATACGACGTCAATAATTCGTCATTTAAGGTCGCAGACGTCATGTTACCAAATTAAGACGTAATAGTAACGTCATTTTTTGACCTATTAATTACGTCAGTCATTTATCCATCCTACAACGTATTTCCGACGTCATATTCTTGACTAATTAATAACGTCAGTTAATTGATCATTTTACGACGTATTAATAAGATTTTATTAGTGACTAATTACTGATGTTAACTATAATTCTTTGTAATAATTGACGATTTAACCTCAAATGACAAATTATTGAGGTCTAGTGGACGACACCTTGCTACCTATATAACTATTAATCATTATTTAAAGATTGGTTAATAAACAACATTATTAAAATTAATATAATATTTTATATAATTAATACTATCAATATTTTAGAATCATCCCAGGCAGCACATAATATTTATGATAAATATTTATTAATATTTATTAATATTTATTTTTTCAAAATATTATAAAAATATTTTACACATATTTTATATATACGAAGAAAAAATCTTTATTCAACATATTAAAATATAGATTAAATATTTTATATAATATTTATGGTAAATAAAAGATAAAGATTTGTATAAGTAATATTTTGTAAATATATTTATAAATATTTCATAAATATTTTTATAATATTTATGATAAATCTTTATGATTTGTCAAATCTAAGACCACAAAAATATTTATAAAATATTTGGATAAATATTTATAAAATATTTAAATAAATATTATAAATATTTTATCAATATTTTATAAATATTACGTTTTGTCTGAGGTATAATTTAGCTTTATCAAAAGAACAAAGCAAAAACATATTTCTATAAGTTATTCCACATATTATTTTGCATATGTAAAAATTAGGAAAAAAACTGTAAATTTATATTTATTTATAAAAATATTAGTTAACTACAAGTTTCATGTTTCTCGCATCTATTGAACTGATCTATAACAAATATGTATTCGTGATCATCAAGTGTTCATGGATCATCACAAAGGGCTAGGTAGCGTACGATCTTCGAAGTCAAGCAACGTCGACG
Organism: Monomorium pharaonis; assembly: GCF_013373865.1. NCBI lineage: Eukaryota > Metazoa > Arthropoda > Insecta > Hymenoptera > Formicidae > Monomorium > Monomorium pharaonis. The sequence goes on from NC_050467.1 coordinate 7,941,975, forward strand.
GCGGTTCAGAGTTGGATGGGTGACCGCGGAAGTTAGGCAATTCCAAATGTGACTATGGTGTAGTGGGTCGTGATGCTTGTTGAGAAATAACGTAGATTTTTTTTTTACATTATAATTATGTTATTTCGATATTTTTATAATGCAAGTACTGCATATATAGGACATGTACCCGAAATATTTTCTAAAACGTCAAAATAATGGCTTTTACTACCTGGGATAGTCATAAAAATGACGTTAAAATGTCGTCTTTATTAAATGTAATCTAAAAACCTATGTTTTGTCATAAAAATAACAATAAAATACCGTCAAATGTACGATACTAGCTTCTTGAAAATGACGTCAATAATATGAAAATAATGACGTATTTTTGACGTCAATATATGACGTCGTTAAAATGAGACAAATGTACGTCAGTTTTACGACATTTAGACGTCATTTTATCTCGACATTATGACGTCTGGTTCGTCATAAAATGACCAAAAAATGCCGTCAATTAGACGTCACCTTGCTATCTGGGTATTTTTCCCAAAAACTTGTATTTATGTGTATATATATATATATATATATATATATATATATATATATATTAAATATTAAATTTCAAAAATTATTTTTTTCATGTATCACACAAAGTAATTATGAAGAAGACAGTAGATTTACTTTTTAATTTGACTCTGTGAAAAGTTAAATAGTGTAATTCGTTTTTATATTAAATTTATTTTATAAAATAAAAAAATTCCGGTGTTTTAACTACAATACTTTTGACACCCCGGCGAGTACTTTCAAAAGTTATTAAGGCACAAAAAAACTTAAGGCAAAGGAGTTACGGCCACTTTATGAAAGATAAGGTTTCAGCTGTAATCTTCAAAAATTTTTTTCAGTATTTATCAGTTGGTACTATTGTTTAAATGTATCAAGTATTCTAGTACTCTTCGAGTACTTTTAGATAGGACCATTAAAACAATAATTTTTTTATTTTGCGGTACCATCCCCAAATTTCAATAATTTTTTCAAAATATTTGGCGGTTGGTACTATTGTTAAAATGTATCAGAAACTCTAGTACTATTCGAGACTACTTTAAGATAGAATTATTAAAACAATGTATTTTTTATGTTGCGGTGCCACGGAAAGTTAGTACCTCATATTTTCAATTTGTCATTTCTCTAATTGTAAGTATTTCGGCGGTACTCTTGCTAATATCTATCAGAAACTCTAGTACTCTTCGGGGTGCAAATAGTACTCTTAATAAAACTTCCAATTTTGAAAGATGCGGTACTAACTTCACACAGGCTTACTCTTCGATCTCTATAGGATCGATATAGCACCAAATCATATTTATTATCAAAGAAAGAATATTTTATTTTTAAATGGAAAGTTCCTCAATCTAGAATAAAATGATCTTTGATGCCATCTTATTAATTTTCTTAGAATAATTTAGTAAATTTATAACAATATTATGATATTCTAGATTTAAGAATAAACCGATTTGAATTAAGATAAGAATTTTTTAATTTAATCTTATTTTATTTTTATACTTGTGTTAATATGAGGTTACAATAAGATTAAATATGTCAAGAATATTTTTTAGCTTGGTATTAGAAATCTTTTCTGAGAGGATAGATGACATGAACTTTATGTATAATATATGTTATGTATATTAAGAATTAAAAGGCAGAATGTAATAATAGAAAAAGCGTTCTAAAATTAAAGAAAATTACGCAACAAGTAATTGCTAATTTCGGTTAAGAATTAACAACTTCTCTTTGGCAAAAAATATGGATTTGCACACATATAGTTTCGGATTTAGTCTAGATTAAATTTCATATTCTAATGGCAATCGTGAAATCATCTCAATTTCACATTTACTATATCAACAGCGTGAATGGTTACTGTTCAGTACTTGTCAGTAAAAATGGCATGTTCATGGTCATTCATGAAAGAATATATCTTACATAACAAGGTGAGCTCAAAGATTTTAAGGAGTGATTCACATTAATACAAGGCAAAAAAATTTATACTACCACATGTCCAAAATAACTACATTAAAAAAATCGTTTTTTCCAAAAATTTCAAGAATTGCTTAATTTATTTTGATAAAACTTAGTGTATGTTTTGAGTACATAAAAACTTATTTTTTGACGCTATATATTATTCTTATATTCAACATAAAGCGTGAAATACAGAGCGCTATAAAGAGTCATTGCGGTTATTGAAGCAGTGAAAAACAAATATTAATATAAATTATATAATCAACTAAAGTCACTAAATTATAAAGCGTCACAAACGTTCTGTACTTCGCTTAAAGTCATCTTTAGTGCTCAGTAGCATAAATTTCTAAAAAATATGTATAAAAAGCTCTGTGTAAAACATATTAATAAAACCGTTACTATGATTCAAAGTCGAGTCAAAATTTATTACTGGTTTCCTAACCAGATGGAAAAGCTACGTATAAGAACAAATTAATGTATCTAGTAATCGGATTATTTAGAAAAAATAATAATTATATAATTAACTCACCTCAGGATCACAACATATATTATTCCGAGTAAACAGTGTGTAAAATGTATATAAATATGAAATAGATACAAATAAATATAAGAAACAATTAATTAAATTGTAAAATTACAGAAATAGTTTCAGACTAAGACGAAAGTAACTGCACAGTCCGATGGAAAAATGTCTGAATTTTTTATTCAATCAGAGACAGATTTAAGAATTAGCGAGTATTTTTTTCTGAAATTGGTATGCCACTGTTTTTTAAGTTTAAAACTTTATTGTAATGCTTAAATTGAATAAATCAGCAAAAAATAAAAAAGTAACTTTAAAAAATAAATACAAAGAATGGTTTTCAGAATAAATAAAAAAATGATCTTTTTCTTTTTAACACACATCCTATTTTTAAAGATAAGCTATTTTGGAAATGTGGTTACGTAAAGTTTTTATTTTGAACTAGTGAGATGTATCATATCTCTTAGAATGTTTAAAATTTATATAAAATATATAAGCTAAGCATCAATAATGCAATAATTATTTCAAAATTTAAAATCCATTAAGCAATTTCCGTTCTATAAAAATTTGTTCCCGATTTTCTGTTCCAGAAGTCGTTTCCAGATTTTATTTAGCATAATCAACATTGATATAAGTTAACAATCGCTGATTCGCGTTTAACTCGACTTTTGCGCAATTACATGACCGATGACGCATACTCGGCACCTCCCCTCTTTTAGTTTTGCCTAGTAGTGGCTAGTCAGCTACATTGTAGGTCAACTAGGTAAAATGAGGCTAAAAAGATTGATGAACGTCAGCTTGACGCATCGAGAATGTCAGATTCTTCTGATGAGTTTTCTTACAATGGAGAACTGGAAGACAGTATGTAAATGGAAATGCCGAGGAAAACCGCATAGTCCAATTACAATAACAGAAGAATCATAATTAATAAAATAAACTGTTTGCAAAACATGAATACTGTTAATAATTTTCATTTTTTGACATAAAATACAACCGAGTTTAAAAAAAGTGTAATAGTAGAAAAAACATTCTTGGATCAAAGAGAATTAATGAGTATTTAAAATTAAGTATGAGTAAATGTTTAATGAAAAATCAGGATTACAAAATAATTTTATTTTCTTTACTACTATTAAATTTTATCAAAATACTACTAAAATTATGATAAAATTCTTTAAGGTAAGTGTTATCCAATAACCTTATAATTTTGAGGAAATTCTAAAAGACAATTCTATCCATAACTTACGTAATTTTTATTGCAATAAAATTTTTGTAACACATTACATATCGTAGTTATAATATGTCAAATTACATTAAAATAGCAACCTTTTTTCCAACTTTACAGAAAGCAGACAAACAACTCTTACGTCACCATAACAATCTTTGGTTCTTAAATTATGTATCATGTCTTTTATTGGTTTGCATCAATGTTCGATGTAACTTGCACGTAACTTACAAACTTTCGTGTAATTAAATAAAGTATGAAGCATCTGATAAACAGGATACCGTAGAAAAGAGTACAAAGTATCGATATCGAAGTTCATATGTTAGACTACAATTTTTTTTTCGAAAGTCACGTTTTATTCGATTCCCACGGGGAAATACTACTTAAGGAATAAAAAACAAATAATAAACTTCGGGAAGAGTTTGAACCTCCCTCCCTAATCCCTTCTTAAGTATATCCATGATTCTATGATATAAAGATTCAAATTGTTTCGAACATTATTCAAAACCAGAAATTCTTGGAAATCTTGATAAATTTTAAGAGTTCGAAATATTTTGCGACTTAAAAAAATTTTGCTATAAACAATCTGAAAATTTAGCTAGATACAAATCTGAAAATAATTATGTTAAGCCATTAAAATAATTATTAAGACGCTCAAGTTCTTAGTATATCTAAATATTTTGCAATATTGTTTGATGTTTCGACAAAATTATTTTTAAGATTTTCAGATCAATATCTATATCTTTACTTGCTTCAGCAAAATTATATATATATATATATATATATATATATATCTTTTGTATAAGAAAATTTTCTTTGGAAGTGTTTAAAATACTTGAAATGTTCAATAAAATATAGAACTTTAAAAAAATAGTTTCATTATTACATCTATATACGATTATAGTGAGATAAAATCAAAATATTTTATAAATATATCTTTTCAAAAATAAATATTATTTTTGAATTCTAAATAAATAAATATTATTTATAAAATTCTATAATAATATTTGTAAACAATTCAAATTTTTTTCCAAATCTATTCGATGTGTCTTAAGGTTATAAATATTCTCCTAAATTAACCACGTTTTAAATAATGATAAAGAAATAACATAGTTACGATGTGTGCGCGCGCGCGCGCGTGTGTGTGTGTATATGTAAAAATCTAATAATACATCGCACAAGTTGACAAAATTAAATCGCTGTAAAAAATAAAATTGGTGAATAAAAAGAAAGCTTTCATGTTTTTCTTCTGATTAGAAAAATCAATTAAATAGAAAAAATATATATGATAAAACAAATAATGAAACCAGAAGATAAGAAATGCATGCCACAGAAAAACTAGAGTAGCATCCCGTCATGAATTTCCTTTTCCTTGTTACGGTGTATGAACACCTTGGAATGTTGCTCGCATGCCGCTAATTTAAAAGAATTGATAATTCATATTCGTGTGTGTGTGTGTGTGTGTGTGTTAAAATAATAATTTATAAAGTAAAATATAAAAACGATATTTGTAAAAGTAAATTAATAATATAATCATAAAATAAGTGCAATTTTATTGTTGCATAATAATCAAAACATTGAAAAAAAGAAGATATAAAAGTAAGATAGAGATAAAACAGAGCCTGACCTGTTTTGAAATAAAAAAGATCACATTCCATTACAAGTTGGCAGAAGTAATTATCCTTATGATATAATATTTAAAATATCGTAAAGTAATATTTAATATATTCGCAATTACATATTTGGAATAAACTGTTTAAGTGCGCGCGCGCACAAAAAGTACTTATTTAGTATTATCAAAGTACTACACAAAGAAAATTTTATATTAAAAATTACTATGTACTACGATAGTAGTCATGAAACCTGAGAAAAAATTTTAAAGAATTACACCATAAGTGTAAATATTAGGTTAATCAAAAACATAGTAAAAATTTTCAGGATTCTTTCTTTGGCCCGCTTTTACTGTTTATCATATTAATTTTTATTATAAAATTTTCTCCGTGTAGCTAACTAGTAAAAAAGTCAAAAGTTTAATTAAGTAAAACGATAAAGTTAAAAAGTTAATAACTTTTAATATTTTTAAAACTTAATTAATTTTAAATAAATTTATTTTTAACATTTAGTTACTTTTAAAATCTAATTTTAAATAAAATAAACTTTAACTTATTAACTTTTGCTCTCAAGTTAAAAATTTACCTATGTAAAAGAGAAATTAAATTTTTCTATAGAAAACAATTTTTTTGTTATTTTGTATAAACTTTATTTACAAATATAATGTAAATAAAATAAAGTTAATTTATAAAAATTAAAATATGAATTTTTTTATTCATGTTGTAATTGGTTATTTAACCTAATTTTGAAAAAATACAACATTTTAATTTAATACACTCAAAAAAGCGGTATACTCAAAATATGATAAAAATTTAGGTTATATTCAAATCTTTTTATCTTCATGGAAAATGGTTGTGGAAATACAAATCAAAAAGTATCTGAAATCTTAAACTCTCTAGTATTTGAATCTTTTGATTAAAAACTTTGAGTTTTGCAACATGATCACTTTTTCTTAAGCCAAAGCACAAAAGAAAAATGTTAAAAAATTTGCATCAAATTTGAATGTATTTATGGGCTGAAATAAATTTTTTTTACTTAATCTGATAAAAGATATTTGTAAATTAAACTCTTCTCTTTCATTTGCTTTTTTTAAATTTTTCCTACAATCATTTTTGACTGAGTTATGAACGATTAAAGAAAAAACAGCATTTAAAATCTCGTAATACGCTTTGGGTAACATAACAACAACAATAAACATAGCACCACTTTTTAATATGTCTTTTTTTCTGTGCAGCGATCATTGACCGAGTGATTAAAGGAAAAATCACCTTAAAAGTAAAAATTACAGATTTTATTTTATTCTTAAAACATGGCACCACTTTATGATTAATCATGGGATCTTTATTATATCGCCAGCATTAGCACTGATAATGCTAATGCTGGCGATATAATAAAGATCCCATGATTAATCATAAAGTGGTGCCATGTTTTAAGAATAAAATAAAATCTGTAATTTTTACTTTTAAGGTGATTTTTCCTTTAATCACTCGGTCAATGATCGCTGCACAGAAAAAGACATATTTCAAGTTCTAAAACATACGGAAAAAATACTCTAAGCCCTGGATAATTTAAGGATACTTTTATCTTAAAAAAAAAAACGTGGACATCTTTAAAGTCCTACGATTATTTTGAAAGTAACGCCAAATCTTCAAAATAAAAAAATATGCAATTTTTACAGTTAACTTTGAAGTAATTTTCAAACAACAGAACATTTTTTTATCAAATAAGCAAATAAAGGATCTCAAAGTAGAGATTTTTAGCTTTTCAAATCTGTCATCGTAATTTCTATGCAACCATTTTTTACCAAGTTATGAGAGTTTAAATTTAAAATAATATTTTTTTTCTTTGATCGTTCATAACTCAGCAAAAATGGTCGTAGGAAAAATTTAAAAAAAGAATATTAAGGAAAAGTGTTTAATTTACAAAAATCTTTTATCATTAAGAAGCTATTACAGTGTGACGGTAAAAAAAATCGATTTTTTTCTTTTTTTTTTCATTTTTAACACTATTCCATCATAGAATTCATATTCAATCGCTATAGTAAAGTCAATGTCAACTTTGTTAACTCAGTATAGCGCTTAAAAGTAGGAGCGCTCCGCGTGTGCATTTGGCTCTAGCGCGGCCAGCCGCTGCGCGTTCCTGACAGGTGTTTGGAGCAGCTGTTTTATATATGAAGAATTATCGAAAGATAATTTACTGAGCGATGCTTAGGTTCCAATACGCACAACAACGAAAGTTTCACTGCTTCCATGTTGCATTTGGCACCTAAGCACGTGTTTTGCGGCAAAAATATCTTGCAAATCGCAAGAAAAACAGCTGCTTGCTTTTGCAACAAAGACTATAGGACAATATTGAAAATATTGGAAGTAATGGATTGTGTACTTGATGCGCTTTGCCAAAGAGTGCGACAACGTGCACGTACGGGGCAACGCAGTTCCGATGCCTTTAAAGTAACCCGGATAGCCCGAAAAGAGGCCAGATCGACTAAAGATAAAAATTATGATGAAGCTGAAGGAACTTTGTACGTGTCTGGCATCGCTAATTAGCTGTATGTGCATGTTTTATTTAAGTTTTCATGTACAAAACTTTAAACACGTTTTTCTTGAAACGACATTTTTTTACCTGGTGGAGGTGATTTCGGAAAAACCGCTAAGCCAATCGGTCAAAAATTTTTACAGCATATTTGGCATCGACCAAACTAGGATTATTAAAAAATATCAATTTTAACTTGTATTTTTGCCCGAATTATGGCAAAAAAACGTTTATTTTGAACACTTTTGCAAAAACCGACGCAATTTTGTTAATTTACAATATAAAATAATAATTCTAGTTCGGACGATAGCGACACTCATACAAATTAAGAATCTTTTTGAATTTTATGTTTCAGATCACCTGGAAAGCTCATATCACCTCCGCCAGCAACATACTTTTTTTCATGGCTTTATATATTAATAAATCGTTAAACAAATATATTTTTTATGCAAAAAAAATATTGTTTTCTATTCTCTAAGAGTGTAACTTTTAGTGAAAAAAAAGTTTGTACCTATACATGCAATACTTTTTAGAAGAAAATTCTCTAAAAATAGCTCTTTTTTTGGGCGTCACACTGTAATAGCCCCTTAAGTAAAAAAAAATTTATTTCAGACCAGGGACACGTTTAAATTTGATGCAATTAAAGTTTTTAACATTTTTCTTTTGTGTTTTGTCTTAAGAAAAAGTGGTCATATTGCAAAACTCAAATTTTTTAATCAAAAGATTAAAAAAACTAGAGAGTATTTTTGAAATATATATTTTTTTTAATGTTCAAGAGAATAAAAATTATTTTGAAAAAGATATATAATAACCTAAATAAAAGTCTTAAAGTATTTTTTAAGTATTTTTAACGACAATTTTATTTCCTTTAATGTGAAATAATCTATTTATTACTTTATTATAGTTTTATAAAATACTTCATGACAAATTCAATAATGTAAATTTTTATTATTAGAAAATAAAATTTTCCAGTAAATTTCTTGCTTTTTCCAATTAAAATTCTTGACAATATCAGTCAGACATTTCACAAATAAACCAGAAGCAATAAACCAAATAACAATTGCTTAAATCGTATTAAAAAAACTTACTATTATAAGAAAATATATGAAACCTATTTCTCATGGAAAAAGTAAATTTTTTATTGATTAATTCTTTTCTCATAAAGTTCTTCTTACGTTGACGCTCTTCCGGTTTCAACAATTCGCCTGCGAACCTACTAAGAAAGGAGATTCGATTTCACTGCACGAGACTCACAATCGGCCAGCGAGATAACATCATCATACGCTAAGAAATCACGGAAGAGCTAGATACATCTTAATGATTATCGTTGCAACACAAATCTTATGGGATGTGATTTGTCTTCCGCGTCAGATTACACGGAACAAAGAACCACTCGACTCTTGTTCGGCTTCATCATATGTCAGGAATTTTATATTTTATGTTTTTTTTTACAAGTCAAAAGATGCAGAAAATCAGAAACGTTGCTGCTAATTTGAGAAGCTACCTAATTATTTCTATCGAGAAATTGAAACAGCAAAGCTTGTGCTTGAAATACTTCATACAGTATTTCAATTTAAAAAGATCTCACTAGATTAATTGCAAATGTTTTTGTCTTGTGTGTGGGTGTGTGTGTGTGAGTGACATCAATTAATGAATTGTATAAACGTTCTATTTGTAACATAATTGAAATAAAAGATGACTATAATTTATTATTATTTTTGGTGCCAATTATATTTAATTATAATAATTTAAGAAAAAAAAAGTGTAAAAATAAACTATAAAATAATAAGCTCAACATTTGAGATTTCTAATTTATGAAAATTCTCAATTATTTCGCAATCAGCAGATGTTGTATTATCACGATGGCTACTTTTTATTGTAGAAAAATAACAAAAGAGACAATGTAGCATTCATTATATATTATCAAAAATAACACACAGGTCTTAAAGTACAAAGAAACTGATTTCGTTGCACAATATTAAATTAAAGAATAACAAAATTAAATAAGAGACTGTCGATAATACATTTAAAGTTAAAATTAAACTAGTTTGACAAATACGGCGAGGAATACACAAATAAAAGAGATTCTGCCAAAGTATTTCAACAATAGTGACAAAATATACCGTGGGAATGGGTATCTCGTGCTGTTCTAACAATAAGTCAGCGCTATCGCAATTTAACGTGAGAAAGGTACGGAACAATTTTCCTTTGTTGTATGTTATAAAATAGCACAAATGCACAGAGAAGTGAATGCCGTCCATTATAATGTAATTGGTACTAGCGAAATTCGATATTGTATATAGGGATTATCCTAGAATTGATGATACAAAATCGGAAAGGGAGGTAATTCTACTTAAAAAAAAAGACAAAAATAATCTTTTACATACCTTGATCTCATGATAACGCTCCTCCAAGTAATAAGCAACACTTTTAGCTTCCTTGTATTTTTCCGCGAGATCCACGTATTTATCATAGTGCCGCTTGAACAAGACATACCTGCGCAAAAAGTGTAAATGAATGGATAGATAAATAAAAAAACATAAATATAAAAAATAAATCATTCTAATAAGATCAGAAACCTACAAAAATATTTTTTTAATTCCCTACTGAGGAAAATAGTTGTTAACTTGACCGTAATTGTAAATCTGTCCACTTGATTTAATTTTTCAATTTAAGATCATATTTGTATGCTTAAATACACAAAATACTTGAACTTCAGCTGAAGTCTTTATATATAATTAACCTAAGTACAAAGTATTAAAACACTAGAACTTCTCAGTTCACACACACAGGAATTACATTTAACTTAAATGCATAAATACTTGAATTGTGTGAAGAAATTTAATCAAGTTAATAACTTTTTCGTCAATACATCGAACCACAAATAACATACGCGGACACGCGTCTCTCATCGTACATGTCGTAGTCGTGCATCGCAATATCAGTCATCATAGATGCCATTATAATTTATGTCCTTATATAATTTCAATTATTATCCAGCGAGAAAAACGAAATGCAGGATGCGTACACGCGAATTCGTACGCGTTTCTATCCCACCTCGGGCCCTAAGGTCTTCTTCGGATTTCACATCTCGCACTCGAAATCGATTTCACCGCCGTTCGCGTCGGAGAGGCTTCCTCTCCGCTTCTCACTCGCTCACTCGCTCGCTCATTCGTTCGCGCTTGCTGATAAACTGGTTCCGGCAAACTTTCGCTTTTATACGACCGGCAGCGTCAGCATTCGAGCCGATTTGGACTGATTCGTGAGTTTCACAACCAGCCAGTCGTCGGCTAGCCGGTATTCTGGTCATCGGCGCGCACACATTTCTTCCGGTAACCGATGAGCGAATGAGAGAGAGAGAGAGAGAGAGAGAGAGAGAGAGAGAGAGAGAGAGAGAGAGAGAGAGAGAGAGAGAGAGAGAGAGAGAGAGAGAGAGAGAGAGAGAGAGAGAGAGTGTGTGTGTGTGTGTGTGTGTGTGTGTGTGTGTGTGTGTGTGTGTGTGTGTGTGTGTGTGTGTGTGTGTGTGTGTGTGTGTGTGTGTGTGTGTGTGTGTGTGTGTGTGTGTGTGTGTGTGTGTGTGTGTGTGTGCGTGTGTGTGTGTTTGTTTGTGTGGTGTGTGTGTGGGGGGGGGGGGACTGACTGGCTGGGACTCCGTTCGTCATGGGATCTCGATGAATCGGATGCCAACGCAAAAGCCTGGGTTCGGAAATACAAAACTCGCGTTAAGGCTGCGCGGCGCGTAATCGATAGTCGATGATATAATCCTTGAAGGCTATTATGTAAGCATTTGTTTCTTAAGTTTTGATATTTAAGAAACGCCGAAAGAAACTCGCTAAAAAGTTCCAAAATTGTCAGAAAGTTTTTTTATTTTATTATATTATTAATGCATACCGTATACAAAAGAAAATTAATATCAACTCAGCAATCCTCATTTCATATATAAGTAAAAATATAAAATCTTCAAAAAGTCTGATAATCTTAAATTTTAATTAAATATTATTTATGTTTTCATTTTAATATAATAAAAGGCACAATATAATAGTATTAAAAAATTTAATTCTTGGGTCAAGATGTCATTATTTCCTATTCGATATTTTTTTTTATAACACCGATGAAAATTATTACAGGAGAAGATGGTAATTGACCACTCATATTATTTCCATTATTAGCCGATAAATTCTAGTAATTACTTATAGAATCATTTGTTAGTAGATTGCCGTTATATAATGACGCTAATATAACAAAATACAACAGTCAATATTTGTTATAAGGCATTTTTACTTTCAAGAACTTCGAAACTTCCACATTTTAACATTTAATTACACAAAGGTACATTTTAAAATTTCATTATACCTACTTTCTCAATTTTTTTAAATTTAAACACATTATTACCTAAATGTAAGTACACTTGAGAATTTTTTTGTTATTTAACTCTTTACATATTTCGAGTAATTATACAAAATCAAACAATGATATAGGATTTTATATAGCATATCTAAGCGTGCTGGTAATATATTGATCACTTTCGAGATCTCCATATCGAGAAAATTCCTCGATAAATCGATTATCACTGTACTGTATAATTCACATGACATGTATGCTTGCGACAAAAGGAAGAGGTTACGTGTAAATGTATTATGTAATACTTTTTTTTCTAAAACTATACAACAATGTATTTTGAGTGCGTTCCACTTGACGCTTGCAACGCCCATGAACATTATTTGTCCTTGTTTAATATGTGATAAACAACAAAGTTAAAATAATTTCGCGATTATTGCGAGCGTTATAATTTTAATTAAGGTCCATTTTATTTAAATTTAGTTAATAATGAATAACAATTATCTGTTTTTACCCAACAATTTATTTTATATATTTCTCTAACAAAATACTGTGACTTTTTAAAATAAAATCAATTTTTTACATTTATTTTTGTGGTAGCCATATTACCATTCCTATTTCTCTTCAACCCATTTTGCAGTGTCACTACATTTTTATAAATAATATGTTAAATACATATTATAATAAATATTTCATAACTTTTAACCTAAAATCTAATAAACAACACTTTGATGAATAATGTAATGATGTAATCGTTTCAATTTAAAATAGATTCAATTTAAAATATGGATTATTAACAAAGTTATTAAATAAAATATAAATGAGTGGCCATATTATTATTTTCTCCTCTACTAAATAAACATGAAAGCAAAAATAGTACATTATGTGACAAGAGTGTAAAGTCGGCATTTTGTGCACGAATGTGTTCACCCGCACAAGTGCACAAAAAGCCATTACGTTAATGTTGCATATTATATTTTTTGTTACCTGTTCAATGTGTCATCCCTTGAGTGTCATGGGTTCTCGCAAATTGACAAGTTAGATTCACAAAAAATGATAAATGTAAATATAAATGTCGATAGTATCAAGTAGTCTGTGAGAATTACTATCATATACGTGTCGCGAGATGATACGCCTGTGCGTGCTGAATTGATCAAACGTGCTGAAAAAATTGTGCTGAAAGGTTTTTCATGATTCACGCCATCTATTGAAGGACAAGAACTGCGCAAGAACGTTAAAGTGCTGAATTTGTGATTTTATCCATAGAAAAGTGACACGAAAGGAACTTTCAACTCGTGTGTGACAAAATAGTACACATTATCTAACAAAAGGTATAAAGTCGGCCTTTTATACACGAGTGCAGCGAAAGAGACGAACGTGGGCGAGTTGTAATTCAACACGGTTTTAATTTAAATACGAGAAATCTAATAATCTTCATGTTCGATAAACACAAGATATCTCTTATAAGTCATATGCAATGAATTAATACTATTTATGTACTAATACAAAAATCAGATAAAAAGTTGATCCTGAAAATTTGTCTAAAAATACTTTACAGAATTTCTGTATAATTTTATAACTTTTTAAAAATTTTGTTACACTATTAATACTAATTAGACCACTTTAGAAATATTAACAAGTCTACATAAAAAAATTTATGTATGCTCTGCGCGCGCGCGTGCTTGCGTGTTGTGTGTGTGTGTGTGTGTGTGTGTGTGTGTGTGTGTGTGTGAATTCTGAAATATAAATATTCTAAGATATTTAATTGTAAAGATTTTTATTTTATTTCCGAAAAAAGATTATAAAATCTGAGGAAGTTTAAAATATTTTTTCAATAATTTTCATACACTTAAAAAATAAGAAATTCTAAAAAATATGTGAATTTTTTCCTACAGAATAATCACAGGACTACATAAAATTTGTAGCTCAAACTACAATTAAGTCAGATTAGATAAAAGATGTCAAGATCTGACATAAGAGTTTAATCATCAAAAACTAAAAGCCCAATTATACATGTGATAAAGAATTTAACTGATTAGCGCAAGTAATTCTATCTTTATTGAAAAGTTAAATCATAAAAAAGCTGTTTTATATAAATATAATATCAAAATTATGTTAAAAAATTAAAACACTTTACGACGTAGAATTGAATTTGTTTAATTCGATTTGAGTTGTTTCAGTAATTTTTTTACATATATAGCAATCTAATATATTAATAATCGATAAAATGTATATCAATTATAAAATAATTGAACATGACTAAATTTCAGTCTTACTTTAATATATTATACGTTTCAAAATTAATAATTTGCCTCAAGAATTTTATAAATAAATAAAATTTATAATAAATAAAAATTTCTTTTACTACACTTTCAAAAGTAAGTTCACTAAATAATAACAGATAACTATTTATAAATAATTGACATACAAATGTTATTAAAAAATAAAAATAAATAGATAGATATAGATTAGAATTTTCTTCATGAAGCATCCTTAAAAGCTAATCCTTTCTATGAACAACGGTAATTTTAAACTTCCTAGTAATTATGTGGAGCCGTGATTGAGCGTATTATTATGTACACGATGCATGAACAAAAATATTAATGAGGAATAACATTAAAACAAAATGCAAAAATGTAATTAGCCGATAAAATAAATGATTAATATCATGCTGTTGGAGATAATTAAACTTAACAAGATATCAGTTCTTTTATCTGTCCGATATGAAATATCGTGAATATTTCCACACATCAATATAATATCTATGTATAAGGTGTTTTATTCCTAATACATTTTTAATAACAAATATAGTTTAAAAGATTTAAAATGATCTCCGGTTGAAATTTACGTTATTTTGCAAAAAATTGACTGTTTCTCTGTCTAATATGTAAAACTTCTTGCGTTATTTGTATATTTTTTACCACCGATTTTATTGTTATTGTAATTTTTTGGTGATATGTTGATGTCTTCAAGTTTTGTATTGTTTATCCATTGTTGACAGTATGATAATATTTAATTTTGTTTAATCTTTTAATCTTTATGTATTTTATTATAAAAATATTTTATGTACAAATGTTTCGGCCATTTTCAGTTATGTATAATTTCTTACTCGGTTCAATCCCTCGTTGACTTTTTGGGTGTGAGCTACCCATACGGTAACTTTGACGCTCTATACCCTTTTTTTCTTTTTCTTTTCTAGTTTTTCATTTATCGAAACAGAGCCTACCTTCCATATGTAAAATAAATTTTTTTTTAGAGCCCACTAAAAAAATTATTTTTTTCCTTAAAATATCATATTTAAATAACAACTCTGTAAATTGTTAACTTCTAATATTGAAAACTGTAGAAGTTACAATTTTTTAAAGATATTTCTCATTTTTTCTTGACATATAATAAGCAAGAATTTGTTAACAAAAACTATGATAAGATTTCATTGAAAAAACTATTGCAATGCATTCTAGAAACCTTAAAATTGATTGATGATATTTCTTATAATGATTAAATGCTTTATATGAGAATGGCAGTTGTTAAAAAAAATTGTTCTAAGTGTGAGCCCAGTATGTAAAAATTGTTCGAAAAAAGAAGTGTGTCAACGAAGAGTTAACACATAATTAGGCAGTCAATCCTTGTAACCGTAATATTTCGTTGTGTATTGTTATTGTTTGTTGTTATTGCCTCATCATTTTCAAATATGATTAACAAAATTATGAAGAATAAAAATTAGAGTCAACAACTTTAATTGTATCATTAATAACAAATTTATTATTATTTAGCCAAATATAGTTTGGCTTAATTAATTTTTTTGATGTAAATGTTAAAGTATTAATAATTTTAATAAGTTACAAGTAAGTGGAAAAAATAAGTGTTCCTCGCGTTCACACATACACACATACATACATGTACGCGCGCGCGTATGCACACATATATACTTAATATTTTTGATATGGATTTTGTTATTAATTTATGTTATAAAATAATAAGGAGCGATGAAAATAATTGGTTATCTCATTGAGTAACTACATGACTCTCGGAAGCCGCTCCCAATCATTTAAAAAAGATACAACGCTTATTTCCGTTTCTTGATCGCTTAGACGAATAGATCGTAACAATTTCCTTGTGCAGCCAAGGCTGCTCTCGCAATGATTATTGAGTAATAGATATTGTAAAATTTTAAATGGTTAACTTTACAAAAGTATGCAAAAAGTTCTTTTAAAAAACTTTTTGTTTGTTAATCAATTTACAAAAAACCATTGAAAATTTAAATTCAATATACATATAACAGTATTATATTAGGCGATATGGATCTAGTGAGTTATATTTCTCGTAATTAATTCCTTTGAGGACGAGAAACGGTTTAAAGGAGTTAATTATGGAAGATTCTGTGTTAGAAGTTTTTGGCGTCGTTAAATCTAAATCTTATCTCAGATTAATTTAATTAAAAAATTGTGGTTCTAAAATGGCGGACTTTGAAATCACGAAATGGGAAAATTAAAGATTTTGTTAAGACATATATTAGTTCAGATTTTATTAATTTTAATAAAATTTAAACTAATATATATATAGTAATACTGTAATCAAATCTTAGATCAGGAAACTTAAAATAGCAGATTCAGTATGGTGAATGTAAAAAGGCATATAAATGTTAAATATTACTCGATTTTCATGAATCTCATAATTCGATATTTTTTTTATTTAAACAGTTAAATTTTATTCGGAAATTCAATATTTTAAATTTTATTATTTTTAGCCTGGGAATAAAAACACTAACAAAAATTCTTAAATTATGAATAAAAATAGAGTAAATTCTTGTATAATTTCACGTTTGTCATATTGAGTCTACTACTTCGAATTTTATATTTTTATCATCTCAGGTTTAATAATAAAATCATCATCTTATTGTTAATTTAAATTCTTTTAAAAATCGAAAAATCATTTTATTTTCCATAATTTTATATCTTTGTGATTTGAAATCCACTTTCAATTTCTGACAATAAAATCAAAAGAATAATTATCAAAACCTTATATATTATGATTTTTATAAAAGTTGAATAATATTTGCATTTTTTATTCTGACAAATATTCAAATATTTTGAATCGGCTATTTTCAATTTTGAGTATTTTTACTTTAAAATAAATAAAAAAACATTATCAAAAATTCCTGTATATCAAGTTCCATGAAAATCAAGCATATAGTTTCCGAAATGTAATAAGAAACATTTGTGCTTCCCATTTGTAAAGAATAAAAGATGCAATATTACGAGTTATTTCAATATTTCAATGATGATTTCTTTTTCTTACATGCAAGTTTTCAAAACAAAATTTGAAATAAATTAGAGATATATCTTGACAGTATAGTTTTTAGTATAAAATTTAGTTTTCTGTATAAAGAACTAATTCAGGAATCTGATAATTCTTGAAATTACATGTACAAAATGTTTTATTATAATGTCACCTGATATATTAGTAGACATATCAAAACTTAAGTCCGTCCCAGTTCAATTATGTGCACGTTAACTGTATTATATTCAATCTAAATAAAGAACAATGTTCCATTGGAACAAAAAAACTCCTATTTTTTTATTCCAATGGAAACGTTGTGAATAAGTATCTATTTGACGAAAATAAACTTTGGAATGTCCAGAATTGTGGGGAAAAACTTTTAACGCTAAAACATAAATGCAATTTATGAAAGATAAGGATAAGTTTACGGAAAAAAGTTTCTATCTAATTTCTGTCCTAAGCATTACGTATATCATATTATTTTCATTAAAATGGTACAAATAAAACTTTATTTTTGTAATTTCAAAATTTTTTAAGTGTTTTCTTTAAACTCCATTCTTTCCTAGAAAACAGTTTTTTTAACTCTTATATTTTGTTTGCGACAAAAATAATTAAAAATTTTTTCTCCTAGAGAGACTTGATACTATTTTAGAAAGTTATTTTAAAAAATTAAGTCATTTAAAGAAAACTATACGGTTAAAAAATCTAGAATACTTATATATTGATAAATTTATTCTTAAAATTTGATCAGAAAAAGTTTCTATTTTGTTTTTATTACATTTTATTGTATATATTTATGTTATATCTATATTATATTATGTGAAAATTTTTATATTATGTGAAAACTGAAGTACCTTTAAAAAAAAAACATTGACCATTTTAATCATATTTTCAAATCTCTGTTTCCTTAATTAATTATTTCACACTGACCTATATAAATCATTCTCAGTGACGATGTCACGGATAGAGTCCTCCGGATCAACGGGAACTCCCACCGTTCTGGACGACGACGAGAGAATGCGTCGCGACGGCCCTGCGATACCAGCGCTTCCAATAACCTCGTCGTAGATACCTGAATCGTGAAGGGCACTGGCCGCGATTAGATCGTCCTCGGACGCCGTGATTGGCAAATCGACACGCGGACTGGGAGATCTGGAAATCGCGCCCAATAGATCCTCGCTTCGCGAATGGCGCATCTCTCTGACGCCATATCTATCGGTTCTGCGTTCCATCTATAGTCTTCTAGGCGAAAGGTGCGGTCTCAAGGAAATGCTATGCTCTCGGTGATAATATGCTCCCACTTGATGATTCTACCATGTGCTGATTCACTTCGATTGGCACTAGAGGCCCCGCTTCCAATCACTGTCAGCTAATTTGTGATTACGTAAAAACATTGAAATGCACACTTGTAATTCATTAAATTATATACTCGTTGATGTTATTGATTATTTTTCCATTTAAAGAATTAAAACACTTTGAATTTATTCTCATTTCTGTATTCAATTCTCAAGTCTTTGATATTTTCTTTATTGAACAACTTTGTGCGGTATCAAAGAAATTACTGTTATTCGTACAAAGATATATAAAACTTCAATTAATGTTACTGAAATTTTTCATATGACTTTTCTTCAATTCGTTAAAGGATATCTTCCTTTTCTATCCCTTCTTTTGCACATATGGAATTTTCTCTATGTAAGCACTTCCTCATTTCACACCGAGTTAATTTTAAGGAATTTTACTTTGGAGAAAATGCTTTAAAGATATACATCTTGGAAAAAAAATATATTCACAATTGCAAATCCTTACACACAGATTTTCTCATGTGAAACTGAACTCCTTCGCTTTGCATTAATTTGATACAATCACAAACATTTATGTTAGCAGTTTAAAATAATTCAACGAACAATAATGAGTTTCATAATAGTTCGCCTCTTTATTTGCGTAACTGACTGCGCCCCTTCGTAATTGCACCAAATAAAATCATGAAAATCAACAGGATCTCGCGGCACTTTTTCTACACGCGCCTCGCTCATTACCTCCTTCACGGAGGTAACGGATCTTTGAGACCAGGATTCTCCGTTACGTTCGTCGGCGCGTTAAAACATTCTCTTTCTAAAACGAATAGACTTTATATACCGGCCCGATGAATGTAAGACTGGTCCTCGATAGAAAAAAATAAACAGGAATTCCAAACCAAAGCTTTATAAATTTTTTTCAAATCCTTGAACACAAATTCCAATTCTGTAGTTTGAGATAATGCAGGAACAAGGACGCTGTAATGTATGATTATTAATTGCTGTTGAGTGAAAAATTTCTGAGCAAATTGATATTCTTTGAGGACGATACGTACGTATTATAGAACGACACAAGATTAAGCAAATGTTTTTATTTCAATACATTATCTCCAAAATTCTTGTTACCAATTTTTTTAATTTCTATATGTAGAGCACAAGTCTTCTTAAATCTTCCTTAGTTTTTCGAAGGTTTTTGTAGTATTTTAATTTTTACTGAAATATGGATATTAACCCACTACTTTTTATTGTTACTTCCTCGAATTCCTATGTAGAGCACAGGTTTATTCAATAAAAGGAAAACATCTCAAGTTAGGCCATTTTCCTCAGTTCCTCGAAGATTTTTGTAGTAATTTACACTACATAAACAAGGAACATCAAAGTGCATCATGTTTCTCAAGCATGACGTTTAGAGAGCTGTCAGCACGAATACGAATTCACAAAAGTAGAATATTTACGAAGCCGATTCCTGCACACGTTTCCGAACATGTTGACGTCACACATGTGTCAATGTCCACTTTGACATTCAACGAGCACTCACCCCAAAGATACGTAGCACCTTGAACGATGTCCCTTTTCCCTTCCCCCCGAAGTCGATCGCACGCAATCGATGCGCGTACGATGATCCTCGGTCTTTGACACCGGTCGTCAAGCGGCCATTTTCGTCCGGAGTACACAGTCGCGTAATTCGAGCTAGGCCACTCCGGGCATGAGATCCACCGAAACAGGCAAAAATCTACCTACGGACCATGCGCAACCTACAGTACACCTTCGTTTACCACCTTCCGATATGCGTCCCATCGACCGTGGCTGCCGCGCCACTCCGCTTCGCACTGTCGTCACGCGCGTTTGCGAACATCAACCGCCAATCGGACGGACGACTGCCGCTAGTCTGTTGAATGAACTTTTTTTCGCGCTCTCGCCACCTTTCCCACCGGCAAGAAGCGCTGAGTTCTTTCTCCTCGAAAGAGGGATTGGGAGGGAAGGATTCATTACCAACTCATATATATTATATGTACAGGGTGTCCCAAAACATGTGGATCAACGCTTGTAAAAAGATAGAAGGGATCGAGATAAACATAGAAGTCCAATATTGTCTTGGGTTAGGTCTTGGGTTAGGTCCATCAATAATCAAGGTATTAATTTTTCAAACTATGCGAATGAGAGCGCGCCGAGGAAAGAGCTTAATCCGCTCGAGCCATAACACGGAAGAAAAAATCTATCGTGAATGTATAATAAGCTTTCATTAATTTACTGTCCACAATTACAATAGAAATTAATTAGATTATTTGCAGATCCCATACATTAATATTTTGATTATTGATGGACCCAAGACAACCCAGATAGCACAGATAATCCTTCTAAGTTAAAAAAGAATTCACCTTTTTTAATTCTTTAAGAATTTACGTAATCTGTTCGAAATGAGTTCAATAAGAGTACCATATTTAAATTTGTTATGAATTCACATAATTTAGTCAATATGAGTTAAAAAAGAATTCAAGATTCAAATTTATTATAAATTCACATGATTAGTGCGAAATTAGTTCAAAAAGAGTACCACATACAAATTTATTATAAATTTATACAATTTGGTCAATATAAAAATTCTTATAAAGAGCCGTAACACTACAGAAAGATATAATAAATATAAGTGTTTTTTATTTTTTTGACAAAGTAAAAAAATTTTATAACACATTTTTTGATTTTATTAAAAAAAAACATAAAAATATATATCTCTACATAAAAATATATATCTCTTTGTTATTTGTCAAAAACATTATTATTATCTAAATAGTATATAAATACTTTATACTATTATATATATATATATATATATATATATATATATATATATATATATTATTTGTCGTAAATTTGAACTACATTTTTTTTTTATTATAATAAACATATAATAACGCGTTTAATAAAAAATTTGTAACAAAAATTGTAAAAAAAGTTCATTATTTTTATATAAAATTATGAAGTGTTAATTCAATAATAAACTGCAATAAAATATGGGAAAATTTTATACATAATTTATACATGTATAGTAACAATAAGAGAGTTTCTTACTTATAATAATAATATACCAAATTCTCTATTTTCGTAGCACTATATTTTTAAATTAACATTTTTTATATTTCAAAAATTCCTTTATTATCCTTTTTTACAACAAAAAGCAATTCCTCTTTGCACTATAAAAGAAATCATAAAAAATTCAAAAAAGTATCTCGATAAAGTTCCATTAGAATACTATTAAAAAATAATTTTAAATTCAATGGGAATTCTTATAGAACATAAAATAAACTTTATATGCATTACAAAAGGGACTCAGAATTGGTGACATATAAAAGAACTTTTTTTGCACAAGAATCCTTTTGGTGCAGAAATGAGTTAGAAAAAGACTTCATTTCAAAATTTAGGTGTTCAAAAAGAATTGTTTTCGAATTTGTTGTGCTATCTGGGAATAGTGGACTTTCATGTTTATCTCAATCCCTTTTTTACCCTTTTTATGAGTGTTGACTCATATGTTTTGGGAAACCCTGTATTACTTACTCCGTTCGGCTCATAAGGCTTTTTGTTTTTTAAAATTTTGCATCAGTTTACATCAGGACAGATGATATCAATAGTGATAAATAATTTCATACCAAAAAAAACTTGGTGCTAGAAAATAATGACAACAATTTATTGAAATATAAATAAATAAATGTTAATCAAAACGTAAAACACTTCACTATAAATATATAAAACCATATTATTTTAAATATAACATTTTAATATTAAAATATAATAACCCGGTAAAAAGTTATATAAAAACATGTGTAAATGTACATAAAATATGTCCATATATGTTACACAATTATAGTTTCTTTTTTTGTAAAATTTTTGTTTTATGTAAAATAAATAATAGTGAATAAATAATATTCCATGAATCAAATTATATCCCAGCAAACACCAATATATAACCATTACATTGCTGCAATAAAACGGAATGTAACAGATAATATTACATGAACGTTACATGTAACATTCCTGTTAGTTATAATTTCCCACTCATATGATGTTGTAGTTATATAACACAAATATAACATAAAACTGAACTGTTAGATAACCATAACCGAGATGTTTTGTAATGGCAATATGAACTATTCCCAGATAGCACACGGACGTCCTTAGGACGTTCTCAGGACGTCCAGGACGGACTTCGTGGATATCCTGAGGACGTCCTGATTTTATCCCGGGACGTCCTCAGGACATCCTGAGGAATAGCAAACGAGCGCCACTTTTTAGTCCTCAGGACATCCTGAGGACAGTCTATCGGACATCCTAACGACAGTCCATCAGACGTCCTGAGGATACCATAGGATTTCCTCAGGACATCCTCAGGAATAGCAAACAATGACCACTTTTTGTCAGATTTTTTAGATTTTTTTTTTAGGATTTTTGATAAATGTATCGATTTTTTATAAGAATTGAAACGTTTCTCAGAAAAATTTAAAAAATAAAAAATTCCAATTAATTTAGAAAATTTTTTAAATATTTCTAAGTATTTTTAACAGTTTTTGAGAATTGAAAAAAAACTTTAACAAAAAATTAAAAGTTCTAATTATTTCTACGATAATTTTGTAAGAGGAAGAAGACTATACATGTTTCAGCGACAGTTGTACCTGTTAAAGCATGTTTAATCTCTGTACCCGAGAAAACGGTCACCCATCCAAGTATTAACCATCGCCGACGATGCTTGACTTCGAAGACCATACGCATCCTAACGCTTCGTGATGATCCATGAGTACTTCTTGTTTATGCATACATATTTGTTATAGATCATTACAATAGATGTTGTCATAAGGATGAAACATATATAGTTAACTTATATTTTTATAAATAAATATAAAGTTTTACAGTTTTTTAAAATTATTTTTACATATGCGCGCGAAATAGCATGTGGAATAACTTATTAAAAAACTGTTTTTGCGCCGTTTGTATAAAATAAAATTAAAAAATTATTTAATGTCATTTTTTATAATTTTTTAGTATTGTTAATATGCCATATTGTTTCAATAAGTGTAGACATTCAATCTGACTTTAAAGTCAACATTTTTACACATTTGATTTTGCAATACATTCTAGAAATACGTACGATATTCAAAGATTTCTCATTTGCTATATTAATTTACGTTTTTTTCAAAAATTACTATACGTCCAGGATGTCCCTGAATACTATTTTAGGATGTCCTGAGGACTTTCGTAGGATGTCCTGAGGACTCTCTTAGGACGTCCTAAGGACTGTCTTAGGATGTCCTGAGGATTGTTTTAGAACGTCCTGAGGACTTTCAGGATATCATATTCTTAGAACATTCTGTGCTATCTAAAATGTCTGGTATTTATACAGTCATTATATTTAAGTTTATCTTCAGACATTTTGTAGCTAATGAAACTCTTTATACAATATTTTAAGAATAACGTTTTCAGCTAGAATACATATATCCTCAGGACATCTCAAGAATGTCCTCAAGACATGAGTAAAATTTCAATTTATATTAATACTATTACAGAATTTAACATTCTAAACTTACTTTAGAAGTCAAATTTATACATAAAATATTTACAATAATACAACTATTATATCCTGACAAGATCCCAGGATATCCCGGGACATATTCAGGATGATCCTGAGGACGTCCTGTGCTATCTGGGTTATATTGCTGTTATAAAAAATACAGTGTTGTTATATATGTACATGTATATATTTTAGCACATAATTCCCAGGAGGTCAAGTACTTAAATTAATTTCACATAAAACAAAAAATACTCTTTGGCCGGAATTCATAGTCGAATCTTATTCAAGTTCCAGCTTAAGCACGATCTTGAGACGTCAATGCTGTTATTTCATTGGTTAAGTAAGTCTCAAGTCGGCTCGAAGCTAGACTTAAGACAATGCTTGAGCTTAAGATCGGTCTATGAATCCCGTCCTTTGAATGCAATTTCGTTGTTTTATGTAAAATTAATTTAAGAATTTGACTTCCTGGAAATTATAAGTGCTAAAATTATAAAGAATAGATATAATTATGAAGGAAAAAGATAACATTAAAAATAGTCTTTTTAATAAACTTCTTAATATATTTAACACATATTTATCAACAAAATAAGCTTATATCTAAACAAATATATACATATTATACTTTATGATTATTAGTAAAATATTTTAAAAATAACTTTTAAAAACAAAAAACGAGGGAAAATAAGAGAAAAACATTAAATAAACTTCACGTAATGTTAAACAAAATTATAGCTCTGCTCCAGATGTCAATCACAATCTCAACGTCAATCACAACATCTCCTATAGTTTTATAAAATCCGAAATTGTCAGGACATGATAGTGACATGAGAGTGCAAGCGCTTCCATTTGAGTTCAGTTTTCTGTAAAAAGAAAGTAATAAATAATATTATATAACGCTCACCAATACACTAAACATATATAGAATATTAAATATGTATTTAGAATATTCGGATTGGTACGAATGAACTGTCATGCGCATGTACGCATCTCGCTATTTTGCACGCCAG
The DNA here is from genome assembly GCF_013373865.1 of Monomorium pharaonis. NCBI lineage: Eukaryota > Metazoa > Arthropoda > Insecta > Hymenoptera > Formicidae > Monomorium > Monomorium pharaonis. The sequence goes on from NC_050467.1 coordinate 7,967,326, forward strand.
TGCACGCGTCTGCACGCGCAACGCCGCAACATGATGATGTGCGCGAGGTTAGTAGCGAGTCAGTTTTCAGTTTTATGCATAATTTGCATATTTTATCGTGAAGGGAAATACGGCTGTGCTTAATTTAAAGTTTAGTCTAACACTATGGATTGTATAATCAGATAAGTCTCACAAAATTTTTATTTTTTTGTATGGAGTAAGTATTCTGAGATAAGATGAATACTTTGTGTTATGTTTTATTTTTAGTTATATTAAAAGCAAGAAAGGAAGAAACACTATTTGAGCGTAAAGTAGAAGAGTAGACGAGTAAGGAAAGAAAGATGTAAAAGAGAGATCAACCTCACAGCTTGGAATTTACAGTGTGCCGAACAGAATATGTGGACCTTGAAGGTATCAAATAACATAATTTTACTAAAAAAGTTATAGGATGAAGTGAACAATTTATTTTTTGTGTGAGAAAGTATCTATTACAATCTAACTTGTTACGAGAAAACCTTTACAAAAGATTTAATAAAGAACAAGCAATTTGATGAGATTATCATATCATTATTATCATATTTATTATTCGAATTTTAAAGAGAAACAGTAAGAAATTTTATTAATACATTATTAAAAAATTGTTGGCTGTTACACCAAAATTCTCTTTCTTGTAAGCTGATGTATGCTATTAATAAAAAATTCACCAAAGTTCATCCCTGTTTTAGCTCAGCGAACCATTATATGTATAGAGAATTGACAGAGCAATTCATATCAAAAGGATTATCTAAAGGTGTACTTCCTAGTTCTTCAAGTATGTTATTTTATGACATTATCTTATGGCAGGCTAGGTAAGAGAATAATGACAAATGTTATAATTTTATTTTAATATTGTATTGCAACTGTGTGGCTCTTAAAGGTATCGTACAACTATCTTTTTTAGATAGTTGTTACTGAAATAAATAAAAAGCGTGAAATCTGATCTGAAACAATTACAACAAAGTATACAGACTAATATCACTCAACTAACCTGTCGATGATGTGGTCGCAGGCTGTAATATAGGAAATATGTTTATGAATGTCAAGGATCATCTGTAGGTCTTAGTCATTTAGTAACTGTCATGCATTTTGTGTCAGCCAGATATATGCCTCAGAAATATACTGATAAAGCTCTTAGTTACATTAAAAACTAAAAAGTAAGTATTTAAATACTCTGTTCCCGAAATAATTTATTCTAATTAATACAATTCTCTTCATACATTCACAATAATAACATTCAGAATTTTTATTTATATTTTTGATTCTCTAACTTAATTGTTTGTAAATTGAGGCATGTATAAGACGAAAGACTACAAAATAGGCATATATGAGACGAAAGACAAAATAAGATATTTTTATTTATAGAATAATTTAAGAATGAGTGGATGTGCGTATGATTATCTGGAAATGTGCACAAAAGTGGAACTTGAGAAGGAACATTTGATTATTCCCATCTCTAATTTGCTGGGTTTTATTCTAAAAACATATAATGGCTATAATTTATTCTTACCTGTTCTAATCCTTGTGAAAATTTCTTCAGCTTTTATAAACTTCAGTTATTCTTTACGTTCTTTTAAATTTTAAGAAGAACAGTTGTCCGAATGATGTAAGAATAATTGGCAGAATCCTGTAATATAAAATTAGTTTTAATATGATACGTCTTTATAAATTATATTTATAAGTTTATAACTGCCTTTATATATTGCATGATTTACACATATGCTAGGTGACTTTTGTAACTAGAAATGTATGTAAAACTAGCAGCCCAAATAATAAATTATCTTTAAATTTACTTAAGAAATACATTATTTAAATATAAAAATATGTAGTTGTGCGGATCAAAACAGGAAACATATCGCTATATGTATTTTGTCAATAATAGGTTTGATAATATACATATCTGTTAGTTTTAACTTTAACGATAAATTTATTACTTCGCAAGATGGAGTAGAACTTTTATCTGCCATATTTTTTTGTTCATTTTGTGCAAAAATGCATCGAATAAGCAGCGTATACAATTTTGTCGAAATTGTATGATGGATCTAAAATGTATAATTATCAATGTACGTCAATTCCACAATACATGTGTTGTATCGAATTAACATGTAGTATCAAAAATAAAAAATATATAAAGGCGGTTATAACTTATAAATCTATTATGTTGTTGCTGACTAAACATAACCTACAAAACATGTAGGAAAGATTATAATAAGTTATTTATGATGTATATTATACATAAGAAAAATAATATATGTTAATTAAATGCAGCAACATTTTCTACACCTTTTTAATCTTTAATAAATGTTGACTTAAAAAACATAAAGGATTACCTGATTAAAGTCAAGTTGCAAGAAAACAACGTCTCTCTTTCGTCATTATAGCATCCACTAGCGGAAAGCGCGCCTAATAGCACGAGATGTATGTTGTGCGATTGAGGTTAGAGTCTCACAAGATTCAAATTTTATAATATCCATATAACATAAATAAAACAATTGTTGTGTAACCACGCAACATTGGGGTTACATCACTGTTCGGTTATTGTAACATACAAATAACGGAGTAATATTATAGCTTCATAACTTTGTTACATCACATATATGTAGTAAAGTTTCGTAACTATAATATAAATAGAGTGTAACATCTGTTACATTACATGTTACTCCCACGTTATATTGCATTTATATTTGGTGTTTGCTGGGAAGCTACTCATTGAGATATTCGTGGGATTGCCTTCGTCTGTCTGGGATAATTTGGGATATCCTCCGGATAAAGTGTACTGTGTGGGTATCTATAAGCCCGGATCTACTATAGTGTAGTAAGCCTTATGCCATAAGGAATTAACCAATTATATTCGATTATTCTTCTCATATTCGATTATAATTGGCCAATTTCTTATGGCATAAGGCTTACTATATCTATTGTAGATCCGGACTACGGCGTGGTCTATAATTGATGTTGTAAGTCGTATCGTAAGAAATCTAGCCAATCATAGTTGATCTTAGAGAAGAAAGAGAGAAGAAAAGTGAACATAATTGGTTAAATTTCTTACGATACGACTTACGACATCTATTGTAAACCAGACCTAAAGACCCCGGATCTACAATAGTGTAATAAGCCTTATGCCATAAGAAATTGACCAATGATAATTTAATGTGAGAAGAATAATCGAATATAATTGGTTAACTCCTTATGGCTTAAGGGCCATTCTACAATAGTCGCAAGTCGCCAGTTGCTGCCTATGTGTGCTTTCCAGCAAGACACAGTGGGTGTTTACGATAATGGCTATCCGAGTAATTTTCTCTAGGACCGAAATATATGATAAGCACAACCATTTACTATCATCATGATTCGTGACAACTCAATGCTGTCCGGTATAGCCAAATCATCACGAGCAAGTTGCGAGTTGCGAGTTCCGTGAATTTGTAGCAGGTAACCTAAAAAGTATGACATAAATAATTTGATTATTACAATTAAAAATAATCTGTTTTTAATATATGATAAGATTATTAACTTTAAAATAGTAATTATATGTAACACAATCATGTATTTTTAAAGTATTGTCTAAAGTAATATCAGAGATTATTTTATTTACAAATATTTATTTTGTCTATCAAGTTTCTATTATAACAGTATTATTTCAAAACTTAATATAATATTTTAATTAAACATTGATTCTCAATAAATGTTATTATTTATTATTAACTAACATATATGTATATTAGAAAAGTCATCTTTTATTAAACGGATGGTGTTAACACTTTGAAACAAATGAGATAAATTATGTAAAATTACTAAATAAATCATTATTAATAATATTTTTTAGATTACAAGTAAAATAAAAATTTAAGTATAAATATTTTTCTTTCTTGTAACAACTGTTAATGATAAGTTGCATGGTGTTATCATTATTTTAAAAAATTATATATCTTTATGTATAAATATTATGCATGAATATTTCACTAATGTAAAACTAATAATAATGTTTACAATAAATTTATTTAATTTGTAATACAAGTGCATAGTAAATTAAGATATACTGTAAATTAACAGATATACGTTAAATATGCGTTAGATATATGTTATAATAGAAACTTGATAGACAAATTAATAAATAAATAAAATATTTGTAAATAAAATAATCTCTTTAATATTATACTTTAGACAATACTTTAAAAATACATGATTGTGTTATATAATTACTATTTTAATGAAGTTAATAATCTTACCATACATTAAAAACAGATTATTTTTAATTGTAATAATCAAATTATTTATGTCGTACTTTTTAGGTTACCTGCTACAAACTCACGGAACTCGCAACTCGCAACTTGCTCGTGATGATTTGGCTATACCGGACAGCATTGAGTTGTCACGAATCATGATGATAGTAGATGGTTGTGCTTATCATATATTTCGGTCCTAGAGAAAATTACTCGGATAGCCATTATCGTAAACACCCAGTGTAACACAGTGTCCACTAGTGTGAGCGAGACACACTGACATGTTCTTTCTTACACTAATGGACACTGTGTTACACTGTGTCTTGCTGGAAAACATACTATGACAATTAATGATCATGGAGCTTGTTTCGAATTAAAGGGAATTTTCGAATGCGGAAATTTTCCAGCTGACGTCGGGAACGGGAGGGGGACGGCGTTCTTTAAAAAAAAATAACGACGTCATTCTAACTGCTTTTTTGTCTCGAGTCTCTTGATCAGCGTAGGCGATGAAGCGTCGCTAGATTCTTTTTTTTTCTTTTCATTCATTCTTTTATTGACCGGCAATGTGTGTTAACAGGCGAAGCGTCTGATCCGCGAATCATTCAATCAGTAATATTTACATTATCTAGTGTAGTGATTTGAATCATTCCCATTTCTAATCAAATCTATTTAAAGGGAAGTAAAGCTTGCGAATCGCAAGATTAGTGGTTTTACACCAAAAACGAGATAAATCAAAAGGAGCGATTACGCACAGATATATCTCATTGTCTCACAAGGAGAATTGACCGAAACGTTTCAACGGCGGCGTCCTTCTCCATCTCACCCCAATTCGTGCGAAGCGCTACGACGAATCTCAATCCTTCGTTCCCGAAAGGCGGACCCTTCGACATAGAAAGGCAAATCTATCTTCCTGTTGGGCTTGCGAAGCGCAGAGCCGCATCTTCAATTCTTTATTTAACTATTCCTACAGGTATCGTTCATAACTTTAAGGAAACACTCATACTTTCGCGGGTTAGCAACGGTGATCGGCATCATGCAAGTTCACACCGTATCGGTTCTCTTTAATTTGAATTAAGAGACGAACATTATTAATTTATTATTGAATGTTTACGAAACATTATTAATTTAATATCGAATGAATACGCATCAAGTGGAATTATACATTCGTAAATAATACAAGAATAATTTCTACATATGATCCCAGATAGCACACGAACGTCCTTAGGACGTCCAGGACGGACTTCGTGGATATCCTGAGGACGTCCTGATTTTATCCCGGGACGTCCTCAGGACATCCTGAGGAATAGCAAACGAGCGCCACTTTTTAGTCCTCAGGACATCCTGAGGACAGTCTATCGGACATCCTAACGACAGTCCATCGGACGTCCTGAGGATACCATAGGATTTCCTCAGGACATCCTCAGGAATAGCAAACAATGACCACTTTTTGTCAGATTTTTTAGATTTTTTTTTTAGGATTTTTGATAAATGTATCGATTTTTTATAAGAATTGAAACGTTTCTCAGAAAAATTTAAAAAATAAAAAATTCCAATTAATTTAGAAAATTTTTTAAATATTTCTAAGTATTTTTAACAGTTTTTGAGAATTGAAAAAAAACTAACAAAAAATTAAAAGTTCTAATTATTTCTACGATAATTTTGTAAGAGGAAGAAGACTATACATGTTTCAGCGACAGTTGTACCTGTTAAAGCATGTTTAATCTCTGTACCCGAGAAAACGGTCACCCATCCAAGTATCAACCATCGCCGACGATGCTTGACTTCGAAGACCATACGCATCCTAACGCTTCGTGATGATCCATAAGTACCTCTAGTTTATGCATACATATTTGTTATAGATCATTACAATAGATGTTGTCATAAGGATGAAACATATATAGTTAACTTATATTTTTATAAATAAATATAAAGTTTTACAGTTTTTTTAAATTATTTTTACATATGCGCGCGAAATAGCATGTGGAATAACTTATTAAAAAACTGTTTTTGCGCCGTTTGTATAAAATAAAATTAAAAAATTATTTAATGTCATTTTTTATAATTTTTTAGTATTGTTAATATGCCATATTGTTTCAATAAATGTAGACATTCAATCTGACTTTAAAGTCAACATTTTTACACATTTGATTTTGCAATACATTCTAGAAATACGTACGATATTCAAAGATTTCTCACTTGCTATATTAATTTACGTTTTTATAAAAAATTACTATACGTCCAGGATGTCCTGAATACTATTTTGGGATGTCCTGAGGACTTTCGTAGGATGTCCTGAGGACTCTCTTAGGACGTCCTAAGGATTGTCTTGGGATGTCCTAAGGATTGTTTTAGAACGTCCTGAGGACTTTCAGGATATCATATTCTTAGAACATTCTGTGCTATCTAAAATGTCTGGTATTTATACAGTCATTATATTTAAGTTTATCTTCAGACATTTTGTAGCTAATGAAACTCTTTATACAACATTTTAAGAATAACGTTTTCAGCTAGAATACATATATCCTCAGGACATCCCAAGGATGTCCTTAAGACATGAGTAAAATTTCAATTTATATTAATACTATTACAGAATTTAACATTCTAAACTTACTTTAGAAGTCAAATTTATACATAAAATATTTACAATAATACAACTATTATATCCTGACAAGATCCCAGGACATCCCGGGACATATTCAGGATGATCCTGAGGACGTCCTGTGCTATCTGGGATTCTTTTCAAATAATTTATTATTTTTCTTTTCATCGTATTCTTTTTCAGTTACTGTTCATAAAATTGTTTATTAATCCTATTTTTATAAAATCATTATTAATTTGACTTCCATTTTTAAATAATTACCTGTTTCTACTTTAAATCTGTTTCAATGTCCTATTTTAATAGTACAATAATTAAAGAATAATTGATTGAAAATTATTGTAATTTAGATTAAAAATAAATATAAATCCTTCAAATTATTCCAAGTGGTTTCCCTTTGCATAACCTACCACAATTTTTATCGATACGCATCTTATTTAGTCTAAATGATTCAGTAAATATTTCAGCATACAATTAATCAAACAGAGCTCCATACGTAAAGCTCAATGTTCATTGGCGATCGCAAAAGGCAACTGGCGACTTGCGACTATTGTAGAATGGCACTAAAGGCCCTCACACATGAATTGACATAACCGTAACAGTAAAGTTTCGACCAACCACGTACTTGAATTAGCCGGTTACGGCAGGTTACGGTTATGGTCGCCCAATCCGACGCGTCAAAACCTTACGTTATGGTTATGTCAATTCATGTGTGAGGGCCTTAAAGGGCCATCTACAATGGAGAGTTGTAGGCCGTAGCAGTAGTCGTAGAAAATGTCTCCACTTCGTATTGCTTTACTGTTTACAGCCTACAGCAGACATTGAGCCAATTCATTGCGTGCTTACGATGAGCGTTGGGGCATTCGGGATTAGTTTTTGGTCGCCTTTCCTTGATGGCCGGCTTGTATGTTATTGCTACGTCGTTTATATTATTGACAGCATGGTCGTAGATTTAGCGTTGTTACGACTAAAACACTCCATTGTAGATGGCCCTTAAGGCTTATTACACCCATTGTAGATCCGGGCTAAGCTCTTGTCTACAATAAAGATTTAAGCTTTAAGCCGTAAAAAATTAACCAATCACAAACAAATATTCTTATAAAAATCTACTGTGATTGGCCAGTTTCTTACGGCTTAAAGCTTAAATCCTTCATTGTAGACTAGGGCTAAAGGCCCTCACACATGAATTGACATAACCATAACGTAAGGTTTTGATGGCGTTGGATTGGGCGACCATAACCGTAACCTGCCGTAACCGGCTAATTCAAGTACGTGATTAGTCGAAACCTTACTGTTACGGTTATGTCAATTCACGTGTGAAAGCCTTTAAGGGCCATCTACAATGGAGTGTTTTAGCCGTAACAGCACTAAAACTACGGCAATGCTGTCTAGAATAAAAACGACGTAGCAATAACATACAAGCCGGCCATCAAGGAAAGGCGACCAAAAACTAATCCCGAATGCCCCAACGCTCATCGTAAGCACGCAATGAATTGGCTCAATGTCTGCTGTAGGCTGTAAACAGTAAAGCAATACGAAGTGGAGACATTTTCTACGACTACTGCTACGGCCTACGACTCTCCATTGTAGATGGCCCTTTAAGGTCCGTGGATGGCCCTTAGTGTTCTAACCTAAATAGTCGTCAATTGTCATTTTAACGATTAATAGAGGTTTGTTTTTTATTTCTGCACTGCTGCACTAGTGCAATAAGTTAGAATGAGAAAAAATATATTTGTCTTATTCTAACTTATTGCACCAGTGCAGCAGTGCAGGAATAAAAAACAGACCTTATTTCATTTCTCGGCGTAGAGTGACTTTATATTTGTCAGTCGTCCGTTTGAAACAAAACTGAGTCAAATGAGCATAATTACATCAATATTTGAAGTTTAAACTAAATAATTACTTCGAAAATTATTATTATTTGATGTTAGATCTAACAATTACTAAAATCTAGAAAGCACCGGCAAGACAATTATACCAAGAATCAACATTATCATAAATCAATTAAACGAGATATGTTAATTTTCTTATTACACTCTCTTCCACAATGTTATTCGTCGCAATCGATTATTCTACTTAAAGTACTATCAGTTTATTCTACTTAAAGTACTATTACTTAAAGTAGTATCAATATTGATTTTTTTAAACATGTCACAAAATTATCTATTTTGCAAATTATAACAAATGTATAGCACGATGGAGGATCCTACAAAATGTGAAGATACTGAATCTAGCACTGCCATTCCAACATGTTCTCAAGTGAATCAATTGAGTTTTGATATAAAGTCTTTACCAGATAGTAAGAATACACAGGTACGCATTGTCCGGGGTACCAAGAAGTTCAAAACTGACAATGATTCTTGCAACATTGAGAAAAAGGGTATGTTGAGTGAATATAACCCACACAGCACACATCTTTCAGAAAGTTTTCTGAAAGATATTGGGAAGATATCTTCTGTCAGATATCTTTCAGAAACTTTTCTGAAAGATGTTGTGCTGTATGGGAAATAAATCGTTTAAAAAGCAATAAGTGAAAAATTTTACTTTTAAAAATTAAAAAAAAATCTGGTTTTTACAACTGCAGCACTAAAAGTAATTAAAATATGTAAAAATGCTTCATTATTATATATCAGATAGGTGTAACATTAAATTAAAAAAAACTTATTTTAAAAATTTTGACTATAGTTTCCGAATACAATAATTGCTTTTTTTTATATTATATAAAATGGAATTTTTTGATAAAAAAATTTTTGTAAATAATGAAAGACTGTTATAAGAATGTCATAAAATAATAGATTGTATACTATAAAAGAGATAGATTTACCTTTTGTGAAAAACTATATGATTTATAAAAAAGCAAACATAACATTAAATTCCAATATTAAAGTAAAAATGCAAATATAACATTGAATTCCAGTATTTCCAATACTAAAGTGATTTATTTTTATAATTGTAACTAGACAGAAACAAATCCAAAGTACAAGAGAGCTCTGAAATAAGCTGGTAAAAAAATTGTTGAATATTTTCAAATTCTAATTTTATAGTAATATAGGCTTAAATTTTTACAAAGCAATGTATGGTAAGAGGTAAAACAAGTTTGAAAATAATTTAAGATATAAACATGAATGTAAGTTATTAATAATAATCAAATTTAATTAAGCATTAATAGAAATATTTAAACTGTACTTAGTCTGTGATCAGTCTTATATAAATATAATAAGTATCAATTATGTATCAATAATTTAATAAATTTGAATAAAACGTAACACACATTGGATAGAAAAAATATTTTAAAAAATTACGGTAAACTAAAAAACATCTAAAATTGCACAGTGATAAAAAATATAAGCATGTTAAGTAAAACGGGAATAATTTAAGAAATAAGAATATAATATTAAAAACAAATATTAGTATTACAAATAAAAGTCAGTTTTATTATTAATGTGTTATCAGAGTGCATTTGCTTTTTCATTTATTGGCAAAGTGTCAAAAAGATAAAATTATTGACAACATTATGTTTTTTTATCTGAATTTTTTAAATTATTGGTAGTTATATTTATATAAAACTAATGATGACTGTACATGATGTACAGTTAAAACTTTTTTATTAATACTTACAAGGGAACCTTAAAAACCCAAAAATTCTGATTTTAACCCTAGAACTTTATACCTATATTTTTCGATCTCAAACGTTTTGAGGAATGGAGTATATTGTAGCAAGTTAAAAATGTTCTCCATTCGTTCCCAAATGTGCTGCATTGAACAGATGAATTAAAATCAATATTGTGCTATATGAATTTCTTTGTCTTTTCATGACGAAGACGATGGTGTAATCCGCAATAATATTAATTATCATTAAACACGTGAAACATTAACTTAAATAAGGTTTGAGAAAATCGCAAAAAACTCCTTTTTAAAAATGTATCGTATTTTCGTCAATTTTTAATGAATTTTAAAAAAAGTTTTGGAAAGGTAAAAGATAGATTTAGAACCCGGATGAAATGGATTTTAGATGTCATATAAAAAGTATAATTATTTTGAAAAATAAAAGTTAGAAAAAAAATAGTCGAAAAAAAAATGAAAAAGTTAATAAAGACACAATCTTTTTCATTTTACTATAGAACTGTAAAAATGTTTCTTTTTTAAATATAAAATATATTATTAAAGTAAAAAAAATTATTAAAATATTTTCATGACTCCAAGCGACACTCGCCACACTGTATCATCTTGTGATTTTCACACAGAAATGTTGTACCAATCTTTCTACAGCGAGTGCCCATCTGAACGAAATGTAAATATCTAAGGTCTAAGCGGCGATTTTTTGTAAAAGCAATTGTAATAGCGGCATTGACTCATAAATCTTGCGGTGTCGGCATCTGCTAAAGATCTTACGACTTCTTTAATCGGTGACAGACGTGAAGCCGCTGAAAATCGTGGTTTGCCTTTTGAAGAAATACACGAAAAAATACTATTTCGTACATCGAGAAAGTTTTATAGCAAAAATGATTAAAATAAATAGTAAGCGCGGACCAAGTAAGGAATTATGAAAATTTTTACTATGTTTTTATTAAATTATCATAGTATTTACACTATTTATATACTACGCGTCATTTTCACATCTGTATCAAGTCTAACGTGTGCTTGATCAGTACATCAGTATCACATCTAACGTGTGCTTGATTTTTCTGTTAGATTATTTAATTAAGCGAAGCATAATGTTACACGTAAATGTTGCGAATGTTTTTAATATGTTAATTATTTTATTTCAAATTATACATATTCCACCTATAAATGAAAGAGAAATACAATTACGTGATGTAATAGAGGATATTATAACAAATGATATTATAACAGTGAATGTGACTTATCATTTGATGTACACACTGATACTGCTTTAGAATTTTAAAATTATTGGGAAGTGGATTTACCTGACACAGAATATGTAACAAATGATGAGGAAGAATTTTTTTTAATGATAATTGTGGTAGGGACTTCACCTTTCTGAAGCGACGTTGCACTCCTAAAAGAGAGTGTCGGCCTTTTATCACTTCTCCAATATTCAACGGCTTTCCTTTTATAGCTACTATTTAAAATTTCGTCTTCTGATTCACAATTATATTCATTATCAGGTTTATAATCAACATTATCATTTTCTAAAAATTCTTCCACTTTATCTGTTACATATTCTATGTCAGGTAAATCCACTTCCAAATAATTTAAAAATTTTAAAGCAAAATGAGTGTGTACATCAAATGATAAGTCATTCACTGCATTTGTTATAATATCCTTTATCACATCACGTAATTGTATTTCTCTTTCATTTATAGGCGTTGGTGGAATATGTGTAATTTGAAATTAAATAATTAACATATTAAGAACATTCGCAACATTTATGTGTAACATTATACTTCGCTTAATTAAAAATAATCTAACAAGAAAAATCAAGCACATGTTAGATGTGATACTGATGTACTGATCAAACACACGTTAGACTTGACACTGATGTGAAAATAACGCGTAACACCATTAATAAAGATACCAAACTTTTATTAATACGTGATTTCATATATGATACATACCGTGACATGACGAATATAAAACTTGAATGTGAAATATGTGACGTAGAGAGAATGAACACTGTGTGAAAGCAACGTGACTACTAATATTGCGCAACTGTTAGATAAAAACTAATACATACAAGGATGCAGATAATATAAATGTATAGTATTATAACGTAGATAATATATAACATATATAATATACACATAGATGATATAAATAAAACGTAGTATAAGATAGTATAATTACTTTATAAATGCTATATACATAAAAGTCAATTTTATTGAAAATTTATCTTAATTAAAAAAAAATTTTCTTTTCGAAAAATAAACAGCGTAGTTAAATGGAGGTATTTATGCTGTAAAACTTTTGTATAAAACATTTTTTAATATTTTGTTTAGTTTACGAGATATATCGAGAAAATGCAAAAATGTCTCAACTTTGAAGCGACCTCGCGAACCCGAAAATTCTGATTTTAATGAAACTTGGCATAAATGTAGAGGGGGTAAATACATGAATTTAGAAATTAAAAGTTGGTGCTTATAAATGGTTTAAAGGGTTAAAACCACCCTTCAAAAATTTTGAGTTTTTGCCTTTTCTCGATATATCTCGTAAACTAAACAAAATATTAAAAAATGTTTCATACAAAAGTTTTACAGTATAAATACCTCTATTCAACTATCATATTTATTTTTTCCCAAAAAAATTTTTTTTCAAAGAAAAAAAATTTGTTTTAAAAAAAATTTGTTTTTAAAAATAAATAACACAGTTATTTAAGCATTTCAACCCTTTAAACCATTTATAAGCACCAACTTTTAATTTCTAAATTCATGTATTTACCCCCTCTACATTTATGCCAAGTTTCATTAAAATCAGAATTTTTGGGTTCACGAGGCTCCCTTGTGAGTGACACACCAAGGTCTCTCCAGTTTTTAATTATTTTAACAATTTTTTAACCGTTTAAAATTAGTTTTTTTTCTGATAGTTTGGGATACTGTAGGTTATGTTTAAAAAATATATATGACCACAAATGTGTATTTATTTACTTGCTATAAATAAACATATACCCAAAATTTGCTATTTTTTTTTAATATATTTACTCTCAGAGAAGAGCGCTAATTTTTACAAAACTCTATATCTGGGAGTTTTTTGAGGTCGCTAATTACGAATCCGCTGTCAGATTTTTAAAATTTAAAATGGTGGATCCAATGTGGCTTTTATTAAGAATAAAAAAATAAAAATAAAAGTACAAAATGGAACTGAAATCTCGCTACGTCCTCATCATCAGTTCTAGGTAACGCCAAAAGCGGGACTCATTATAATTACTAAAAGTTTTGAATGTATATAAATTTATTACCTTCATCTTTTTTTGAACAATAATAAAAAGGTCTGAAAACAGATATGACATCAGACATCTAAAACACCCTAAACACTTGATTTTAAATAATTAAAATTTTTACGACTGCCACATTGAATTTGCTATTATAAATTTTAAAAAACTGATTACAACGGATCTGATTACAATAAATTTGTAATCAGCACTCCAAAAACCCTAGATACTAAGTTTTACGAAAATTAGTTAAATTTTTAATTTTATGCTTGCCATATTGGATCCGCCATTTTGAATTTTGAAAATCTGACAACGGTTTTGTAATCAGCGACCTCAAAAACTCCTAGATACTAAGTTTCATGGAAATTGGTAAGCAAGAATAATTCGTGGCTCAAAGGGTTAAGGGGATGCTAAAGCTGTCCTGTTTTATCGATTATTTTGCTTATTTTCAATTCACTAATCTTTTAATTGAATTTACAGAATTAAAAATCCTTTTCTACAATTAAAGTACAGACGGTAACATAATACGCACGTAAGAATTTTATATACAAACAAAACCTATATAATTTATAAACAAAAAAAAATTTTAATTTATAAATTATATTAAAATTTTTTTTCGTTTTTTATATAAAATTCTTACGTGCGTATTATGTTACCGTCCGTACTTTAATTGTGGAAAAGGATTTTTAATTCTGTAAATACAATTAAAAGATTAGTGAATTGAAAATAATCAAAATAATCGATAAAACAGGACAGCTTTAGCATTCCCTTAATGGAACTTGGCATAAATGTAGAGGAAATAAATACATGAATTTAGAAATTTTTTGTTTGAGAAAACTTTTAAATAAATAACATAGTTAAATAGGAATATTTATGCTGTAAAACTTTTGTATAAAACATTTATTTATATTTTGTTTAATTTACAAGATATATAGAGAAAAGGCAAAAATGTCTCAATCTTTGAAGAGTTATGGTTTATCCTTTCAAACCGTTTTTGTGCCTGAACAGAAAATTTCTAAATTCATGTATTTACCCCCTCTACACTGATGCCAAGTTTTATTAAATTATAATTTTCAGAATTGTAAGGTTCCCTTAGTTAAATTTGAGATTATTATTAATAATTTATATTCATATTTATATTTTAAATCTTTCGAGCTTGTTTTACTTGACCATTATAAGCATTACTTTTAAATTTTAAATTTTTCGCCACCCTGTTTTTTCGTTTGAAGTCTCGATATTAATACAAAACAATAAAACTACAACTCTACTTGATTTTATTCTTCATAATTTTAAATTAATTGAATTCCAATATTATTGTTCTCTGAATATTTCTCACTTCCCATTCTCGTTATTGTTTTATATAAGAAAAATTTTAACAAATTAAGATTAAGAATTATTTAAGGTTTAATATCAGACGAGAATAATTCAATTTTTCTATATTTAAATTGAATATAATATGAATATAATGAATATAATAAATATATCATTAAAAATATTAATTTTGATAAAATAATGATTCTGTTAAAATAAGTAAAAAACAATGCAATTGAAATACTTTTACACACATATACACACGCGCGCGCACACACACGTCCCAGATAGCACACGGACGTCCTCAGGACGTCCAGGACGGACTTCGTGGATATTCTGAGGACGTCCTGATTTTATCCTGAGACGTCCTCAGGACATCTTGAGGAATAGCAAATGAGCGCCACTTTTTAGTCCTCAGGAAATCCTGAGGACAATTCACCGAACGTACTATAGGATTTCCTCAGGACATCCTCAGGAATAGCAAACAATGACTACTTTTTGTCAGATTTTTTAGATTTTTTTAAGGATTTTTGATAAATGTATTGATTTTTTATAAGAATTGAAACGTTTTTCAGAAAAATTTAAAAAATAAAAGACTCCGATTAATTTAGAAAATTTTTAAATATTTCTAAGTATTTTTAACAGTTTTTAAGAATTGAAAAAAAAACTTTAACAAAAAATTAAAAGTTCAAATTATTTCTACGATAATTTTGTAAGAGGAAGAAGACTATACATGGTTCAGCGACAGTTGTACCTGTTAAAGCATGTTTAATCTCTGTACCAGAGAAAACGGTCACCCATCCAAGTATCAACCATCGCCGACGTTGCTTGATTTCGAAGACCATACGCATTCTAACGCTTCGTGATGATCCACGAGTACTTCTTGTTTATGCATACATATTTGGTATAGATCATTACAATAGATGTTGTCATAAGGATGAAACATATATAGTTAACTTATATTTTTATAAATAAATATAAAGTTTTACAGTTTTTTTAAATTATTTTTACATATGCGCGCGAAATAGCATGTGGAATAACTTATTAAAAAACTGTTTTTGCGCCGTTTGTATAAAATAAAATTAAAAAATTATTTAATGTCATTTTTTATAATTTTTTAGTATTGTTAATATGCCATATTGTTTCAATAAGTATAGACATTCAATCTGACTTTGAAGTCAACATTTTTACACATTTGATTTTGTAATACATTTTAGAAATACGTACGATATTCAAAAATTTCTCACTTGCTATATTAATTTACCCGTCTTTTTCAAAAATTACTATATGTCCAGGATGTCCCTGAATACTATTTTAGGATGTTTTGAGGACTTTCGTAGGATGTCCTGAGGACTCTCTTAGGACGTTTTAAGGACTGTCTTAGGATGTCATTCTTAGAACATTTTGTGCTATCTAAAATGTCTGGTATTTATGCAGTCATTATATTTAAGTTTATCTTCAGACATTTTGTAGCTAATGAAACTCTTTATACAATATTTTAAGAATAACGTTTTCAGCTAGAATACATATATCCTCAGGACATCCCAAGGATGTCCTCAAGACATGAGTAAAATTTTAATTTATATTAATACTATTACAGAATCTAACATTCTAAACTTACTTTAAAAGTCAAATTTATACATAAAATATTTATATAAAATATTTACAATAATACAACTATTATATCCTGACAAGATCCCAGGCATCCCGGGACATATTCAGGATGATCCTGAGGACGTCCTATGCTATCTGGGGTATGCGTGCGTGCGTGCGTGCGTGGGTGAATAATTCTACACATTTTTCGTATACATATATAAGAATTATTTATAAACAATTTGAACAATGATTATATTGTGTTTGTGTTATTATTCTTGCTGTAAAAGATTTAAAGAGCTCAAAAATAAAACTGTCCAAAATATACAAAAAACTAATTATAGTTATATAATTATTACTCTGTTCAGTATTGAGTACATTTTTACAAAGTAGAATGTAAAAAAATACAGTCCTAACGTAGGATGTTTTTCATGTAAAAAAGTTTTGTAAGAAATGAATCCTTAACTAATATAGTTATTGAAGGAAATTATGTATCTGTCTCTCCTGATTCTGAATTAGATTTTTATTTTAACAAAAAATAATTTATGTTGTCTTTCAAATGATTGATGCATATATTGTATAATTTGTACAATAAATAGTTTTATTATTGATATATATTATATTTAAATAAAACTATTTTGTTTAAACATAGATGTAAAAGAGGAAGAAACGGCAGAAGTGAAAGTAAAATCTCTCAAACGTTCCTGTGAATTATGGTCTATGGAGGATAAAAATACTTTTTTTAAAGCGCTCAACGAATATGGTAAAGATTTTGATGCACTGCAAAGCTATTTTTTGAGTCAAGGAAAGAAACGTGGGCTTTCGGATGTTATGATAAAAAATAAAGAGCAAATTCGACATTTTTACTACAGAACGTGGCTCAAGATATCAAAACATCTTAAATTTTCAGAAGGTTGTTAGAATATCTATATTAATATAATGCAAAATATATAGGAATATTTCTATTAACTACTAAATACTTACGTAGGTCGTTCAATTTTAGTAAATTTTTACAAAAAAAATTAAAAACAAAATTGTTTAGTAAATTTTATTAAAATGTACTAAATTTATCAAACGATTCACGTATGTATAAAGTAAGATATAATTTAAACATGTTATTATACATAATATATATTAGATATAAATCTGAACAAAAAAACAATTTTAAAGTGTTTAATAATATTATTTTTCTTTTTATCATTTTTTTCTGTATTGCCAAATGTATCTGTTACAAAAATTTATTGTGATTTATTTGATAATATTAATAATATAGATAATATATCAGTGAACAAAGTACCATGCTATGTTCAGATTAGTACTTATTGCGATATATTTTTACTAATTATTTTTACTTGCTAATTATTGGCTAATTCTATTCTATTCTTATTTTTTTAATGTTACTATTTTGTTACTCGAGATAATTTAGCAATTTTTAATTGATGTCTTCCCTTTTAGCACCATGCTATTTTTATACTGTTCTGTAATAATATTCTGTAATACAATAAATCATGTCTTTGATCAACAATAATTTCTTTATTATTACTTGTTTTTATTCATATATTAACTAATTTAGATTGTAAATTTTAATCAATTACACTAGAGTTTGAATACTTGATTATATTTTGTATTGAAAAAAGTAGAAATATATATTAAGTGTTTAAAATTGTATTACCTTATCTTGTAAAAATTTATCCTAACGTAAATACATTATAATTTCGTAATACATATGTGTTCTCTTATATATAGATGTCAAAAAAACAACCCAGGAATTATATGGACTAATAAATTATGGTGAACTTAGAAGAAAATTGCCCCGCATTCACGAGAAAGTTCATTTAAGATTGAATGAATTGGTATATTGGGGATCTACACAGGTTAGACTTCGAGGAAAAACTATGAGAATTAAAACACCAATATGCAGAGCACTTAGAAAATTAAACCAGTTAGAAGGTATCTAAAAATTTTTATATATTTCAAAAGTAATATAAATAATATGTGCTATATTGTATTAATGTATTGTAATATCTAAAGATATAACATTTTTTATATATAATATATATGAAAGTAGATAATTTATATGAAAAATTTTTTTATTAAAATAAATAATTTTTATTCTCTTCAGCATTACAATAACCAAGAAGGAGACTTGGTTTACAATTTCTAATACTCATTCATTTTTCCTTTTATCTTATCTACTCTGTCTAATATTATTTTAATCTCTTTTGCTTCTCTAAACTTTCCTTTACAAATTCTTTTCTCTGTATAATCTTAATTATCTCTCCAGATAGCACAAAATATTTATAAGAACAAAAAATATTTATGATAAATATTTTGTACATATTTTTATGTCCGAGTTTGTCAGATATAAAAAAATTATAATAAATATTTATAAAAATATTTAAAATAAATATTTATACTATTATTATCAAAGAATATAAAAAATATTTCAAATTCATATACTATAAATTTTTATTTTTCAGCATATTTTAAAAATATATTCTACATATTGTTGATAATAATTTTTGTATCATTTCTAAATGGTTTATGAAAAATAATTATTTTTAAAAAAATATTTTTTGAAAATCCATTTCTAAAATATTTATAAATATTTATTGTTGCGCCCCTTATTAGAATGAGGAATACGGTAGTTGGGATCGTGTGTCGATACTCCTCGGGTCAGGTTTCGTAAGAGATGAGCCAATTGTGGTTTTAAATACAGTATATATTCTTTTACTAAGTTACACTGAATCCACTGAGTTACATTGATTTGTATTGAAGTACCCGTGACAAAGTATCGTGTCGTGCGACATACGTCCGTCGCTATACGCTATTTGATTGAGCCCGCTTGTTGTCTTAGCATCGGTGTTTATATATCGAGTTTTGGGCATATGGCCGGGGAAGATACTGGCCTTCGGTCAGTGTTCTTGCTTAGCCAGCAATTGTTGGCTATGCGGATTCCACCCCAAAATCAGGAGATTTTGGGTGTTGTGTCTTAAGCAACCGGGTGCATTGTCCGGTGCGACGCCTGGTATGTAGGCCGGGTGATGTCCGCGCGCGAGGTGTCATTTAACACCTTTTATCGCTTGCAACATTTCTTGTGTGAGTGCATCACACTCACAACATCCCTCCCCCTTATTAAGAAGACAACGAGGGGGCTGAGTTCTTATGTTACGCAATAATGTTTTGTAAATTTCCGCGATCACTATTAATTCTAATTACAATTATATGGCATATATTACAATTATATCTAATTACAATTATAGTATTTTAGTACATAGCTCTCAGTTTGCGTGGTCGCTTGCACGGCAGTTTTGAAATATCTCGTAACTGACGTTGAGATCCATGGCCTCCTGAATGGCGTCTTCTTCTTCGAGGAACACGGAAAGGCACCTCCGGCAATCCCTCGCAGGCCGGACGTACATCAATGTTTGTCGCACAGGAAACATTTGGTGACCGTTTCCCATGTCTCGTCGGTTGCCAACTGAGTCCGGTACCCGTGGGAGGTCGGCTCCCGCAGTTCGCACTGGGCTCTATGTGGCCGGTAGCACCTTCGGCACCATCGCCTCCAGGCGAATTCTGTTTCCACGAGGCACCGCTCGATCGGTTGTAGGCAGATGCTCCTCAGGAACCGCTCGTAGCGAGTGGAGTAGTCGATTGGGCACACCCCATCGATTGGCTGATCTTGTTCTTTGATTTCCGTTGGGAACTTCATCTTACTGGTTGGGTAAGCTGGACGTGCTCGTACGTTTTAGAACCGCGACTTGACTCATGTTGACTTACGAGTTTTCTTGTTGCGCGGCTGTGCCGTGGTTTTTATAATTTTCCAAAAAATGTACTTGGTGGGGTAGTAAACCCATTATCGGATCATATATGGTCATAGCTAAGTCAGCTGTGCACCTTTGATGCACGTGCTGTGACTTGCCAGAGTCCAGCATTTCGCTGTAACGTGATCGTGTGTCACGTTTTGGTAACTTGAGACGTATGCACGTGCTGGTTAATGCCATGCGCCCCTGCCCCATAGGAAGGAAATTCTTACAATTTTTTGTCTTATTGTTACTGTTATTATTAAATATGTGTATATATATATATATTTATATATATTGTATTAGAAGTGTGTACTGCTTCGTTTCAAGATAGATCTATGCATTGTGTATTCTGCGTCTAGATCTAGCGTGATTTGCTTGATAGGGTTATTACGCATTTTCTTTCGTATTACAATAATTCCTATTACTAACGCTATTATAACTATTACAATTGCCGTTCCGCTTGTTGCCATTGGAAAAATAAAGTGTGACGATTGAAAGATTGAGTTCGGATTTTTGTCAAGTTCTTTATCCATTTCATCTATTTTATTCTTTAATTCTGATGAGTTTTTTATAACCTCTTTTAATTTTATTTTTCTCGTTTCGTCTGTGTCGTTTGCTGAGTCAGACTTGTATAGTAACGAGATATTATATTACGGTAGATATGCTTCTACTCGCGTTTCGTATGGTGTTTTGAGTGATTTTATTATAGCGTTTTCCGTTGCTATTTTACAATTATCTTTTAACGTGATTCTACCTGTTCTCTCAATCGCTTTCTTTATTTGTCCGTGGTCTTTACAATGTATAGTGATTATTTGGCTTCTCGGTGTCGAGTATAGCCACGAGTGCGAATTACTTAATGCTATCCAAATGCTAGTATTTGACGTAGTATTTTTTACTCTACAATCTTTATAATTTTCTTTGATTTCCGCGTACATTTTGGCTTCGCAGATGGAGTCTGAATTTATTCTATATACCGAATGATTTTGAGTACATAAATATTCACGGTTTACATTTACGCATTTTTGTAAGTCGCTTTTTGCTAATATTATGTACGTACGCTGTACCGTATCTATCGCTATGACAGGGTGGTTAATTTCTATAAATGAAAAACTGTTATTATGAGTTGGGATAGGTAGAGGAATTACATTCAATATTTCGTATTTAAGCATTGCTATGAGTGGGAATTTCAGAATGGTGTATATGTGTGAATGGTCGCAATACGTGCCTATTTCCGCGAATCTTTCTATTGTCGACCATTTTTCTTTTCCTATTCTAAATGGGAAATATAGAGCCCTTCAGGCAATTGCGAGCTTGCTTCTTTAAGAGATTCTATTATTTCGTTAACGGGTGTTAGGCGAGGATGCAACATTCCCTTTTTAACGTTCGCTACGTATTCTAATACATTTTCCGCATTGCGCGTTAAGTCTACTAGTATCGCGTTAATTATTAAAAAATGTTCGTGCAAGTTACTTTGTTTTTCGTCTTCTATTAGTTTTGTTCGGAGTTTGTCAGTCGCGTCTGCGAGAGTATTTTCGTTTTGACGAATTGTTCTTTCGTTATTGTCAATATGAGCTATTGTAGCTTTTATTATTTTAAGTTGATTTTTTATCGCATGTTTATTTAATTCTTGTGTATTATGTAATATTGTCAATTGTTTGTTAATGAGTTTTTTGTCGTTGGCATCCATAGTACCGAACAATGACTTTGCGACTGCGCCTATTCCATCTACCAATCCTCTTTTTTGTGCTGTTTGTTTTTTGTACTTTACGTTTGTACGTTCTATTAGGCTATTGGTTCTTTCGAAACCTTTTTTAATAATTGCATGCAGATTTTCGCATGTTTCTTTGCCAATTACGGCTATCATTTGACATAGGTTGTCTGTTTTGTGTACGTACTTCTCTAGTTGCGTGAGTCGTTTTGCTAGTGACGTGGCGTCAACTTGATTACCACTTTTCAAGAAGACTCTACTTGGTGTAGTATTCCTATGTTTTCAAAATATATCCCCGGGTGAATCTCTTTATCTCGTATGGTGCTTTCGTGTCCGATTCTTCCGCGGCACTTAGCGTTGTCCAGATTATAAATCTGTAATTATTAATTTTTAATTTTTTTTGTGTGAAAAGAAAAAAAAATTTTTTGGCGTGTAAAAAAAACTTTGTGTGTGTGTGTGTGTGTGCGTACGAGGAATTTCTTATTGGATCATCTTTCGCTATGCGTATCTTATTTAATTGTCTCAGCGTTTTACTGCACGTGCGTTTGATGCTGCTAATTTATGGCTGCTTAGTAGTGCATATTTTATTCGTTATCATCTTTCTTCTTGCCTTTCTTTTTTCTGTTGGACGGTCCGACTTTTTAGTTTCCTGTCGGCCTTTTGTTAGTCCGTTTGCGTGTCGCGAGCTTAGATTTGTTACGTCGTCATGTTTCGCCGCGACTTAGATTCGTGCGGTAGCGAGGAGAGTGAGTGGAGTGGCTGTGGTGAGAGCAATGGCTATGACGATGTTATCTCTGATTTCCATGATCGGGAAACAGTAATACTATTCAACAACTTAGAGATAATGGATTTCCTTGATGATATTTCCTTAGACGAAGGGAAAGGTTCTAATCCTGCCAAGCCTTTACCAATTAATGGATATGAACATTTCGGAAAATGCAACGATGGTCCCGTTCCTTGGGAGGATTTTGGTTTATATATGGACGTTTCGGAGGACCCCGACATGTTTATTCCTGTGGGTGCAAAAGACGAAGAGACCTCCGAGGAAACTTGCCTTTTTACTAGTGATTTCGAGGATAATCTCGATCTTGAACTTGAATTTGCTGTAGATCTGTATCTACGCGATGGAGTCTTGCCATGTCTGGATCTTTCGCCTGAAGATCTAGCTATGGACAGCTAATTTAGCTGTATTATATACATTGCTTTGTAGTCTGTAGTGCTTAGTTTTTTAAGTGTAATGGTTAGTTTATTCTTTTTTATTTGGTGTGGGTAGTGCACTGTGACTGTATCAAGGATAATTGGGTCATGTTCCGGCTGGCAGTTTCATCGTGGTAAGTCCTCATTTAGTTTGCTTTCCTTTTTTTTTTTCTCTTTTTTTGTGTTACGCATGTTTGTTACGCTTCAATAAACGGTTTTAGACGGTTTACGTATACCCGCGTAGTTGTCCTGCCTCGCTTAGTAGTGTAGTTAACTTCTGAATGCTTTTCGGTCACCGTGTATGGTCCGGTCCATTGCGCATCAAGTTTCTTTAATCTCCCGCGTCGGAGCGTCTTGTCGTATAGTAATACCTTTTCACCGACTTTGAACTTCGTTTCCTTCGTGCGTTTATTGTACTGCGTTTTGGCTTTGGCCTTTCCTTCTTTTATGTTTTTGCGTGCGACACGGTTTGCGGCCCTTAACCTCTCCCTTAATTCTTGTGCATAGTCGTCGTAATTATAGGTGGGTTTAGGCTGTTTCGTTAGGGCTGTCGGCAGTTCTGCCTGTCGATTGTATTTTAGTTCAAACGGTGTATACCCTGTCACCGTGTGAGGCGTTGTATTGTACGTGTGCATCGCGTATGGGATCCATTCGTCCCAGTCGGTTTGGTCTTCGTTTATATAATGTCACAGATATTCAGCTAGAGTCCGATGCGATCGTTCGAGAGTTCCATTGCTCTCGGAGTGGTAGGCGGTAATTTGAATTTTATTTATTTTTAATAATTTGCAAGTATTTTTAAATATTTCGCTCGTAAAATTTGTGTCTTGGTCCGTTAATATTATATAATAAACGTATTCCGCCGTTCCGTATTCCAATACAATTTTCGTGACAAATTCCTTGCTCACGGTATTTGCTTCTTGATTCGGTATAGGTATCGCCTTACTAAATTTCGTAAGATAATCCTGAAAGGTTAGTACCGATTTTCATTTCTCGTTAACGTTAGTGGTCCTACTATCGAGCGCACATTTCTCGAAGGGTCGGCTAGGCGTATCTGTGATGACAAGAGATGCCTTTATTCTTTGAGAAAGTTTATTCTTTTGGCATAACTTGCATTTCTTTATGTACCGCTCTACATCGGCCGTTAATCCAGGCCAATTATGTTTTAATCATATTCGTTTCATTGTTCTTTTGATTCCTTGATGCTCTCCCGTAGGTGCATGATATTCATATAGAATTTGTTTTTTTTTTGTTTTTTGTATACGCTGGTTTGCATTCGTTCTCTTCTTTTTCATCTTCAGTAGATGTTTATGCGTGTTCGTTATCTTCGTCCAACGTGAGGACTTTATCCGCTGCTTCTGTAACGTGAGCTTCCCGCTTCACATTACGACTTAGCGTGTCAGCGTTTGCGTTCGCTCGACCGGCCTTATAAATGATTTCATAATCTTACTTTTCCAGTTTTAATCTCCATTGAATCAATCTTGATCCGGGATTGTTTACATTAAACAACCTATATGAGGGGTTTATGATCGGTCACGATCTTAAACTTAGTTCCGTATACATATGGTCGAAAAATGTTTTACAGCCCACACTATTGCGAGTAATTCTTTCTCGGTGGTGCTGTAATTTTGCTCTGCGCGATTTAATATTCTGCTCGCGTAAGCAATGAGACGGTCGTTGCCTATCAGTCCCTGTGATAATACAGTTCCGATTGCATAATCGAACGCGTCAGTGGTCACATTAAATTTTTTTGTAAAATTTGGATATTGGAGTACTGGGGCCGTCATTAACTTTTCTTTTATGGTAATGTATTGAAGGCTATCTGTTGCTCGGCGGCCTACGCGAATTTTTCGTTTTTTTGGTTAATTTAGTTAATGGTTTTGCGATTTTGGGAAATTCTTTAACGAATTTTCTATAATATCTGGCTAGGCCTATAAATAATTGAACATCTTTGACCTTTTGTGGTTTTGAAAAATCTCTTATTGCTTGCAGCTTCGCTGGATCGGGCGATATTCCGTCTTCGGAAATCACATGTACTAAATAATTTACTTCCTTTCGTAGGAATTCGCATTTGTCTGGATGCAGCTTTAAATTCGCTTCTCGTAAGCAATACTTCCGTTAATCACTTGTTATGTTCTTCTAGACTCGATCCGTATATCACTATGTCATCGAGACATACTAAGCATTTGAGTCCTTGTATTCCCATGAGTACTGAATTTATCAGTCTCTGGAATGTGGCTGGCGCATTTTTTAATTCAAACAGCATTCGATTGTATTCGTAATGTCCGTACGGCGTTGAGAACGCTGTCTTTGGTTTATCTCGCTCAGCCATTGGTATCTAATGATACCCTGACGCTAAATCTAGCGTTGAAAAATATTTGGCGTTCCCAAATTGATTCAGTATTTCTTCAATGTTGGGTAGGAGGAATTAATCACCAATAGTTAAATCATTGAGCTTTCTGAAATCGATTACAATTCGAAGCTTCGGTTTTCCGGACGAGTCAGCTTTTTTAGGTACCACTAATAGCGACGTGTTCCATTGACTCGTGTTAGCTCTGATAATGCCATCGTGTAGTATTTGTTTTATCCGCGTTTTATTCACCTCTTCCTTATGTTTTGCAGGGAGGCGATACGGTCGTACGTTGACCGGCGATGCGTCGGCTTGTGTACGTATCTCATGTTTCACTGCTGCGGTGCATGTCAGTAATTCTCCGCTTAAGTGGAATATGTCTTGGTATTCCTCGCATATCCGAGTGAGAGCCTGTCGTTCTTTCGAGTTGAGATGCCGGATGCGTAGTGTTTGTCAGATTCGCTCGCTCCGCGGGCGTTTATCTGTACATTCAGCATCTTTATTACCGCATATATTTGTTCATCGCTTTCGTCATGATCTTCAATGATCATTTGCGGTGTGCGTATTTTTATCGGCTTATCAGTAGTATTGACTATGCTGATTGCGCACGTTAAATTTTTCGGTTCGACCATCGGCCGATGTATACTCCGGGCTCTGTTTCTATTGCTTGTATTACCTCGGGTTGATTTCTATTGGTGGTTGCTCGGACAATGGTCTCACTGCACGGTTTTAGAGTGATTTTTACGTATGACTTTAATTTGAAGGTGACACCTGCAATTTGCAGTTCCTCTTTGCCGTAATCGCTACTTTATGTTTCTTCATAAAGTCGAGGCCTAGTATCCCGTCGTATTCCATCGGAAAGTCATCCTTTACCACATACATGGTATGTTTTATTTCTCGTTCGCCTAATTTGATATGAGCCTGCATACTTCCAATCGTATGCAATTGATGGCCCGTCACCCTACTAGGGTAATTCTTTCAGGGGAAATTTTGGTTTTACCTTTTAGCTTATTTAATCTTATCAGTCGTTGCGCCGGAATCGAAAAGCATGTTAATTTTTCCCGACCGCGTTTCTTGTATCGGAAGTGTAACTTGGTCGAGGTCGTAGCTCAGCTGGGCGGCTCGAGTTACCGGCGCGATTTGATATGACCGCGCTACTTTGCTCAGAGTCGGAGTTCTTTTTTCTTCGCGGTACAATTGCTTTTCGCGTATTATTATTTTTGCTATTAGTATTTTGTGGTTCCTGTGGGCTTTTTGACGTTTTATTAACGGTTTTCCCGTTTAGGTACTAACACTCATTTCGGGTGGCCGCGTTTCTTGCAGTGTTTGCAAAATTTTTCGAATGCGTTGACATGTGATTTCTCCGGTTGCGGTAACGCAAAGCGATTGGCATACCGGCTGCTTCGGCAATCTTTACCATGGTGCCCCAGTTTTCCACATTTCCGGCACTGCAATTTGCTTTTCTAATTTTCTCCGCTGGGCATATTATATTTCGACTTAGGTCGGTTAACGGCCGTTCCTTTTATTCTCTCTTCCGCGCTTGCGGCAGCTATTGCTTCTTACAGCATAGCATATCCGCGCGATCTGACTACTGCTTTCGTATCATTGCTAGGTCCTATTTGATAGTTTTCAAGCGCCTGCTGTTGTAAAATATCTAATATTGCGCGTTTATTTTCGATCATATAATGTTGTCAACCCTCTATCATGGACTCGTACAAGTCCATCGTTAATTTGTCAGCTTGAAGTCCGTATGTTCGCGCATTTTCTCCAGCTTTTTGTTTAAGCGTATTAAATTCGATTTGTAAATGCGTGGTGCTTTTCTTACTAGCATAACACGCTTCTAGCTCTTGTTTTAATTGCTCGAAATCTCGGACTTTTCGCGTCTGAAAATCTAACATCGCACGGCCTTTTAACTTTGTGCATAATATTGCTCCTAATAGAGTCACTTCGTCGGTTGGATCGATATTTTCTACCGCGTACGTCATCGCGCTTAGAAATTCTTGTAGTTTGCTCGCATTCCCGTCGAATTCTGGGATCATGCAACGCACTTCTTTTTGCGGTAGTGACCCGCAGCCTCTCCGATGTTGAACGTCATCGTCGTGGTCTACGAAGGTTGTTTCTCTTCGGCTGGGTCGCGATGGTCGATAATCATAAATGCGCTGTGTGTGTAGTTGCGTTTCTCGCACGGCGTCTATATCCGTTTGTAATCGGTGTATTTCTTGAATTACCGCGCGCAGTGTGTCTCGGACTTTGTCGTCCCTTTCTCGCGCTACATTGGGCTGTGCTGCTCTGGCGGCCGGATTTTCGCGGATTTCTCTCTGTATTTCTTGAATCTCTCTTTGCGTCTGCTATGAATCGTTGAGCTTTAGTTTGCTGAGCTCCCGATGCTTGTGCTTGTTCATTGGCACTCATTGCGTATCATTCAAGAATTTTTTGGGGATTAAATATATCCGAATCGTACAAAGTCAGAGAAAATTTACCCCGTGAGGATACACAGCTCGGAGTTCGGCTAAGGTACGGTCTCGTCCGTCTGATCTCGCGGTCTTGTCGTGTCGCGTAGTCAAATAGACTCGAATCGAGACTCGCGAAGGGAAATTCTCGCTCTCGTATCACGTGTTCGGGTAGCTCGCTATTGCCTTCAGGGGGATATTCTAAAGCCCTACGAATGTTATCCCGATCCTCGCGAACGGCTTGGGCCGCTTGCAAGGCTAATTCCAAATAATATATCGATCGCGCCACAGCTTTGCTAAATAGCCACGATTCGTTTCGTATCGGCGAGTTTCTATCGTCTGACATTCGCTATTGTTATTTATTTGCTAATGTTATTTTTTGATAACTAAGTTACCGGGGGCCTGCGTATTTTGAGTTTTCGGACGCGCTGGCTTATAAGTTATCTCGCATTACAAAAGTGTTTATCGGACTTACAGTAACGCAGTATATCGCTGCATGCTGCTGTCCGTCGTTTCGCCGCTTGGCTGGTGAGTCACGATGCGGTAGATCGGTGTCTTCTCCGATTACGCCACTATCGCTGTTGCCCTGTCCGATGGCAGAGCTCTAGCTCGATGGCTGTCTTTGCTGGATCTCGGGTCCGCAGATCAGCTGATCGACTCGGCTGCGTTGTGCAGGATCTTCGGCGAGTTTTGTTCGCTCTGATCGGCTTCCGCTCTTTTCTTGGCTTTTTTCTCTTTGGCTCTGAGTCCGTTAGGGAGTGTTTGTCCTTGATAGGTTTTTCGACAGTGAATCCCATCGCTGCCACCAGATTTGTTGTGCCCCTTATTAGAATGAGGGACACGGTAGTTAGGATCGTCTGTCGATACTCTTTGGATCAGGTTTCGTAAGAGATGAGCCAGTTGTGGTTTTGAATACTGTATATATTTTTTTACTAAGTTACACTGAATCCACTGAATTACATTTATTTCCTAACAAATCCATTTTTGGAACATTTTTCTACGAGTTTTTTAAAGAGTTACATTATTTTGAAGAAAATGTTATAAAAACAACTTTTTTATTTAAAATCAGCAATTTATAAAAAAATTGTTATAAAAAAACATTTTTAAAAAGAAAATTGAAATAAAAATTTTTAAGAGAAACAAATTTTTAAACTTCAAAGTTTAAAAATTTGTTTCTTTTAAAAGTAAACGATCCGATTTAAATACCGTGAGTGTGTGCATTTTACTCTTGGCATTACCCAGGATCAACGACGTGGACGTAGCAAGAATGTGACCTGCACGCGCGCGCGTATCTGTGATTAATAATGTATGTTGTTTAATAATGTATTTTACTCTTTTTACATCTAATAATTCTTATATTTATTGAGGTATACTGTTAATTAAATTTTTTATTTTTTTTTTGTCTTAAGTTGTCCCATTCTTTTTGCAAGGCGTGGCGGAGTGCTGCTAATATTTGAGCATTATGTTTTCTGACTCTTTGTTTTAGGATATCTCATAAATGTCCTATAAGGATTCATATCTGGACTTATAGCCGGCCACAGCATTTGGAGTATGTTTACGTGATCAAAGAAATCAGTTACTATTATAGACTTACTAGAATAGACTGCTTATGAAGGTAGTGGGGGTATCCGTCACTGAGAAAAAAACGTTAATATGAAACTGTCGTTAATATGAAGTTCTCTTTCTAAGTGGAAGAATAGTGGGGAAGCATAGCGACCAATAATGATGTCAGCGTGAGCGTGCTGTCATAGTATGCGTGTTGTTGATGTGACCTTCATGTGAGATTGGATGATCAAAACATATTTTGGGGTCAGTAAGTCTAACGTATGAATAATTTTATTTAAATAATTTAAATAATGGTGTTAAGTTGCTGCGTATGCGAAGTAGAATATGAAAAGAACCTTTCTCGCTGCTACGAAGTTACGCCCACTAGAAAAAGATAACCCATATTAACGACAATTATCCTTTTCTCAGTGACGGATACCCCCACCACCGTTTTTCCACCTCATAAGCAGTTTATTCTAGTAAGTCTATGGTTATTATTTGTGTGACATGTGGTCTCGCGTTATCTTGCATCAATAAGAAATTATCTCCAATGAATTTCTTGTAAGGCACAATGTATGAAATAATAATGTCTTCAATATAAACATGGGAATCCACATTACGCTAAAAAAAAGTGAAGGTCCGTATGACCGTCAGCCGATATTCCGACACAAACCATAATGGATCTACCATTAAAGTTTTCTGTCGTTTGTAAGGCTCATAAAGCAAATTGTTCTCCAGCACGACGATACACTTGTTGACGTCTATCGGGCATTCTGAGACAAATCTCGATTTGTCCGTGAATAACACACGACTCCAATCATGATAATTCCAATATTGATGTTTTATTGCAAAATTTAATTCAGCTTTGCGATGCTGATGTTTTAAAGCTGGCACTAAGACTGGTCTTCGACATTGAAGATTTTTCTCTGCAAGTCTTTGCCGAATGGTGTCGCTCACCTCCACTCCAATTTGTTGCAGATTATTTTTTATTTTGACTGACGTAATATGCCGATTTCTTAATGCCGATGTAATAATATATTGGTCATTTTGTGCTGTTGTACATCTTGGACCAGATTCAGGTCTTTGATCATAACTATCCGTTTTCACATATCTGTACACTCGCTGTACAGTTGTACGAGAAACGTTTAAAAAATTTGATACATAACGTTAACTCTTTCAATCATTAACCAACGCTACAATCTGTATACAATCAAAACAATACGCTCAATCTTTGTATAACGTAAACCAAAAAACGCTTCTCTTCTACACTCAACTTTTGTACAACCTGAATGTTGGAGAGAAGCGTTTTGGCGACATTTAAGTTGTACAAAAGTTAAGTGTATTATTTCGATACTTAAGGGGATCCGGGAGTGACAGAGTTACCGACATTTTTTGGGGAACTTGGATTTTCGAATTGGAGTAACAGAATGCAAAATCCTTTTACAGGATTAAAGTACGCACAAAAATGAAGGGGGCGATGTACAATTTGTTCTGATAAATAAAAAAAAATTGTTATTTATTAGTCACTTAACGACAATATTTGCTTCATACAAAAAATCTATAGTTTATATGTATAAAATAATCACGTCGCCCCCTAGACAAAAACTCTCAGGAATAATATCGTGCAATTAGAAATAAGATTAGAATCCTAGAAAAAAAGATTCGCATTCCGCAAATTGGAAAATGAAAAAACGAAAATTTGGGTTATGTACACGTAAAAAGTCGATAAGTAGAGCAATATAAGAAACAATTTTTTTGTTTTCAATATAAAATCCAATTTATAGATTAATATTAATATGTGTACTTTAATTCTGGAAAAGGATTTCTAAATCTATACAAGAATTACATATGAAATCTCATAATGATGTGCACGAATGACTCTACATTATCGACCTCGATCAAATTTCAAAGGCACTCCTGGATCCCCTTAACTCATTTTTGCAACAATATCAGTATCATTATTGCAACAAGTTGTTGTTTTTGTAACATTTTCTTCAAAATGACGTAACTCTGTTAAAAAAAAATCGATGTAACGCTGTTAAAAAAAATGTTCAAAAATGAATTTGTTAGGAAATGAATGAGCTTAAAAACTCATACATTTTTAAACCAGTTGACTTTTTTACGTAACGATTAAAAAATTTTTTCTCATTTTTTAAGCACTATCTTCAATGCCCGCCATTTTGTAAAATGTTTGTCAAAATTTAGTTTAATTACGGTTTATATGGTTTTCAAGAGGAAAGTTTAAACTTTAATTTGAGCTTTGATTCATCTCGATACGATAATTTTTGACGGAGTTGTCGCTATTGAAAGATATTAAAAAATTTAAGAAAAATTAGATGGTCTGTTTTTTTGTGGGTGGGTGTATTTTTTCTTATTTCTTCCAAACTCCGTTTACTTTAACTCTCGAATCGAACTCTCTACTTATCTTCACCTTCTTCTTTTTTCGTCTTTTCTTCTTTGCTCATCTCATGATTTTCTATTGTATTATTCTTTTCTCTCATGTTAACCATTTCCGATAATATTTTCTCCTTAACTTACTTTTATTTTTCATTATCTCTTTTATTTTATCCTCATTTTCCAATTTCGCTCTTATTAACTCATTAATCATTTTGCTATTCTTGTTTCTATTTTTAATTTATCTTTCATAAAATCCTTCACCCATTCCCTAGTAAGTTTTCTTTTTATCTTCGCCTCTTTAATTACTACATTATCTTTTCTCTAACTTTTTTCTTTTTCTATTACCATTCTCCTGATCTTATTTATCTTCCTCAATCCCTTATGTAAATTTATTTTTGAATTCCAGTAACTACCCCACTAAAATAATTCGTGATATCTACGTTAATGCTACGTGGATCGGCATCGTGAAATCCACGTGAATATTTGAGTGGACATCCGGTCAAAAACAGTACTAGAATTCACGTGGATGCGATCATATATTCGACGTAGAAACCACGTAAAAATTTTAGGAATTTTAGAAACATCTTTGTATACGTATACTCTCTCAATTTTTTGGAGTGAAACGTTATTCCAAAAGAATGGGATTTCACTCTAAGTGATAGTGAAAATACGGCCCCTTGAAATGGAGTGATATGTCACTTCTTATAAGAACTAATTTTTCACTCGTTAAGTGATTTCTTCATTTGACTGGAGTAAAGGTTTCACTTTTCTTGTAGCGAATCGTTCACCTAATTATATATTATATATAAAATGAGTAAGTCATGCAAGTATTATGTGGCGGTCTTCTTCCACATCGGGCAGAAACTAATTATTGCTTGTCTTAATCGTGTTGTGGATGGTCTTTATGTAGCGCGTCGGGTGCACCTTATTCCCAAGAGATTTACGCTGCCTGTCGACGGCGCCGTGCACTAACTGACAGACGAGCGCGCAGCGTTTCTCGAAATATCCATGTAAATTCCCTATAAATATTTCTTAATAGATATATCCACAGAAAATCTAATAGATATTTTGAAGATAAAAGGATTCGATGCAGTGATGAAAAAAGAACATTGCATCCACGTGGATAACTTGTGGAAAAAACCTGCGTGACATCCACGTAACGTAATCTATGTAAATCACGTGGATTCCACGTGGATGTCACGTAACTATTTTATTTGAGTACTACCCCCTTATAACAATTATTTCTATTATTTCTATTCGTGTTGTTCTATCTCCATCCATCTTCTTCATTTTCTCCTATCTACCATTAGCTCTCTTATCGCTTTTTTACTCTTTTCTTCAGTTCCTCTGCTTCCTTTATCTTTTTATCCCAAATCTTTTTGAATTTCTTTATTTCTCTCTTTAATTCCTCTTTTACATTCTCTATAAACTCCAAGCTATCTCTCCTTTCTAACATCTTGAATGTCACCTTATTGCTATTACCTTTTTCTAACATTAAAATTTCTTGCTTTTTGTCTATCTTTTTTTTAACCCTTTTTTACCTACTTATCGCTGATCCTGTATCTCTAACTTCCTTACTTCCTCTTTCCGCGCTTTTGTCTGTCATAACCTTTATGCTTTGCCTACTATTTTCTTTCGCCTATCCTACCTTTTTTCTTTTCTTTACCTTGCCTTCACGTCTGTCGCTTCTTTTAAATTCCTTTCTCACGTACACGCCTTCTTAACTCTGCTACTTATCTCTGTCTTTCTCTTAATTTATCGCCAATTAACTTTAATCCATCGCCAGTTACTCACATCTCGCGCATGCGCGACAAACGTGATATCAATGCAGTACTCACTTGGATAAAAAGAAGTACCAGTTCAATAAAAATATTCTACTTAATATTAATTTTAATAAAATTGAATGTATGTCTGTATTTTGTTTCAGATTGGCAAGAAGAGATTAAATTACCATCTAGAATAACAATAGAATTGCGACCGCGTAACAACATGGCTTGGTGGCAAGTGCAAGCAGCATCTATGAATCCTAGAGTCCGCACGCTACTACCCATACAAAGACGCCTCTCAAGTTTATTAATATTTTTGCAACAGCGATGGCGACTCGCAAAATATACCACGGTATCCTAACATCTACTTAGCAATTACATTTTAATATTTATGTCCTTATAATATTTTCTTCTTATTTTTTGTTGCATATGACACTTAAATTTTTTTACATAAATTTAGGTTTTTAAAATGGAATTGTTTGGCTTTTGGAAATTCTTCGCATATTATCAACTATATATACTGAAATTTATTTAGACATTCATGGTGGTGATCCTGTACAAACTAAAAAAATTTACATAAACTAAAAGAAATATTGTATTAAATATTAAAGTGAGATTATTAAACAAACATTTTGTATACACAAAAAATTTTATTTATAGAAAAATATATTTTATTATTTAATAATATTTTTTATAAGTTAGAAAGAAGAAATATCAAATAATAGTTAAAATAATTATAGTCGTGTTTTCTAGACTATTATAATATTGAAATAAAAATATTTCACTGAAAAAGATTATTAAATTTTTTAAACAAGTTTAAGTTATATAACCAAGATTATTTTTGCCACATTACGTTATTCCTTAATTATTTTTACTAATTATAATATTTTTATTTATTTATTAATTCTATTTCTTTTTACCGTTTTAAAAATTTTTCTTGTTACTGGGAAATACTTATAATAATTTTTAATTGATGCCTTTTTTTACGTGCATACTATTTTTATACAATTTTGCGTAATTTTCCCCCGCTTGGTATATATTGCAATAAATTATTCTTATTATTATAAGCATAATATTACTATTGTTCTTGCCTATATATAAAGTAATAATTGTTGAATATATTAATTTTATATTAATGTTTTTTTGTACTATATTTTTTTTTGTTACTTATAGTGCTCTACTGTGGATCTTGTTAATGACGTAAAAGACACTTGTTTATTACGAGTTGCTCCCCCGGAAGGATGTAAAATCGCTTTACCGATGGTTAATCTTGGAGAATATCTCACTAGCAACAGCGTCAGCTTGAACTCATACGAAAAGCGTCTCGGTTTGAAGAGCTCGAAGGAAGATTTGTTGGGATCCGTCCAATACTTAAAAGGAGTAGGGAAAAAAGGCATTAAACGATATAAATCAGATAAAAAGGTCTTAAATCGTACTGACGAAAATTGTACGCTGCCAGATGTCAGTAGCGACGTGGACCTCTTGGAAACGGGAAGCAATATATCCGAAAAACCTACAATTATAAATAATATAGAGAAATCGTCGTCGGAACATCACTCAGAACCTAATAGATTTCCTGGTAGAGAAACTATTGAAAGGATTCGAAAGGGTTGGAATGTCGAGGAAGCGAATACGATTACTGTAGGTGATCTTTTTCTAATGGTATGTGCAACATTATGTTTATTACTATATATAAATACATTTAAGGAGATATTTTTAAAAGTTTGTTAACGTACGAATTGTTTACAAAATTTTAAACGCATTTTCCCCAAAACATTTTTCAAAATTGTTGTCACAATAACTCATTCTATCTATACTACTTAAAAAAAAATCGGGAACACTTTGTATACCGAATATTTAGGCTATTTTTAAATTGCTGGAACTCAGCGAAAAATCATCGAAGAAAAAAAATCCAAAAAACGTTTTAAAGCTTATAACTTCTTCTTTTAACCGCTTTTGCGCGATTCTAGTTATCTTTCTTTTTATCTACATGGCACAATGATGAAGCTTAATCCGTTAAATTGAAAATTTTTAATGCGACTGCGCTTAATTGCTGCGCTGCGTCTCGCGTAAAATAAAATTATAGAGAATTTCTATTATTTTCATTTTGTAGCGGAATTTTTTCTCTTTATTTTGAGTGGTTGTCCATTGCTGTGCGATTTTTTTTTGACCGAGTTATTGACATTTTAAGAAAAAATGGTTTGACTTTCATTACTTGTTACTTGTGAACAGATCAACGTACGGTGCTTAGCAAAAAAACGTTGAAAAGCTGAAAATTTGCACTTTTAAACGCTATTATTAATTTTTTCATAGATTTACTTTTTCTAACAGCAAATCGCATTCAAAGATTATCTAAAAAATCGCATATTTTACGGTTTTCATTTAGTTCAATATCGTGAAGAAAGATCAATCACATCGTTAAAACAAAGTTTTATAATACGATTACTCCCCAGTAATAGACACTAATGTTCTTTGATTAATTACTGTTTGTAAATGTTCTCATATGTTTATGTACCTCTCAATAATGTCCTGTGGAATTTCATACCAAATTTGCCTAAACGTTTCTTTTAACTAATTAATCAGTATTCGAAAGTACAAACTTTTCATTGTTTTCTTGCAAAGCACTGTACGTTGATCTATTCACGAGTAACAAGCGATGGAAAGTCAAAACGACCATTTTTTCTTAAAATATCAATAACTCGTTAAAAAAAATCGCACAGCAATAGACAACCACTCAAAATAAAGAGAAAAAATCCCACAAGATGTAAATCACAAATTCTCTATGATTTTTCACGCAAGATGCGTAGCAAAGTCGCATCAAAATTTTTATTTTAACGGGTTAAGCTTTATCATTATGCCACGTTGGTAAAAAGAAAAATAATTAAAATCGCCAAAAAGTGTTTAAAAAAAGATGTTTTAAGCTTTAAAACGCTTTTTGGATTTTGTTTCTGCGATGTTTTTTCGCTGAATTTCAGTAGTTTGAAAATAGCCTAAATTTTCGGTATACAAAAAGTGTTCCTTTTTTTTGTAGTGTAGTTTTAATCCAATTGACTCAAAATTTTTAAAAGATATCATTTGTAACATTTTTCTCTTTTGTCTGATTCTCAGCCAAATAGAAGTTTCAACTTTCCGCCTTTTCTGATTAAAAAAAATCTTGAAGGAAGTGGAAAAATTAAATTGTTCTTTTTATGGGTGTCAATTTGAAAAAATCAATTTTTTTAATTTGTTGGATGAGAACTATATTTGTATAGAATTTTTTGAATTTTTTACTATAATTTTTACATTTTAAATCATGGCAGTGAGTCATTTATTCATACGTTCATATGCAAGTAATTACAAACAAAATATTTTCTAACGTTTAAAAAAATTTGTAAAGAATATTTAAATATCAAAGACTAAATGTACAAAGTTTCAAGTTTATAATTTTCATGTTCCCTCTCCCCCCCTCCAATTAAAAAAGGATACAAAAAGTGGTCGAAAGTGAAAATGTGTTAATTTAATTTAATTTAGGTAAATATCTAGAAGTGATATACATTTCATTTTTATATTAATTGTGTTGATTATAAAAAACATGTGTTTTTGAGAGAATGGCACTTCTGGAAATTTACTTTATTTGTCATTAAAACAAGTAAAATCGTAATTTGCTTATTTATTTACACTTTATTATTAGAAATATGTGTTCTAATTTTCTAAGTTTAACAGTTTGGTCGTGAATCAAAGATTATACTTGAATACTGGTGGGAGTGGCTGCCTACCGAACAATACACAACTGAATCAGCGTCATCGAGTATCATCCGTGACAATAGTTTATGTTTGGTTTTACAAAAACTATTGTCACTGGCAA
Organism: Monomorium pharaonis; assembly: GCF_013373865.1. Classification (NCBI taxonomy): domain Eukaryota; kingdom Metazoa; phylum Arthropoda; class Insecta; order Hymenoptera; family Formicidae; genus Monomorium; species Monomorium pharaonis. The sequence continues at coordinate 8,005,010 of NC_050467.1, forward strand.
AACACAATTATGGCACAAACAAAGTAAGAAAACTATCTTATTTATTTATTTGAATATAGACTTTCTCTGTCTATTTCAACACGATTTTCTAATGTTACAAATTTTTGGTTAGGTATACGATAACACATCGGGAAGTAACGAAACGGTAATCTCATCTCGAGTCCCATCTATAAAGGAATCTACTTTTAGAAGACCTCTTATCCCACAAACATATCATAAGATTGGTACAGCTGACGCATTTAAGACCCAACTTGATGTAAGTGTTATTATAGTTCATTTTGCATGTAGGAGATACAGAATTATAGGAAATTACTCATTACTTATAACAAAGTAAAAATTCAGATTTCTTTATTTAAAAATAATAAGAAGCTTGTGTAAAATAAAATTTTATGGTATTGGGTTGAAGGTACATATGTTAACCCGTATTTTACACATGTTAACCGTATGTTCCGTTATATATATGTTGTCGATTTCAATTAATACTTTAAGTAATTTTTGTTCCTTTAATTAACATTTCAGCATCTTTTTATTATTTCTTTTTCTATTAAAATTTTAATTGTACATTATGTAACAAGTGCGAGAAGTCGGCTATTGCTCACGAGCAGTGCCGCCAGAAATGAAGCTTTGGTACCAACCATATAGCAGAAAACATTGAGAGTTGACACAGGCCGGTTTTAAATGTCCTTAGGTCATAGTCAATGATTTGTAGTAAACAAATATGGTTTCTGTTTCTGTCATCAATCGAGCATTCCATCAATATCGGAAAACGCACGATGTCGTTAGACGTGCAGGTCAGGGTCGTAGAAGAAACACAGCTATTCGAAACTGAAAAAGAAACACAGAAGATAGACATTTAGTTAGAAATGCTGTACGTCATCGACTTATAACAAGACGGCAATTAAGAGATAATGTCTTCCCTCGTCGCTCTATTAGTCTAATGACCATCACACGACGCTTGAATGAATCGAATTTGCGAGCCGGAAGACCTACACGTGGACCACTAATCAGTGAAGTCAATCGTCGCTTACGATTAGCTTACGCACGTTGTTACATCAATTGATGTTTCAGTCAGTGGATACGCGTGTAGTTTTCCGAAGAGTCTCGCTTTACACTATACGGAAACGATAATTGTTTGCAGGTTTGGCGATATCACGGAGATACGTTACCGTTTAAATTGTATCCAGCCAATTCGTGCATATGGTGGTGGATCTGTGATGGTCTGGGCCATCAATTTATGACCGTACACCTTTAGTCGTGATTCCGTGATTCTCTTGGAGCGCGTTGGTATATTGAAGAAGTTTTGCAGCTTTATGTACTACCATTAAGACGCAGACTTGGAAGAACATTTATCTTCATGCAGGATAACGCTCGACATGTTGCCAATATCTGCCAACATTTCTTTTTAGAAAATGATATAACTCTTTTAAACCATTAGCCCAGAACTGAATCCCATTGAACATGTCTGGAATATGCTTGGGATGTGTTCGGGCAGCTCACTATCACGCTACCAATGCAAACAAAATGATGTTCATGGAGCCAATAGCGCAGCAGTAACGTAACTGGTGCTTAATTCAAATTAAATTAATTAAATTTAATTAACCTAAATTTGACCAAAATGGAAGGAGAAAATACCAATAAAAAAAACTTAATATTAACTTTGACATGCACAGTGCACAAATTAATTTCATTCGTCATCTTCATCTGAAAGTGATGAAATGGAAATTTTATAAATGCATAGAAAACGTAAAAAAGTATCAACAATAGAAAATTATGTTGAATTAACAGTAACAAAAGTAACTGATCGGCAATTTAAAGCTCATTTCATTATAATACAAAAAGCAATATTAATAAATTTTTATTTTATACAAAATATTAGTTACATCAACTAAAATTAAACTTCATATTATATTTAAAAATTTGTTTTAAATATGTAATATTACACGTAATGAATAAATAATATTTGATTTAGAATGTCTGGTGCAACTTTCGATTACATATTATCTCTTATTACTGAAAAATTACAAAGACAGACAATTGGAACGTCAATGATTTTTCCACGCAAACAGTTATTGTTAGCGTTAGAGATTAGCTATTCCAGACTCATTAAGATATAATATATATTATACATATAAAATTATTTTATGTAACTACATGCAGTAAAAAAATGTAGCTTTATAAATATGTTTGTTCTACACTAGCCATCCAATAACATTTAAAAAATTGTATAATTTTCTATTAAAGTAGCAAGGTATGTTTTCCTAAGATCAAATTGTTATGATTCTTTAGTATATAAAAAAAGCAAAACAAAAATTAAAGCAAATAAAAGCAAGCAATCCAGTAGATAAAAAGCATTGCATGTCACCAATTACAACATTTTATTTTATTGTAGTGATAAATACAATAGAACAGAATGTTTTGATTGATAAATCGTGACATGTATGGATGACGCGACGTATGGATATCCTCATTGAGAACTCACTGGCTGCGTTTGAAAACGTTACCCGAGTACTCTCGGGGATCATTCTATCTTTGCTCCCCGTTGAAAGTGGAATAAGGATAGAATGACACCCGAGAGCAACCGGATAACAGTTTCGAACGCAGCCATTCTAACATAATTTGTAACACTTACATTTTTTAATTCTTAGATCAATTTGCGAGAGGTTTGATGTGGGCAGAAGTACAGCGCTTTATGTAACAAGACGTGTTACAAATGCATTAATTGTGCTGGCACTTTATATAATTAAATGTCCTACAGGTGAAAAAGTTCGCCAAATGTGGATCAAATTTGAAACTATCAATGGTTTTTCGAAAATAATTGGTGCCATTGATAGGGACACATATTTGTATCCCAGCGCCTAAGCACAACTCCGAAATTTACATTAACCAAAAAGGCCATTATTTTATTCAATTACAGGTAAAGTCGGGTTTACGACAGGCGTAGTAATACCGACATAGGGCCGGTTTCACGGGAGCATCCCAGATGCGCACAGTAATAAACGGACACAGCAGGTTGAGTGAAACGGACACAGACCAAATGCGCATGGACCAGATGCACACGGACCAAATGCGCACGGACCAAATGCGCACAGACCAAACGGACACAGTAACTAACAAACTTACCACATGGATTGCGACTTTTCGGGCACCTCTACCGACGGGGTGGGTGCGGGAGGGGGAGGGGGGAAGCCCCCCCTGTGTGTGTGTGCGTGTGCGTGGGTGTGGATGGGTGCAAAGCATTCTCTGCACCACATAGGTGTGCGCATTTGGTCCGTGTGCATCTGGTCTGTGCGCATTTGGTCTGTGTCCGTTTATTACTGTGCGCATCTAGGACTCACTCGGTTTCACCATCTCCGGTTATCTTAACCGATCGATTATTCCATCGAAATTGACCAATCGCATTTGTTAATTTGGTAGTTATTCAATTTAGGGGAGGCAGCTCCGAAGACCTCGATTTTGACATATGTTATCAAGGTCATCCTCCTGAGTGACCTTCGAAAGATTTTAGCCGTCGCTCGTGATTCGTTAAAAAGTTATTAACAAAAAAAGTTTCATAAATATGACACATAATTATTCAGTATAGGAGTACATCATATGGTTTTGCGACTTTCCACGCGTAGCGAGATCCATTCCCCCTACTTACAGAGCGAAACGACGTCCACGCCTGTACTTTACCACAAGGGTTTGCGACTTTAGATTTAAAATTGTGGCCAAATAGCGAATTAAAAATGTTTGGGTTAGGTTAGGTTAGGAAAAAATACGGGGAGGGGTGCAAGGGGAGGGGCGGAGCCCTTCCCTTGCCCACACGTTCTCTCCCTGGTAGCACACAAAAGTTTCTACAATGTTGCAGAGACATAACACTGAAATGTTGAAATTGTTTCAGTAACGTTATGTTATGTTTCTGCAATGTTTCTGTAAGGTTGCAGCAATGTCAAAATGTCCGCTTTGATCCGCAAGAACGTTTCTGAAATATTACGGAAATATGTTGTGGCAGTTTTCGGTTAAGTCTCTGCCATGTTTCTGTAAGGTTGCAGCAATGTCAAAATGTCCGCTTTGGTCCGCAAGTACGTTTCTGAAATATTACGGGAACATGACTATCCCAGATAGTAAAAGTCGCCGTTATTTTGATGTTTTAAAAAATATTTGGGGGACATGTCCTATATATGCAGCACTTCCATTATAAAAATTTACTTGGCGCGAATCACCGTGTCTCTTGATAAATATAAGATAAAATAAAGAAATCTGAATTTTTTTTTTTTTTAATTCCAATCGTTATATTGTAATTGTTATTTTTATAAATCTCAGCATTAAAAACTGAACATAAAATTCTGTACTTTCACTAACAGTACAGGGATGTTAGACTCAGAAATCGCTATTTCGAAATTGTAAGAAGCACTTTTATTACAGATTCTTATTCGGAAGAATCATACGAACATATTATACAAAAATGTAACTGGAAAAAAGTTGAGAATCATTGTGTAAACAATGAAAGAAAGTAAAAATTTTCGTTTTTTGGCAATAAAAAGAAATTTGTTATTGTTAACGAGAAACAAAAAATATGAGCTTATAGGTATTAAAAATATCTATTAAATAGTAGCGTTTACTACTCTTTAAAAGTCCTGAAAATTTGAACCCGGACAATTCATAACTTTTAGCACAAAGCTAATTGTTATTTAAAAAGATACTTTTTTTGCAACGTTACTCTACAGCATGGAATGCATTATCTTGTGAAAATGCGTTTTACTCCTTAAGTTTCCATGTGCACTTGAAAGCTAAGTGAAATTTTTATATTAAATTGTTTAAAAAGTGCTTCAAACGGGAAGGTTCATTTTTTCTCATAAACATCTGTTTGTATTTTCAATATATTGAAACCAAATTGGTTATTCGATTACTGCTATTTTTCTATATTAAAAAAAAAATTTATTCTATGTTTATTAGGACCGGAGATAATGCTTTTTTATTTTAAATCACTGTGACGTTTGTTAATAATATTAAGAGCTGTGTAGAGGAGAAGGCTGAAACTTCTGTATGTTTTATTTACGAGAACAACTGTTGACAAATTCCGTTGAAACAAACATTAAAATATAAGCGTTTTTTAACATTTGACCGAGAGATTTGGATGGCACATGCGCATCATGGGTTCAGTTCGCATGCGAGTCCGCGCTGCTATATCTGGCGCGGCAGGAAAAAATCGCTTTTTTTCAGCAACTAATGGATAGAATAAGATGACTTTTTTTATTAACAAAAAATTTTTTTAATCATTAAAAAAAATTTTTTATTTTTTTAAAAGTTATAGTTTTATGTTTATAATAAAAAACTTTTTTAGATTATTTATTATAAAAAAATAAGTAATTTTATAATAATCTTTTTTTCAAAAAATTAAACGAGTCATTGATATTTAAAATTTCGTGACGTTACAAATGTTTACGATTGTAAACAAAAGCAATTTTTTATTATATTATGTAAATTAGTATTAAGATTATAATAAAATTAATTACTTTTTTATAATAAATAATTTGAAAAATGTTTTTTATTATAAACATACAATTATAACTGATTCTTTAAAAAAAAAAAAACTTTTTTAATGATTAAAAAATTTTTCGTTAATCAAAAATTTTTGAAAATTTATTCGGAAATATCCGTTAAATACACAGGGGATCCATTGGACCCCACACTTCAACACCGTGCTCTTTCAACCCCTGTACAGAGCAAACTAATCGATCAACGCCAATGAGTCTTGCTATATATGGTACCTCAAATAAGAGATAAATGGTGTCATAGATTTAAGGTTTTGAATACCTTAGCGAAAACTTGGACATGAATTTTTTGGGGGTCCACTGGACTCCACGTGTACAGTAAGGGTTAACATTAATATATTAATATCTATATATACATATATACTATACAGGGAGGCCGAAAATTTTCGACATTGCGCTTGCATAGAGATAGAACGGACTAAACTGAGTAGAAAAGTTCTCTACCATTTTACAATTGTCGTAATAGTTAACAAGTTATTAGTTAAGAAAAAATAGCCATTTTATCTACCGCCGAATATTAGCAAGCGCGCGGCAGCGCGAGACAAGATGAGACCGCTCAGCGAGACGCGCGTCCACAGTCACTAGAAGCTTGTAAACAACTATAATAAATATATATAATAAAAAAATTTTTCAATTATTTTTTTGTTGCATTCTAGAGTTAGTTAGACTCTATCTGTAACGTACAGATTTTCAGTACTAGCCTTTTTTTTTATTTTTTATTAAAGTAATAGTAACGGTAACAGTAACGCGTTACTTTTATGAAGTAATGTTCCAAACCTGTATGTACGTATGTACGTATCTATGTATGTACATATGTACGTATGCATGTATGTATGTACACAGTAAAAAATTTTGTGTTTTCTTGTTAAAAAATATCCTGGTTAAAACTTTTATGTTAAAATTTAACATATTTGCTTGTTACTTTAACATATTGCTGTTGTGTTAATTCAAGTAAAGTGTTAAATTACTAGAATAACTAAAAAAAGTGTAAAAGTAACACAATGTGCACGTACTTTTAATTTTATACCCTAAATATGTTCTTTATTATTAATGATAGGATTTAGCTCTTAAAATTGACAGAAAAAAATGTTGAATTTACTCTATAATTAAGTTTTAACAAAGACCATTTCATTTTTGAGGACTTTACTATTTACCCTGAGATGGCGCATTTCTCGTGAAAAAAATTTACCTATTAGGTGAATAAAAGGGAGTCGCCAAGAACTGAGAATCAAATACGATTGCATTCACATATATTATAATATTGGACTGATTCCAATAATATACACACAAAATTTTTATCGATGATCCTGGAACGATCTACCAGGTGTGTCGGTAATTCCTTTCCGGTTTTTGTCAACAGATGTCACTAGTCATAAGTATGAAATGTTATGATTTGATACATATGTCATTTTATTCTACTGACATTAACCTTTAAACTACACAAGTTACGTTCCGCCAAAATAACAGCGTTATAGATTTATAATTTTTTGAAAATGTCGAGTTTTGTGCCTGAAAACGTGCATTTGCGGCACGCATTACTTTTCTTGTTTCATCAAAAGAAAAAAGCCGCTGAAAGTCATCGTTTGCTAGTAGAGACTTACGGTAAGCATGCTCCAACCATAAGAACATGTGAAACGTGGTTTCGACAATTCAAATGTGGTGATTTCAACGTTCAAGACAAAGAACGTCCTGGTAGGCCGAAAACGTTTGAAGATGCGGAATTGCAGGAGTTATTGGATGAAGACTCAACACAAACTCAAAAACAATTAGCAGAAAAGTTGAATGTGAGCCGAGTAGCAATTTGTGAACGATTACAAGCGATGGGAAAGATCCAAAAGATGGCAAGATGGGTGCCACATGAATTGAATGACAGGCAATTGGAAAATCGAAAAATCGTCAGTGAAATGCTGCTTCAAAGGTATGAAAGGAAGTCATTTCTGCATCGAATAGTAACGGGTGGTGAAAAATGGATTTATTTCGAAAATCCCAAGCGAAAAAAATCATGGTTATCACCTGGCGAAGCCGGCCCATCGACTGCAAGGCCAAATCGCTTTGGTCGCAAGACCATACTCTGTGTCTGGTGGGACCAGGTTGGTGTCGTATATTATGAACTGTTGAAACCTGGAGAAACAGTTAATACTGATCGCTACCGACAACAAATGATCAATTTGAACTGTGCATTGATCGAAAAACGTCCACAATACGCTCAAAGACATGATAAAGTGATTTTGCAGCATGACAACGCGCCGTCTCATACAGCAAAACCAGTCAAAGAAATGTTGAAATCACTTGGATGGGAAGTTTTATCGCACCCGCCGTACTCTCCAGACCTGGCTCCATCCGACTACCACCTTTTCGCATCGATGGGGCACGCGCTTGCAGAGCAGCACTTCGCCGATTTCGAAGAAGTTAAAAAATGGATCGATGAATGGTTTAGCTCAAAGGAGAAACTGTTCTTTTGGAATGGCATCCATAAATTGCCTGAGAGATGGACAAAATGTATAGAATCAAATGGCCAATACTTTGAATAAGTAAATTTTAACTATCCATTGTAAGTAACGTGTTTTCTTTAGAGAAAAAACCGGAAAAGAATTACCGACACACCTGGTATATATGCAATTGTAAACATTTTTTTCAGCATTTCTAGAATAATTATTATTTAACATATATAATATGTTAAATTAATATATATAATGTGTTAAAATAATATTATAATTGTGTAACGTGTTAAAATAACATATATAATATGTTATTGTTACACGTTATACACGATACATTAACATTATTATAATGTTAAAGTAACATATTACATGTGTTACTTTGACATAATTTTCTCATTAAATTGTTACATAAAAATTATGTTAAATTATAAAATTTACATTTAGTTTTATGTTAAAATATAACGTAATATTTATGTTGCTATTTAACATATGCTTAATATGTTAAATTAACAGAAAAATTTCTGTGGACGGTTTTGGACATGCGATATCTGTTAAATTTAACATAAATTTTTTTACTGTGTATGTATGCATGGATGGAGGGATGTATATATACCTACGTATATTTTGTATCACTCATATATATATATTTATACATATATATATATATATATATATACATTACAGAAATTTAAAACACGTTTTTCCAAACGAGGAAGAACAGTGAGACAAAAAAGTCTTGTTATACAAAGAGAATTGCCCATTGTATCTGCACCGAACATGGCATCGGAAAACTTGACTGGCACTAGTAAAATCTCCAGTGGATCTTCATTATGTCAAATGCAAACTGATAAAATAACAGTAAATGCAAATGAGGTTCAAGACAAATCTTTTTTGGACGCCTTAGAAACGAGCGGAGAAGCAAAAAATTCTAATTCAATTATTAGTGCTACTCAAATTCTTAAAGAAGGCGAACATCAATGGTTAAATAGTGAGGTAATTAATAGTATAATTATACTAAGCTGTACACAAATACTAATGATATATTTTTATACGAAAAGTAATGTCGATAAAATAATCGAATTACAGGTTGCAGATTTTTCATTGAGCAGTTTCTTAGGGCAGCTTGAATCGCCTATGAAAGGTTCGCAAAGAAGTCAAGCGGGCGAACAAATCATGGAAGATATTCGTCCTTCTTCTGATGTAAATATAAATATATAAAATTACATTAAATATTATTTTATTTTATTGCGCTCTTTGTAATTTGATTTATAATGACCATTTCAGGTTGTGTCACATATGCAATGTCTTATGGGAGAAAATAGTGTCGACTATATGGCAAAATTTGCAAATCTTGCGTCTCAAATAGCTTCCGATAACAATAAAAAATAGGTAAATACAAATAATATATTTTTGTACGGAAAATTAATGTTAATAAAAAAAATGAATTACAGATTACAGATTTTTTATTAAACAGTTTCTTATGATAGATTGCAAAACCTATGAAAGATTTGCAAAGAACTCAAGAAAATATAAAAATTAAATAATTGATTTATATCTTTATTTGTAAACACTAAAAAATCGTTGCTGTTCTTTGTTTTTCTAACATAAACCCAAATTTAGCCATTCAAAAACCCCTGTATTATGAATTTTATCCAAATAAATTAAATTAAAATATTTTCGGTCCGCCATATTAGATCCGCCATTTTTAATTTTAAAATTCTGATGTCTGATTCGTAATCAGCGGCCCCGAAAGCTTTTAGATACAAAATATCTTTGAATTGCGATTACTTTTTTTTGCCCAAAGGGGCACAAACAGTGAAATTTCGCTTGCCGACGAAGTGGAAAAAAAATTTTTTTTAATAAAATGTCTTTTTTCATGTTTTTTCAAAATTTTATTACTATAGTTAGATAGAAGTACTTTTATTGTAAAATTTTTGTATAAAACATTTTTATTTTGTTTAGTTTACGTGATATATCGAGAAAACGCAAAAATGTCTCATGACACACCTTGAAGGGTGTTTTCAGCTCTTTAAACCGTTTTTTTTGGGCCGCTACTAAAAATTTCTAAATTCATGTATTTATCTTTTGTACATTTATGCCAAGTTTTATTAAAATCTGAATTTTCGAGTTCGCAAGGTTTCCTTTTTTGAAATGCTAAAATAAGATGTTAGATTATAAAATTACAATATTTAATAATCAATATTAAAACTTGAAACTTTAAACTAGTTTCTATATAGCAAGCTTTTTTATATTAAACTCGACTAATAATATTCTAATTCTTTATATTAATATCTTTATTTTTTTAGTATACTTATCTTTATAAGAATTTATATTGTAATTCACAAATGTCATTTTGTCAAAAATTTTTATTAAACTTTGTTTTTAAAAATTAATGTCGTTATATATGCATTCCAATATGCACTGCCAGTATTGAAAATCTACAGTTTACGTTTCATATACATATACTATAGACTTTTAGACTTTTAGTACTAGCAATGATTATTGGAATGCAGCCTAAAGTATAAGGTAGAGAATATTTTTCAAACATATATTTAAAATATATTATAAAATATGAAAATAAATGTTTTATAATTGCATTTATCGCACGTAACTTATAATCTGGCAGATAAGTTGTATGCATTATATGTATTTGCGTATTGAAGACGACTATCTAGAGTATTTAAATCTCAAAATAAAAGATTCACGCGTCGCATCAACAGGATATTTCAACAGGGCATTCTTATGTGACATTGACTTCCAGCGCCCTATATCGGAATATTTTTATCCCATCAAGAATAATGCGCGCGACCAGCATGCGATCTATTGATATAAAAGATAATAGGGAACTAAAGTAACGGCTGAATTCGTTACCGTTACAGACATAAACAAGTAACGATCGTTACCGAAAAAAAGTAACGAAAACGATAACGGCGTTACAAGTAACGTGTGTTACTTCCTAACCCTGACTATCAGCATATCGTATGTCTCATAGATGGTGCGCCAGGATCGGCTTAAATTTAAATAATTATTTAAAATTAATTAATTGACGGAACTCTTTGCGAAATTTATTAAAATAGTCAGGAACTAGTATAAAACTCTTTAAGAACTGCAGAAAAATACAATAAAAGTTTTTTTTTTGAAACCGAAGTTCCACAGGAGGTTAGCACCTCAGATTTAATTATTTTTTTCTACCCTGATAGCACAGAAAAGTTTCTGCAATGTTGCAGAGACATAACACTGAAATGTTGAAACTATTACAGTTACGTTACGTTATGTCTCTGCAATGTTTCTGTAAGGTTGCACCAATATCAAAATGTCCGCTTTGGTTCGCAAGAACGTTTCTGAAATATTACAGGAATATGACTATCCCAGGTAGTAAAAGTCGTCGTTATTTTGACGTTTTAGAAAATATTTTGGGTACATGTCCTATATATGCAGCACTTCCATTGTGAAAAATATTTAAATAACATAATTATAATGTAAAAAAAGTCACCATAGTCACATCTGGCATTGCCTAACTTCTGCGGTTACCCATCCAACTCTGAATCGCCATCGACATTGCTTGACTTCGAAGATCGTACGCAACCTAGCACTTTGCGATGATCTATGAACACTTGATGCTCATGAATACATATTTGTTATAGATCAGTTCAATAGATGTCAGAAACATGAAACGTATAGTTAAATAATATTTATAAATAAATATTAATATGTATGTATAAATATAAATGTACAGTTTTTTTATTGATTTTTACATATGCGGAACATGTGGAATAACTTATAAAAATATGTTTTTGTTGTTCTTTTGATAAAACTAAATTATATCCCAGACAGCACACAATATTTGTAAAATATTTACAAAATATTTATAATATTTATTTGAATATTTTATAAATATTTATCCAAATATTTTATAAATATTTTTGTGGTCTTAGATTTGATAGATCATAAAGATTTATCATAAATATTATAAAAATATTTATGAAATATTTATAAATATTTACAAAATATTACTTGTACAAATCTTTATTTTTTATTTACCATAAATAAATTATATATAATTATATATTTATTTACCATAAACACACCTATAACCTATATGCATATACATGAGGATGCCATGACATGAGACGTAACTTACATAATGCTCTCGATCTGGCACTGTACCCGCGTTGCCGAGAATGTGCGCCAAACATATATCATGAGAAAGGTTTCAGAAATGTTGTATTTGTAATATTACTATACGTTATAAAAATACTATACGTTGCTGGTCGATTTCAAATGTAAATTTTCAATCAAGATGATTGCAAATGTAATGTTTAAAAAAAAGATAGTCTCAGAAATATTACAAATGTGATGATACACAACAGAGAACATTATGATGTCTTAAGACGTCTTATTCTATAAGATTTTCTATAAGACGTCTTATAAAACTATCAAAAAGACGTCTTTTAGAAGTCTTTAAGACGTCTTTAAGACGTCTTACAGACGTCTTTTAGACATGCGTGTTGTCTGGTTAATTACTTTGATAGAACTATTGATATAAACTATTAGGAACTGTAGAACTATTGTAAACCAAGCTAGAACTTCTAAAAAATAATTGATTTTTACGATTTGGTACGCTGCGTGAATTTAGCGCACCATATTTTTAAATTTAATTTTTTTATATTTAATCAACAGAATTCTTGAAAATTTTACAAAGAACTCTAGAACTATTCGAAAGAATACTAGAACTTCAAAAAATCTTGAATTTTTAAATATGGTGTACTAAATTCACGAGTCCAAATTAAGTAGTGCATATCATGATGCAGTGTCACCGGGGCAGCAATCATATAACTTTTTCCTTAGAATGGAAACGTGAAAAGTGAAAAGTTTCATGTAACTATCTCTTTCTATTAGTGTTAAATAGAAAGAGATAGTAACTTGAAACTTTTCACTTTTCACGTTTTCGCCCTAGGGGAAAAATTACATGATCGATACCCAGAGCGATTTTTTTTAACTATATTGCACTACTTAAAAAAGTTGAGCAAAAATATATGTTATAAAGGATATTCTGAAGAATATTTATGTTAAATATGGTTGGTAGGAATAAAAAACATAATCTCCAAACATTTTTTTTCAATATAAATTTTTTTATTCCTATTTTTTGTTAAAAATTTATTTTAATTTTGGGGGAAAATTATCTCATTAATATTCATAACATTTTTTTTTTTCAAAATCGATCGAGCTGTTTTTTAAAAAATTGACTTTTTATTTTTATTTTTCCCTCTATATTTCCTAAAATAATAAAGATATCAAGTTATTATTTAGGAAAATTTTATATCACATTGATGTACGAACTTATGGCATGAATTTGAACCCGAAATCTGCGGGAGCAGATTTTATATGCTTATTCCGCTAGGTCTATTATTTCCAATTTTTCATCTGACCATTTAATACAACTGATTGACCATTCTTCTACAGCTTTTCTACGGGTTCTACGGGTTCATACTTCTGATGCTATTATCTTGTAACTAATTACAATTATAACTTTTATTTTACTTAATTGTTATTTATTTATTATTTTTTGTTAACTTATTCATATTTATGTAATTGTTAACGTTTACACGTTATCTAGCGTTTTATAAAGTTACTTTTGTTTAATAACGATTTTTTAATTTGTACATTACAAGCAACTAAGGATGACTTTGTAAAGTCGAAACGTTTCGCTGTCCTAAATATTTTTGCGTATTATTAAAAACTTGCGCTTTAATCCATTTAGGACTAAATATCCACTATTTTTTCTCTACGTTCAACGCTCAAACTTTTTACATAGACGTAGAAAAAAAACTCATCATAACGTTTTCGATAGTCTGAAACCTACTCTTTCGAATGCTGGTGTCAGAATTGACGTACAAAGCGAGTAAAAAAAGTTATGGCCCATTTTTCTAAAAAAGAGCAACATTTTTCGACATTTTTTTCTAAAAATTCCACATTTTGGATGCGAAAATGTTTTGCAGGATTATTACAATAGGGATAAATCGTGGAATAGATACCTGCTCTTTCAAATCTTATTGCGATTTTTCAAAAATTCAATACGGCGGATTTAATATGACGGTCAAAGGATGGAAAAACTGTATGTAACCGAAATATTTTCGATTTTCTTGATTTTTTCTCGTAATATCTCTTTAAAATACTTTAAAAATACACAAGTTTGTTATTTTATGTGAGTCGAGATTATAATAATACATAATCAATACAAATAATGCCGGTTTTTTTTTCTAGAAGTACGAGAAAAACATTTATCGCCAAATAATGGAGAAAAGTCATAAGTAAGTGTTCATATCTGATATTTCATCATGCTCACATCTACGCATACACCTATGTACATCAAATATATATATATATATATATATATATATATATATATATATATAGATGATTTTCTTCTTAATTTCACATTCTTTAGCCGTCAAAATATGTTGCCATTGCCTGACTCATATATATATATAATTATATAATTTCATCCAAAAGATTACAGTTTTTATGAAAAAATGTCAATTCTTTAAAAGTTAATAAACTTAACATACTTACAAATGAAACGATATTCCATTCTATTTTTCATATTATCTTTTACAAATATAATATGTCACTACCATGGTAACAGTAACACATCAAAACTATTTTATGTAATTTTTGTCGTTTACATTTGCTTTTCTTATCCTCTCTGGGCAACAGAGTGAGGATATCCTAGAAAAAAGATCAAATATAACCACTTCTGTTTTCCTTGCAAGAACTGCGGACTTTCTTATTATCAGCATATAGCAATGGCCTCTCTATTAGTATAAGCTCTATGATTGCAACGAAATAACAAACCGTGCATTTCTTCGTCTTGCCTTTATCCCTTTACGTGCCTACAAAATGTTCATGATGAAAACGTATCTTAACATGAAAAATTTACATTTCGGACTTTACATTGCGATATCTCTGATGGTAGGGTACATAGAGAAAAAAATAAACACTTATTATATAATTCAAACTTATCAATATAAGTTATAATTAAGCTATCGATTGACCTTAATTAGAATTTGATTGGTTAAACCGTTTTTAAAGATCCGATTGTCTCGGTATTCGTAAGTCGTGTAGTCGTATATAGTAAGTACATGGTCAGTCCGCGTTCACTTGGCGCGAGGTACTACTGTATCTCTTGATACTTAATGCACTTTTTTTTACATGTTTGATGTGTTTTTTAAATCTGTACAAAAGTATACTGTATCTCTTACATTTATACATGTCATTTAATCTTTTGGAGCTGTGGAATATATACGTTCCACCTTTTTTCTCTCACTTGTTTCTTTTTTAATATTTCTGTAATATTTATCTATAACTATTGATGGAATTGTATAATTTATACTTGTAAGACTCTAAATTATTATTTTCTGTATAATATTTTAGTTACGTATGTGATGTACTATTAATTATATACAAGTAAATATTACAAAAGCTTTTTTCCAAATTAATTTGTCCGTACATAAACTAAAAGTAATAGAAAGTTACGGAAAATGTTGTATTTTAAGCAAACAAGTTTATCTTGTAGTACATCAATGTATAATTTTTCAAAATTTTTTTATGTGCCCATAAAAAAAGTTAAATAAAAATATTCGAATAAGTACTTTTTATACTGGAAAGGTCAATATACCACATCTAAATCATAAAACATGTTATAAAAATGACTATTTTGTAACAGCATGGATGTTTATAAATAATAAAAACAAATAATAAAACAATTTAAAATGTCGGATCTAATACAGCAGACAAGCTGTTTACCAAAATTATTCTCTTGCTGAAATTACATTTGGTTTTTTGAGTTGCCGATTACAAATTTAAAGTCAAATTTTCAAAATGGCTGATAAATTTGTTATAAAAATTTTCATACTGGCCATGTTAGGCCCACACCACTTTGAATTTTGAAAATTTAGCTTTAGATTTATAATCCGCAACCTCAAAAATGTTAAAAATCTTAAAGTTCATAAAAATGTATTTACAATGTACTTGTTAATACAAAAAATGTACTTGTTAGTAATAAAATGTGTCCCTCAAAGGGCTAAATTATGTTGTTAAACTTTATATCATATTCTTTAATGAGCCGATAATCAGAATAGAACATCCCAGCGCATCGCAGATGCCCATATTCCTAGAACTAAAGCCTATGGCCTTTTCTCCGATAAGTTGCGAAATACACATCAAAGTGATTCATAGTGCTTACGTCCGCATGACCACTACCACACGTCTACCTCTAGGATTCGTATTAACTACAGTATAATTATTCGTATAGACGTAAGCAACGTGTCCCCTCGCGGATACCTTTTCTACGAACTGATCGATTATTCAGCCGCGAGTGGATACTTCCAATTAATCGTACGTAATCATCTCAATTGAATAAAATGTATTTTCTTTGTTAATAGTCTCAATATAATCCAATATACAGTTCATTTGGAAACACAATAAGTCACTCCAAAAAGGTAATTCAAAAAATGTATGTAACAGGAATTATAAAGAATTACATTTAAATAAATAATTAAAAGTAATAAATAATAATAATAGTAATAATAATACAAAATAGATATTAATAAAATAAAGAAATATAAGAATTATATTTATTAACATCATGAAATAATTTGTTGATTATTTTATATTGCAATTGTAATTAACTATTATAATGAACTAGATGAAAATGTTAATTGTTATAATTTTATCGTGTATTGCATATTTGTACAAAATTTAGTTATGTAACAAAAAGTTACATGTTAAAACAATAACAGAATTGTGTTTAAATTTTACACAAATACTTAAACATAATAATAGAACAATTTGTAAATTTTTCACATTTTTGCTAATACTTCGAGATGTGACACATTTCGAATTTCCGTATTAAAATTGATACAAAGAAATAAATATATTACGTCGCAAAGAAGATCGCGGCTGTACCGACTATACATATATCCACACACAGCGTGCATCACCGCGAACTATAAATAAACTCGAGCATAGGCGTCCACCACGAGACATACAAAAAAATATTGTTACAATTTCAAATTATTATCTTGTTTTTATTTGTATCTTGCTTAAGAATATATATGTCATTATTTAATTCTATAAATTATAAATATAACTCAAAGTATTAATATACAAATTTCACAGTTCTATTATTACATTTAAGTACCTTGATCATAATTTCTTTATTATTTTAAAGGTTATTTAAATTTTTGTTTGCTCTTTATTCTTATGTCGTTAAACCGTGTAATAAGTACTATAAAATTGTGTTTTATATGTGATTATACTCAAGTGTAAATTTAATGAGCAGCATTATAAAGTGCAATTTGAAAAAAAAATTGGTTGCAAAATTTCTTACTTTTAAAGAATTCTTTTTAAACAGATTTTATGTTAAACAGTGACGAATATTTGAATTATAGATTTTTCTTTTTAGTTATCTAAACATTATATTTTTATAAGTATTAATAAAATATAATGTTTATTTTCCTAGAAATAAGAGTATTGTTTTACAGATTATAATATAATAAGATTACAGATTACAATATAATAAGAGTATTGTTTAATAGATTTTTCGATATTTTGGCGACTTTTCTTTCTATATTTTACATTACATTTATTTTTAAATTTTTTTAAAGATGCGAGAAATATAGTTTGCACACGGAAAAAAATGATAAATAATTTTATAGAATGTGACATCATCAAAATTACGTTTTTTTATCTTCATATATCCTTTTAGAAAAAAATAATTAACTTATTTTTATAACTTTTTAAATCTCTTTTCAAATTTAAATAATCGGTTTTAAAAAATTATAAATATAATTAAATAACGTTGATCCCCCTGAGCGCCACATCTTAAGCGATGTATGTTTTGAATCAATACTGCAAGTAGAAGAGGATTTGATCTCACATACCAAAATATGTCGATACACAAGATTTTTTCGAAAAATAAAATAAATATGAAGTATTTGTCTTTTATTGTGTTTTTTTAAATACTTTTTCCAAGTTAATGGTTGTTGTTGACATTTTTTCGTTTTGCATATGAATTTTTTATTATTTCTGTTATAACAATTGTTGTCTAATTTAGTTATATATTAAATAGAGTATTATCGTTTTTACACATATTTGATATAGATTAGTAGGAGGAGGACAGCAGGCTATAGGGGAAGGTGGAAGGAGAAGAAGGTTTTAGATATTATAAAAAAGACGCCTCGTTAAACATGTAATAATATCTGTATAATTAAAGAATTTTTTATAAAGCTTTAAGCATTTTTAGATTCAGAAGAGAAAATTATATATTGAAACTTTTTAGACGTTTACATATATATATATATATATATAAATTTGTGTTTTTATATACAGTTCTTATAAATGAGCTTTTTCAGATATTTGAATCAAGTTAAATAAATATTAACAGTATAAATATTATAATTTAATGACTATAAAACAATTAGAAAACTTTGATTAATTTTTAAATATTTAGATCACGAAGCCCGGGAAAAAATTTTTCATATGAAAACATAAATAAATACAGAAATGGGAAAGTTATTTTTTTAAAGTAACTAATCACCGTTACCGTTACTTAAGAAATAACGATTCGTTACTCTTTCCGTTGCTTTTTAATATTAACCCTTTGCATACACACTAAGTGGTTACCACTAATAACTAAAACTTCAGCGCTCTGTACCTTTTTAGTACCGTAATAAATGGAAAAAGAATTCAGAAACTGCAAAAACTTGTTTTTTTATCGTGAAATATAATAATTTTTTTAATATAATATTTCTTAAATTTTAATACCAAAAAAAGTATGTAAATACTTTCTATAAACATTAAAGTTAATCCATGATTTTTTTTAGAATTTTAGCACAAATATTTTTAAAAATACAGTTGTTTAAAAATTGTCATAGGTAGAAAATTGTCAACTACCCAGGGTATGCGAAAAAATAAGTGTGTATGCAAAGGGTTAAAAAATAGAGATTAAATAAAACATTTTGTTGTGAAATATTTATTTACTTAAAATGTTAATAAAAAATAAAATTAAAAAGTAAAATACAAAATAAGCGAAAAATAAAAAAAATAGAACCAATATTTCGTCGCATCCTCATTGTGCCGAGTTTCGGCAGAGAATGTGATGAAAGGTTAATAAGGATAAAAGGTAAAGAATAAATTATTTTAATTTTTTTTACTTATGGCATAATAATAAGATCATCTAATAAATAGTTAAATCAATTTATTCCTTTTGTTGAGTAGTATTGTAAAACAATGGTTTGAGTAATTAAACATACAGAAATAACTCCTCTCTTCAAACACGCTTTCTATTTCAGTAGATATATTTTTATGATAATCCTTTCATCCAATTTTATATAATTTATTTAAGTTTCTTCTCTCCTCGTGCTCAATTGCTTACAACTTTCATACACATATAAAATATATCTTATTCTTTACTTTTCCCCTCTTAAAAAAAAAATCATATGGATGCATTTTGTTCATAAATTTAAATTTCTATAAACATTATATCATGTTCTTGTCCAATTTTTTAGGTGTTCTCTGTACCTCATAAATTTTTTAATAATTTTTAATTGCATTCAAGAGGTCAAACTCTATAAAAAAGCACTGTTTCTTTTACTTTCACTTGTAACTTTTACAAAAATGTAGTACTGGACAGTATCAAATTAGCTAGTAATTATTACTTATTTTAAGTATTAAAAGTATTAACAATAGTACCTTTAATACTTAAAATAAGTATTAATTACTGATCAATTTAATACTGTATAATATTACATTTTTATAAGGAAAAAATCAAAATGGTTAACATTCTTTTCTTTTTTCTAACATCTTCCTTAAAAAATACAACTACAGTGAAATTTATGTTTTTTATACGCTCAATTTATGCAATTTTTAATGCAATAATTTTAAACTTACAAGTGTTCTTAAAATGAATAAAGTTACAAAAATCATCCAAATTAGGATTATCTAAATTACAAAGTACAAATTTATTATAAATTTTATTGATATCCTTTATTAATTTTTAATAAAATTTTGCACTCTATTATAGTGTTTTTTATAGATTTAAACCACCTAAATACAAGAAAATTATAATTATGAAAAAATTTGAATAAATTACACGTCATATAGATTACTGGAAGGTAACACGGAATTATCAGTATTAAATAATCTTTCAATGGATCCACTACTTGGTAAAGCTATTAAATTTAATAAATTTTTTAATTTCTATATATATATTACATACTAATATATATTACATACGCCATAAATATGAAATATAATTTTAACTACAAAAGATAACGATAAAAGTAACTATTAAATTCGTTACCATTACCCCAAAAAATGTAACTAAGTTACCATTACAGTTACAGAAAAAAAAGTAACGCCGTTATCAATCCGTTACAAAAAAAGGAACTGTTACTTCCAACCCTGTAGAAATATAAATATAAATAAAAAACATGTAAATACACATATATATAAAATATGTCTATATATGTTTATACTAGTTTTTTTTCTTTTATAAAATTTTTGTTTAGTATAAAGAAATAATAGTCATACTGAAAAGACAACAACTATTTAAAAACATCATTTTCACATTGCTTTTTTACAAAAAGCTAGGTATAATAAATAAGAAAAAATTATCCATATATATAATCCAAATTATCCATAATCATATATTCTATGAATCGAAAATATATACATGATTACACATGAGCAATTTTTTCTCATTTCTTCAAACTTAACTTTGTGTAAAAAAAACAATGCAAAAATTATCTTTTTAATTAGTTTCTGTCTTTCTAATATAACTATTATTTATTTTATATCAAACAGAAATTTTACAAAAAAAACTAGTATAAACATATATGGACATATTTTATACATGTATATTTACATATGTTAAAACATTTTTTTCCAGAAGGATTATATGTTCAACCTCTCTTTCAAATATATATATATCATTACAATTCATGTTTATATTTTATATTTTATAGTAAAAAATAATGTTAAGATAATTATTTATTTATTTTAACATAAATTCTTGTTTAAATTTTTGAAAATACCCGAGTGTTAATTCAACGTAATGTAACTGTGTTATTTAAATACTTTGTGTAAATTGGTATTGAATATTTTTTTTTGTTAAAATAATTTATAAGTAAATAAAAATAATAGAATTTTAAAACATAAACTCTAAGATTAATAAATAAAATGAGCATGTTTTTTAATATTAATTTAACATTATAAATGTTATTTTTATTGAAAAATACATTTTTACATTTCATTTCCAAATTGTATCGAAATATTACATTTTTTTATATTAATCGTTTACATAATATTTGTGTTTTTTAAAATACTCGTTTTGTATCAAATTAGTACAAAACTTCAGTGAATTATTTAAGAGATATATAAAGAATATTAAATTTACGTATAAAATTTTTTATTGTATGTGTATGTATTGGTGTAAGCTTTTGTAATATTAAAATAAAAAATACGTAAAAAATAATAGCACAGTATATGCATACATACATACATATATATAAGATAAATAATAAATTTAATAACAATTTAATATATTTTAATATAACTGTATATGTAATGTAAAGGAAACTTCAATTCATCAACTTACAAGCATTCGATTGTGAAAGATTAATTATATATTTTTTTTAAACATGTACACTGTAAAATGTTGTTAACTAGATTTTTCAACTTGGTTAAACTTTTTCAGTTCAAGTATTTTATATACTTATTTAAATTACACACGAAAAATATTTTAACTAATGTTCATATATTTAACTTAAATATATATAAATATTTGAAATTAAAAAATTTAATTAAATTCAGAAATTATGTCAAGTTAACAATTTTTTTCTTAGTGTACACACATAATAAAAATCATACAACTCAAAATGTTCGAAATAATTAATTTTTTTAATAAAAAATTAATATTTTAAATTATAGTTAAATTATAAATAATTTTCCTCTTAAGGTTGAAAACACGATCAGAGAGAGAAAAAAGATGAATATAATACAATTTGTTAATGTAAATTTGTTACTGAAGTCACCGACAAATCTTTAATCAAAATCTTCCCAACGATGAATCGATGATTAGAAAAAATGTAGATTCGCGTCGGAAAGATCGACGCCAATGAAGTATAAGTAATTGTTGCGTCAGCTATCGTGGCTCGACGCACGCGGCTACGGTGATGATTGGTCGTGGCTGCGGAGCGGGAAATCCCCGTTGAAACCTGCTCGACCACGAGTTATCCCACGTCCTACTGCGGTATCTCATATTCGTTTCCTTCGTCGTTCTCCGTCGAGTAAAGACCTCGTGCTTTAGTCGTTCGGGAGAAACACGCGATGAAGCATCGTCGTTACCGCCGCCGTTGCTTGTCAATACTGAGAGATAACATTGCGTCGTATAACGATTCCACATACTAAGAAAAAGTAATTAAATTGATTAAATTTTTTCAGCTGAATTAAATTTCTTCAGTTCTAGTATTTAAGTTAAATACATAAAATACTTGAACATTAGTTCAAGTATTTATATTTATTATATATATTTAATTTTAATTTCTTTATTTCAAATCAAATTTCTAAATTTCATCATTTAATGTAATCACGTAAAATACTTAAACTTTATTTCAAGTATTTACATATTTAACTGAAATACATAAAATATTTTAACTTTATTTCAAGTATTAACTATTTAACTTAAACATACAAAATACTTGAACTGAAGAAATTTAATTAAGTCGAAAAATGTTGTCAAATTAACAACTTTTCTTTCTCTGTATATTTTTAATAAAATCTCAGAACAATGAGTTTTCAAGCGGTAGTGACACATTCCTGAATATTGCCGCGCACTTACTTAATTCCTGCATGTACAATTATCGCCACGCAAGTATAAGTACTTGTAACGAGTGTTCTTGATTCGCCGATACAGCTCTCGATATTGTTGTATGATAAAATTAAGTTTCGAGTGCGAGTGTTGTTGTCGCGTTAAACATGGACTCATTTAACACTTACGGTAGGAACGATCTATCAGAGGTAAGTAGTTTAACAAAAATGCCACAATGTAAAATTCAGTGCTGTATATTTTTTCAAGCAAAACCGTTTGCATAATTAACCTTTTTTTTCGTTGTTTCCATTTTTTCCCTTAAGTTTCTTATCGTTTATTTTCGTTTTATTATTCATAACAATTCCATATCTTCTCTGGTATCTGTCTCGAATTTGAGTTTAAAGCAATAAGTTACGTACCGTAACTTATTGCTTTATTTAACAAAGCAATAGAAAAATAAAATAATACGTTCACTCGATATAACTCGGATTGAGATGATAATAATTTTAGCGGATTGCAATTAACTTTTTTGCTCAATCAAGTCGCTATACATATGCATGCAATTAAGAGTTTTTGTGCTCCTTGTGTGTTCCGTCATTATTTTCAAAGTAACTTCAACTAAAACTCAAAACATTTTGAAAATTATAAAATAAATTTTTAATAGATTACAACAGGCACACAAAAAAAGAAAAGTGGTCTGCCCTTGGGACCCTACTAGTCAATTTCTATGTTCTATTTTGATATGCTGACACGAATCCGGTGTCAAGATTGCTCTACCACGCACTTTTTTTTCGAAAAAAAATGGCCTAAAAACCTTAAACATTGTAATTTCACTGCACGCGGAAAATGGTGAGTGATAGAGCAATTCTGACACCGGATTCGTGTTCAGCACGTCAAAATACATAAAGTGTAGTTTTCTAGTCCTTAGAACACACCATTTTTTTGTGTGGTTGTGTTATTAACGTAGCATATGAATTGAATAGAACTTATTTTTATTAATGTGTATTCTACATATATAATATGTATTAAGGGGATGCTGGACTGCTTCTCAAACTTGATCGGGGTCGATAATGTAAAGTCATTCGTGCACATCATTAATGAGATTTGGTATATATTTCTTTTATAGATTTGGAAATTCTTTTCCAGAATTAAAGTACACATATTAATATCCATCTATAAATTGGACTTTATCAAAAACAAAAAATATTTTTTTTATTGCTCTACTTATCGACTTTTACGCGTATATAACCTAAATTTTCGTTTCGCAATTTCGTCTCAATTAGGGACTAAAATCTAATTTTCGAAACTCGACACTGTTTGTTCTCGATACTAAATTGTATATATTTCTTTTACAAATTCGGAAAATCTTTTCCAGAATTAAAGTACATGCATTAATATTAGCTTATGAATTGATTTTCATACCGAGAAATTAAAAAAAATTTTTCTTTTCAGACACGAAATTCTCGCATTCATTAAGGGAATATTAAAGTGCTCGTCAAACTTTTGATCGGGGTCGATAATGGATTTTATATCAAGAATAAACAAATGTTTTTCTGTCTGCTCTTTTTCTAACCTATATCTGAATTTGCAGTTATAAAAAGTTTATGAAACTAATCTTTTTTTATAGACTTTTAATCTTAGTTTGAATTGCACGATATTGTTCGTATATGTTATCTCTAGAGGAATACGGTTTTATTTTGTACATATATATCGTAGATTTTGTATACTAAGCAAATATTGTCATCAAATGACAGTTCTACGTACCAAAAATAAAATTTGTTTTGTTTTTTATATTAACTCGACCATATTCCCCTAGATTTTCATGCGTGCTTTAATTTTGTAAAAGAGTTTTGCGATTCTATAAAGCCAATTAAAAGATTTAATTGATTAAAAAAATGTCGGTAAAACAGACGACTATAAGATCCCCTTAAACTTTTTTATTAGAACGCCTACGCTCAATTTAAAAGCGTAATACTATTCCTAAATGTTTACTCAACAACGACCTAGACTTGATTTATGCGTACAAGGTCTAAAATTTTTACATCAGGCATTTTGTTACGAGTCAATGCCAGAAGCCGACATTTTAACATTTTCTTTTTCGTTTTTCCTACAAAATTATTATGGTCGGACTTTGTTATCATCTATATTATAATTCTAGAGAAGGATTTTTAATTCTGTAAATATGCAATTAAAAGATTAGTGAATAGGAAAATTATCGGTAGAACAGAACAACTTTAGCATCCCCTTTGGTATTATGGCCACTGAAGACAACATGGTTCGTATTATCACCGTTATTAGCTGACGAATTTTAGTAATTACTTATGGAATTATTTGTTTAGCAGCCTGCCATTATTAAGTGACGCTAATATGACAATACATAATAGCTAACATTCGTTATAAGGCATTTTTAATTTTCAGTATTTCAAAATTTTTTTAAGGTACATTTTAACATTTAATTACACATACTTCCTCATTCTTTTTAATCCTACTTATTTTAACTACAATTTTTTCTAACCTAATTTATTTTATAGAAATATATAATTTTATAATAAAATATTGTGACTTTTTTAAATAAAATCGGTTTTTTAAATTTATTTTTGTGATGACCATATTACCATCCTTGTTTCTCTTCAACTCATTATGCAGTGTTGCAACTCATTATACATTTTTATAAATAATATGTAATATAGTAAATATTTTACTTTGAATCTAATGAAGGACACTTTAATAAATATCTGAATAATATGATATCCGAATTATCTGCAGATTCCTCAAAAAATTATAATATTCGAGTTATTCGAATAATTTGAAGCTTATAATTAACGTCGGAGTTAAATCCAAGTATCTAAAGTCTAAAGTATAAAAAATTCAACAAAGAACCAATTACAAAACACATGTTAAAACTTATTAAAATTATGCAAAACTTTAATTACAGTATTAGAAAATGGTAGTTATAAAAATAATTATAAACATTTTTCAAAAAATTATTTTGATTAAAAAGATTTGTATGATAATTTGAACGAGTTTAAATTATTTATTTTATTAAACACAATTTATGCAAAATATATGATTCCGCTCAAAATTGTTTTATAATTCTATTATTTAAAGCTAAATAACTGAGTATATATACACTTAAATATGTATATCATAACATTGTAAATATAAAAAATTATTTTGTGTGCTTTGCAATCTTACGAAAATAAATACAAAACATATAAGAATAGGAGAAAGAAAAGAATAACAAAAATTAAACTTCAATCTTCAAACTAAAAATAAACATCAATCTTTGATAAAGAAAGGTTAACTAATTTATGCGCACATATGATAACTTTTTTTAATTATAGCTATATTTTGTTATAAAAACTGAAAATCTATAGTTTCTGTTATGTACACTATGGATTTTCAGTACTGGCAGTAATATCGGAACACAGCCTCTGTTTTAGAATTAATCGGAATAATTTAAATAAATTTTAATTCATAATTATGTTTAATTTATATTTTGTTTCTATTCTGCTTCTAACCGGATTAGATATTAATTCATTCCGGTATATAAGATACATCCTAATTTACGGATTAGAATAAATATATACAGTTCTTTGACTATTACAATCCAACTCACTTAATAAATCTGAATAATTTAGATGTAAATGAAAGATCTCTTCGAAGTAAATAGATTATAAATTTCATAATTTATTAAAATATTCGATTATTAATCGACTTAAGACTTTATAGTCTTAATTTTAAACGTCAACAAATTACAATCGCTTTCTCTTTCAATTACGTGACATATATACATTTACAAAAAATTGTTTAATATTTAATATCAGACAACATCTTATATACCATCTATCGAATTATTATTTAGGAAAATTTAATTAATCTAAAATGGCCTCTAAAAGATTTGTTCCGTTTTTGGAAGAAAATAGGGCTCTCCTAAGGGCATCTGGTAAGCGAGGAGGCACAATGGACTTTGTCTTTGTACCAGTAGTGAGACTTCATATGCCATGTCCCCCTCCCCCCTTCCGGTTTATTATTATTGTTATTATTATTATTATTATTAAAATGGCCCTTAAATGATCATTAACTGATCAATACAATGATTTTGTATTACTTCCTAATGAAAATTTTTCTCAGAATTTTTTATATTTTAAATTTATAAATGTTATTGAAGAATACTTTCCATTTTTTCAGAATTTTTAAAATTTTTTCAGAAAATATAGCATGAGAAATCTTAGAATATATTAAAATTCTTACACAAACACACAAATTTTACAAAATATAATATATACTTTTTTTATACATTATTTCATATTTTTCAGATTTTGTAAGATTTCTTTGGAAATTCTATAGAATGAGAAATTCTTCGAATATATCAAAATTTATAAATATAAACATTTCTAGAAGATATAGAATTTGTTCATATTTTTTCATAATTCTAAAGAAATCCTTCCGGTATAGTGGAATCGAACAAGTAGTATAGGACACCGCCACATAGCCACGGTATAATTTTATTTCTCATAATTAAAAACTGGATAAAATAGAAGATGCATTATGACATTTGTCAACTATGTGTATTTTAATAAAATAACAAAATTTTGATGTTTTAAGGGTGTATCGGATATACAATCTTAGACAAAAGTGCATGAAATTTGAAATACTTAAATATCTACGCCTAACGCATAGTAAATCTAGATGTAAGAAACTTGAACGATAGTTGGAGTCTTATTTTTACTCTTACAAAGGTATTTTTCACGTATTTGCGATTTTTTTCACTTATGAGTTTAAACTTTTAACAGTGAAAATGCACAATTATCTGAAGTTATATTTTATTTCTTTAAAACGGTGTAGTGAAGATAATTAAAACTTGGCAGATATTTTCATCTATTCATACAGATGTACAAAAAAATTCCAAACACTAGTACTATTTCTTCTATATTTTTTAGCTGTTTCAACCGTCAAAATCGTCTTTTTCCATAAGATAGAAAAGAATACAATGCAAAATCAGTGAAAATTAAAATAGTTATAACTCAGCAACCGTTTAGTGGATGCGTTTTCAATTTTTTGCAGTACATTAAGGAAACTAAGAGAACAATTTCATAAATTTTTAGCAACTTTGTACCATTTTGAACTTCAGTCCGATACATCCTTAAAAATGGCTCCAAAAATTGAGGTTTGAAGTAATCATAAAGTAAGTAAAGTATTTTGACAGTACAGTATATTAAATACTCTACTACCACAAATACCTGTTTAGTAGTTGAGTACATGAGTAGAGTACACGAATTCAAATTGGTTTAATATTTTTATTTGAATGTTGATCTGAAAAAATGTAAAAAATATTCAAATTTAACATTTAAAAAATCTGAAAAATATTCAGATTTTTTCCAATTTCTAATTCAAATTATTGGTGAAATTTTTTAATAATTTTTAAGAATTTCTGCATAAAAATTTCTAAAAAGTTATACCGATATTTTTATATAGAAACTCTGGAAAATTTGGAAAAAAATTTTCACTAAGGTTTTACTAGATAATTCAAACCAAAATCGATATTAATCTCCAAATGTTCAATAATATTGTGTAATATTTAAATATTGCAATAATATTAATCATTTAGGGACCGCTTAACCTATCATTGATTTTTTAATAAATAATGCAAGACAGATGCCAAACATTTCAATTTAAAATTTTTTTTAAATATCTTATTCAAAAATATGTTTCGCATTCACGAGATTTTATTCTGCTTTGCAAAAATTTCGGATTGGATCGTGGCCAGTACTTTTCAGTGCGACATTGAGAATAGAACCATAAAATTTTGTATGCGTCTAAATCCGATAACAATTAGCAGAAGAAGTGAATCTTTTTTAATGCAAGATTTTTTAATTCGCATTCATTTGAATGCCTCTTATCGCGATCGAATGCGAAGAATGTTTAGAGTCAAGTGAATTCTTTTGAATGTGAGAGTTAATATTTGAAATAAATTGAATCCTCAAAAAGCAGAATTCATAAGATATTCAATTGAATCTTGTGAATTCTGTTGATTTATGTTTTTTGCAAAATGTCAACATTTTTTTAATTTTTTCCAATCCAACGTTTTATGCAGGGTAGCAAAGATAAAGCAGCATTGTTATTAAAAATATTATTTCTGTTAAGAAAATTTTTAATTTGCTGTCAATCTTTGCGCGCGCGCGCGCGCGCGCGCGCGCGCGTGTGTGTGTGTGTGTGTGTGTGTGTGTGTGTGTGTGTGTGTGTGTGTGTGTGTGTGAATCAAATATAGAAAAGTTATTCAGGAAAAAGAAAATATAAGATCATCACGCAATAGCGATCCTTTAAAGTACATTTTGCCGCAGTTTGCATGATATCGATCATAGTTTAGGAAGTAGACTATTCAACACAATAGAAAAATTAGTCTGAGCAACAAACACACTTTTCAAATTTTAATAAAAATTGGTTTAAGGGGCTACATACACCCAGAAATTTTGAAAAAATGGATTTTTCGTTTTTTGCACATTCGTAAAGTATAAGGTCTTGAGAATATCCCTTGCAAGTTTCAATGTGATTTTTTGAAAATTGTCGGAGATATAGCGAGAAAGGTCCAAGCGCGTTCGACGATGCTGAGGCGCGAAGGGCGCTTTCTAATCCTTCGCAGCAGATATTTTACGCAAGAATATTACGCCGGCAAGTTGGAATCGAAGCCTTTGATGCCGCTACATCTGGGGAGAGTTCACTGTATGGCCCTGGAGTGGATGACTCCATGTAAGTTTGAAAAAAAATTATCTACGTTTTAATGTCAAACTTTAAACGCGTTTTTCTCGAAACCATGTTTTCAAAACGCGTGCCAAAAATATCTCGAAAACGGCTGAACCGATTTACTTGAAATTTGGAGGGCTTAATCTACACAAAAAAGGCAGTCTTTATCGTGGCGGTTTTTTTCAGAGCTCTTACTTTTTTTTAAGTTAAAAAAACCACCGATTTTTACCCTAAAAATCGCTTTTTTTCTTTAAACGGCCGCCATTTTGCCAAAAATCGATATTTTAAAAATCGGCTACGATAAAGACTAGATAATATCATTCAGTTTAAGAAAATTTTAGGCTAGTCTGTTTCAGATAAGTCCTGTACGAGTTGCAATTGGCAACGTGGAGCACTTTTTTTCAACATGGTCTTGCGACGAGGACAATATCTCCGCCATTTTAAAATATTTTTAGTTCAAATTTATTCTGAAACATGTTCTAAGAATGTATTTTAAAGTAAAGAAAACTAGGATTAATTACATACATTACGTTTCGAAAAAAAAAATCGAGAAAAAGGCCTATTTTTTACGTCTCTGGGTGTATGTAGCCCCTTAAATTAATAACAGTAAAGAACATTCTTATATTTTTTTTTATGTGAGTGGAAAGTGACTAAGAGATTTTTTCATGCTCCATTCCGTATTTCTGAAGAAATAAAAATGTGAAAAATGAACCACAGTGATTGGTGTATATCGTTAAGAGGATCCTGAAGTCGTCTGTTTTTTTTTAATTAAATTAATATCGACATTTTTAATTAAATTAATCTTTTAATTGGCTTTATAGAAATAAAACTAATTAAAACTTGCAAAACTCTTTTATAGAATTAAAATACGGATCAAGACCTAGGGAAATACAGTCGAATTAATATAAAAAACGAAAAAAAAATTATTTTTGGTATGTAAAGTTGTCACTTGATGACAATATTTGCTTAGTACACAAAATCCACGATATATATGTATATATATATATATATATATATATATATATATATATATATACCCAGCTAGCCAGGCCTGTTAAAATCACATATCGTGAAAGCTTTACAGCAAGGATTGTTTCAATTTTGACAACCATTTTATGACAAGTAATTGTCTGTTGCTTTGTTTTCTAAAAGTTTCGAGCAAATTTACGGCAAAAGTTTTCATCACACGATGCTGCAAATAACAGAGAAAGACTTGTACATAAATATTACGTATAGAAATTACAAGATTAATTCCGACACGATAAAATGCAAAATTTAAGCAAATAACAGAGCAAACCTTGCTACACGACATGACAATAAATTTATGGCAGAAATAGGAAATCTTGTTAAGCACATAATAACGGCAAATTAGTAGCAAGAACAAAAGAAAACTTGCCGAGCATACTTACGCAACAAAATTGCGACAAGGTGTGTCCGTAAACAGCTTAGTTTTTGTTGGCAAGGCTTGTCGCAAATAGTATGACGTACATTTTATGCAAATAACAGGGTTGCATTATCGGGTTTTAAACTTTATTTCTGACTTTACAATCTATCTCGAGATGGCGCATTTCTCGTGAAAAAGATTTACCTACTGGATTAATAAAAAGGGCTCATCGAGAACAGAGAACCAAGTATGATTGCACCATTCACATTTGATATTGGACTAATCAGTCTAATATTTCAGTCTAATATTTCAGTCTAATAATCATTTTTGTTGATCTAAATTTCGACAATATTTGTCCTGTTCTTGCCACAAATTTGCTATCATATTGTGCATAGCAAGATTTGCCTCGTTTTTGCCACAAATTTGCTATTATGCTATGTACAGCAAGGTTTGCTCTATTCTTGCCACAAATTTGCTATCATATTGTGTACAGCAAGGTTTGCCTTGTTCTTGCTGCAAATTTGTTATTATGCTTTACTAGCAAATTTTACCCTGTTATTTGCATAAAATATGCGTCATACTATTTACAACAAGACTTGCCAACAAAAGCTAAGCTTAATGGCCGTTCCGAACGTGGCCGTTTCGAACGTGGCCATTCCGAACGTGGCCGTTCCGAACGTGGCCGTTTCGAACGTGGCCATTTCGAACGCGGGTATTTCAAACGTGGTCGTTTCGAACGTGGGAAAATTGAACTCCGTGCAATATTTCTCGTAGCCATTCCAAACGTGGCCATTCCGAATGTGGCTGTTTCAAACGTGGCCATTTTGGACGTGGCCGTTTCGGACGTGATCGTTTCGAACGTGGGCAAATTGAACCACGTGCAATATTTCCCGTGGCCATTTCGGACGCTTCCCACGATAATATTGCGCTGATACACATTGCGTGATATTATTGCGCACATACACATTGCACACATGACAACATTGCGCACACGTACATTGCACACATAACATCATTGTGCTCATACACTCTGAAGGCACGATTCCAATAACTTGGCCGCCTTGATTTGACCATGGTTTTTGGTAGTATTTTTTATGCTCAACAAAAAATTATATAGATCTTATTATAGAGCTAACTGCTTTAGTTTTCGAGATATACCATATTAAAAATAAAAATAAAAGTAGATTAAAAATAAAGAGAAAAGTAGCTAAACCTCGCTTTGCATGGAAAGTCGCAAACCCATGTGGAACAGTACAAAGCGTGGACACTTCGTCGTGTGGTAATTGTCATGTGTGCAATGTGTATGTGCACAATAATGTCATGTGTGCAATGTGTATTAGCGTATTAATATCATGTGTGCAATGTGCACTTGTGCAATAATGTCATGTGTGCAATATGTATGAGCATAATAATGTCATGTGCGCAATATGCATATGCGCAATAATGTCATGTGTGCAATGTGTATAATCGTAATAATATCATGTGTGCAATGTGTATGAATGTTTTAATATCATGTGTCCAATGTGTTAATATTGTTTCTTTATGTGTGCAATGTGTATGTGCGCAATAATGTCATGTGTGCAATGTGTATGAACGTATTAATATTATGTGTGCAATGTGCATGTGCGAAATAATGTCATGTGTGCAATGTGTATGAATGAAATAATATCATGTGTGCAATGTGTCTGTGCGCAATATTGTCGTGTGTGCAATGTGTATGGGCGCAATAATGGCATGTGTGCAATTCTTTTCTACCTTAATTATTTTCGTGTGTGCAAACGAAGCTGTAGGCAATCGAGATTGTAGGCAATCGAGCAGCTCTGCTAAATTTGTGTGCAAACGAAGCTGTAGGCAAGTGGGACCCTCTCATTGTCTTATTGTCCTATTGTTTTATTATCTCTTTGTCTTCTACAAAAATAATGATATAAAATAAATACGCCAACTATAAAAATATTTATTTATTATACAGTAATAAATATTTATTTATTAAACAAAATATTTATTTATTAAACTATTTATTAAACTATAAAATATTTATTTATTAAACAAAATTTATTTATTATAACTTTATTAAAATATTTAGTAATAAACGGGCTTGATGATCAAATAATTGAATGATAAATCAACTAACGGAATTATAGTGAAGCAAAAACTTGACGTGCCCGGGTTGTTAAAACACAATGAACCATTAGTGTTGTACAATAAAAATATGGAAATTATTTATACAAAATAAAAATTATAAAACAATGAAAAAATGATAACCCATCAAAAATTTTACAAAGATAAAAGAAATATGTCAAGTACATAAACGCATTTAAAAATGGGACAAAATCAATACAATTAGTCAAATATATTTAAAAAAGACTTAGAAAAATCTTATAACATCTATCAAAAAATTCTTTAAAAAATGGAAATGTTATCAATAATAACAGATAGTGAAGCAAAAACTGATAGATAATAAAACAAAACCCAAGGCACATTAATCGCATTCTTGTATATATACTTATTGATATCAACATCATAGTTTTGGAAATATAGAAAAAATGCGACCCGAGCACGCCAAGTTTTTGCTTCACTATAATCCCGTTAGTTGATTTATCATTCAATTATTTGATCATCAAGCTCGTTTATTATTAAATAATAAAAAGTTATAATAAATAAATTTTGTATAAATCAAACAAATATAGAGAGCTCGTTAATGCTAAGCAAAAATAAAACGATAAACAGATCAATATATCGAGCCAAGACAAATTTTCCTAATACATTATAATTTATTAAATAAACATTATATAATTATATACGCGACTAAACCAGATGTGTTAAAAAATGTTAAATTTCGAAACGTTTCGACTATACTTAGTCCTCTTCAGTCATAATAAATTACCAATATGTATGAACTTAAACATGAATGAAATAACGAACATGAAAATATAATTAAACAGTTAAAAAATGATGACCATTGAACAACCATAAAACAGCGAATATCGTATCAAAATGTGTTATAATAAATAAAAACGTGAACCAATAAATAATACAATTAATTGAATAATAAAATGAAAAATAATGAAATTTTTCCACAAATCGATTTTCATATTAAAATGACAGAATAAATAGTCAATAAGTTTTGTCGATAAATCTAAAAGATCAAAAACGATGGAATACGTGTTATAAATAACATAAACTGATATGCGTATTATAAAAAAACTGTAAACTTATATATGTTGATCCCAGATCTTAAAACACAATATTAAAACGAACAACAAACACTCAGAATATTCGACAAAGTGTTAAAGACCAGTGTAACGTTCGGTAGTCAGAGGCAGAATGAGCGAAACTTATTTTCCGTTAGTCATTTTCGACAAAATGTCAAATAAACAATAATAAGAATCGTCAAGACACTCCGTGTCCTTCTGTAAGTTGATGCTATTAACTTGCTCCTTAATATGGATCATTTCTGAAATTAACCTTTTTTGGTATCTTGATTCAGAATCTAATATCTTAACGTTATTCTAATCAAACACGTGGTTAATTTTTAGCATGTGTTCTGTTATCACAGAGGTCTCGACGATTCCAATTTAAAATTATTCGCATGTTCTTTAATTCTGGTACTTAAATGTCTTTTTGTCTGTCCTACATATGACGCGTTACAATTTTTATAGCATATTTTGTAGACAATATTATTCATTAGATTTATGTCAGTTATGTCCTTCTGCACCTTAATAAACATGTTTAATTTGTTGAGGCAACGAAAGCCAACTATAAACAAATCTTTATTAACAAAAGATGAAGAGACGGTTTCAGATACGTGCCTAATATAAGATAATACAAAATATTTTTTCTTTGTGCGCTGACTTTCAGTTTTAGCCTGATTAGTTTGAGAGTTTGTGAGTTCCACTTGATTATTGAAATGTTTCTTAAGTCTGTTATTAATTTCATGAAAAACAAGATCCAATGGATAACTGTTGTCCATTAATATATTGATACAAAATTCTAGGCTCTTTTGCCAAAAAGATGGATCTGACAACATAACTGCTCTATCTATTAGACTATAGATTGTTCCTTCCCGACTATAGATTTTGTGACAACGAGGATGATACGAGAAAAACGACAAATATTTTCCCGAAAACGTAGGTTTGTTTTTTGTTCCTGCACGGGAATTGCATTAGAACTGAACTGAACTGAACTAGTGCAAGTCAGAACTGACGAATGTAAGCGTGCAGGAATAAAAAACGTTTTAGTGCAAAGTAAAAATAGCGTCTTATATTATTAATATGGAAATATTTGATTCATCTGATGAAGATGAAAGGATAAAAAAGAATAGTCTTGCGCATTTTAGAAAAAAAATTATTCCTAAACATATACATATAATATTATTGTTAATTATTACATATTAACGTATAATATTTTTTAACCTTAAAATTTATTATTTAATAGTTACGGTTTTTAATTAATAAATTGGACGTATGTCATTTCTAATACTATGTATTGAAATGTAAATATTGCACAATCTTTTCAATCAAAATATATTGTTATTATTGTATACTTACTCTGTTTAAATTATTACTCTTCACTCTGCACTAATGCAGTAAGTTCAGGAATAAAAAACGAGATCCTACTACACACTGGTGCTTACACTGCTTGCACTGACTCCAGACCTATGGTCTGTTCTTTCTAGCTGCACTGTTGCACTGGTGCAATAAGTTAGAATGAGAAAAAATATACTTGTCTTACTTTAACTTATTGCACCAGTACAACAGTGCAGCTAGAAAGAACAGACCACTAGTGCATCCAGTTCAGTGAACTCGTGCGCTGAGTTCTATTGCACTGGAATAAGAAACAGTGTCGTTGACATCATTTCGGGAACAGAAAACGCTTCAGTGTACACTTTTTGAACTAGTGCAGCCAGTGCAGGAACAAAACACAAACCTCATATCTTTATGGAACCAATTAATTATGATCTTGTTGTTTTCTACTCTCAACAAAAGATTCAAAAAGCTGAGACAACGGTCTTTTTCAGGTTCTAAAGTAAACTGAAGTCTCAAAAGGACAAATAATAGAATATCATCTACATATCGATAATAAATCGGAATTTCGAATTTTAATGCTTTCAACGCTTTGTCCTTGAGGTTCTGCAACACTAAATCAGCCAGAATAAGTGACAGAGGTGAGCCCATCGGAGTTCCAAATGTTTGCTTATATATTTTATTGTTAAACGTGAAAAAGGTTGACGAAAGAATGAAATTAATGGCATGTATAAAATTATCTAACGGAATGGAGGTATTATTTTTAATAAATGTCCACCTATTTTTATAATGCTCTGTATCGCAAGATCTCGAGGTATTTATAAATAATAAAGTTGTATCCAACGATATTAAGATATGTGTTGACGATATAGTTTTACCGTCTTATTATTATATATTGTTTATAATTACATAATGTTTATTTAATAAATTATAATGTATTAGGAAATTTGTCTTGGCTCGATATATTGACCTGTTTATCGTATTATTTTTGTATAAATATTCTTATAGGTGGCGCACGTTATTTTTGTAGAAAAGACAATAAGACAATAAAACAATAGAGAACAATAAGAAAATTTACCTAATATTATAGTTTTTTTCTTAGGGGCGCACATATGTACACATACTTGGCGCCTTTTTTATCTTTTTTTTAAAAAGGGTAATTTTTATATAGTAACGCTAATATGACAAAACGCGAGAGTCAACATTTATTATAAGACATTTTTACTGAGAAAATTTTGAAAATTTTTTAAGGTACATTTTAACATTTAGGGTCACTTGCACCAAACTCTGATTAACTTAATTGTTGATTGAAGGATTGCCAACTTGGGAACATAATCCAGTGTGACCAATTGTACCTCTGGCGATATCACTCTAACCTATTTCGTTACATATTTTATCACGTACGCAGTATTATTACAAAATAATAATTCTATACATGTTATCTCAATATCCTTCTGTTACATAATACAATATCTTTTTTTTCAATCCCTGCATAAAATTGAAAAGAATTACAAAATATTGACATTTTGCAAAAAGCAAAATTCGGAGAAGCGCTCCGATTGACCACGCGTCTCAATTGGCCACAATTTTTCTAATTGACGGTTCAAGAGAAAAATTCTAAGCATTCATTGCTGTAAATGGTTGTGGTCAATTGCAACGTAGTTAATCGGGATGCTCCCGAATTCAGAAGATATTAGATCAGATTCAATTAAATATCTTCTAAATTCTGTTTTATAAGAATTTAATTCATTTCAAATATTAACTCTCGCATTCAAAAAAATTCACTTGACTCTAAATATTCTTCGCATTCAATCGCAATAAGAGGCATTCAAATGAATGCGAACCTTTGCATTGAAAAAGATTCACTTCTGCTAATTGTTATCGGATTTAGAGGCATACAAGAGTTCATGGTTCTATTCTCAATATCGCACTGAAAAGTATTGATTATGATCCAATCCGAGATTTATGCAAAATAGAATTCACGATAAAATCTCGTGAATGCAAAATTCTTTTTAAATGAGACATTTTATGCAGGAATGCCACACAACACGACAAAATGTATCACGATTGGTCACACTGGATTATATTCTCAAGTTGGTAACCCTTTAATTAACGGTTAAGTTAATCAGAGTTTAGTGCAAGTGGACCTTAATTATACATACTTCCTCATTCTTTTTAAAGTTAAACGAATTAACATCCAAATATATATACATTTGAGTATTTTTTTGTCATTTAACTTTTTATTTGGCTGTACATATCTCGAGTTATACAAAATTAAACAGTAATATAGGATTTTGTTAATATAGTCA
This sequence comes from Monomorium pharaonis, assembly GCF_013373865.1. Classification (NCBI taxonomy): domain Eukaryota; kingdom Metazoa; phylum Arthropoda; class Insecta; order Hymenoptera; family Formicidae; genus Monomorium; species Monomorium pharaonis. The sequence goes on from NC_050467.1 coordinate 8,042,817, forward strand.
TCTAAGGGCCACTTGCACCAAACTCTGATTAACTTCCTCAATAAAACAGTTACGTGACATCCACGTGATTTACCTAAATTACGTGGATGCAAGTTTTTCCACAAGTTATTCACGTGGATGCAATGTCCTTTTTTCATTGCATCGAATTTTTTTATTTTCGAAATATCTATTAGATTTTCTGTGGATGTATCTGTTAAAAAATATATATAGGGATTTTACATGGATATTTCGAGAAACGCTTCGCGACTTTCACTCCAATCAAATGAAGAGATCACTTATCGAGCAAAAAATTCGTTCTTATAAGAAATGATGAAATGCCACTTCATTTCGAGTGGCCGTATTTCACTATCGCTTAGAATAAAATTCCATTCTTTTAGAGTGATGTTTTATTCCAAGAAATTTAGAGAGTACGTGTATATTACAAGAATGTTTCTAAAGTTCGTAAAATTTTTACGTAGTTGCTACATGGACTCTATAATCGCATCTGCATAAATTCTAGTACTGTTTTTGAGCGGATGTCCACTCGAATATTCACGTGGATTTCATGATGCTGATCCACGTAGCATTAACGTGGATATCACATACTGTTTTATTGGGGTTAATCGTTGATTAAAGAGTTACCAACTTGAGAATATAATCCAGTGTGATCAATCGTTATACATTTTGTCACCTCTGTGAAGTTAGCCACCCAACTTCGGCTTTATTAATTTTCACTAATTGGTATCGTTTGGTGGTCGTTTGGTGGTGTTTGGTAGTCCAGTCCCATCGTTTGGTGGTTAGCCGTTCTCCTGTAATATCAAAAATAAAATTTGGGTGTGAAGTTAGCCCGACATTGTTTATTTTTGCACCAATTTTAATTTCAAGAAGCTCATTCGATTCGGAATCGTTTGGTGGTCACGAATATGCTAATGAAAACTTTTGGTGGTCAACCGTTTTCGTAAAAATTAGAAAAAACCGTTTTTGAGTATCGTCACTGGTTTTGGTATCACTGGATATTTCCCAGATAAATATTATTTATCATACAAATTCACTTTCAAAGGCGTCAACAGATGTAAAATCGTTTGGTAGTCACGAATAAACTAATGAAAACGTTTGATGGTCAACCGTTTTCGTAGAAATTAAAAAAAACCGTTTTTAAGTGGCATCGTTGCAAAATTCCTCAAACGAATATTATTTTTCATACAATTTCACTTTCAAAGAAGTTATTGGATATAAAATCGTTTGGTGGACACGAATAAATTAATGAAATCGTTTGGTGGTCATCCGTTTTCCTAAAAATTCGAAAAAACCGTTTACGATTGGCATCATTGTAAACTCACTAGGCAAATATTATTTTTCGTACAAATTCAAAGGCATTATTGGATGTAAAATCGTTTGGTGGTCACGAATATATTAATGAAAACGTTTGGTGGTCAATCGTTTTCTTTAATATTGCAGAAAAAATACTGCCGAATGGCCTTGCTGTAAAACTCCCTAGAGAGATTTTAATTTTTCAAACAAATTTACTTTACAAAGGATTATTCGATGCGTAATCGTTTGGTGGTCGCAAATATCATAACAAAAAGTTTGGTGGTCATCCGTTTTTGTAAAAATTCGATAAAACCATTTTCGATTGGCATCATTGTAAACTCACTAAAAAAATATTATTTTTCATACAATTTCACTTTCAAAGGCATTATTGGATATAAAATCGTTTGGTGGTTACGAATATATGAATTAAAACGTTTGGTGGTCAACCGTTTTCTTTAATATTACAGAAAAAATGCTTCCGAATGGCCTTGCTGTAAAATTCCCTAGAACCATTTTAATTTTTCAAGCAAATTTACTTTGCAAAGGATTATTCGATGCGTAATTGTTTGGTGGTCGCGAATTTTATAAAAAAAACATTTGCTGGTTAACCGTTTCGTTAAAAAATAAACAAAACCCGTATGCGTTCTGTAGGTGTAAATGGGTGTTTGGATTGGTCGTTTGTTGGACTCGTGTTAGCCCGGATCTACAATAGTGTAGTAAGCCTTAAGCCATAAGGAAAATTTGCAACCACCAAACGATTACGCATCGAGTAATTCTTTGCGAAGTAAATTTGTTTGAAAAATTAAAATGGTTTTAGGGAGTTTTACAACAAGGCCATTCGGAAGCATTTTTTCTGTAATATTAAAAAAAAACGGTTGATCACGTTTTGATTAATATATTCGTGATCAACAAACATTTATATCCAATAATGCCTTTGAAAGTGAATTTGTATAAAAAATAATATTTGTCTAGTGAATTTACAATGATGCCAATTGAAAACGGTTTTTTCGAATTTTTACTAAAACGGATGACCACTAAACGTTTTCATTAGTTTATTCGTGACCACTAAACAATTTTACATCCAATAACGCCTTTGAAAGTAAAATTGTATGAAAAATAATATTCGTTTGTGGAATTTTGCAATATATATAGTATGCCATTCAAAAACGGTTTTTTCTAGTTTCTACGAAAACGGTTGACCACCAAACGTTTTCATTAGTTTATTCGTGACCACCAAACGATTTTACATCTGTTGACGCCTTTGAAAGTGAATTTGTGTGATAAATAATATATATCTGGGGAATTTTTAGTGATACCAAAACTAATGATACTCAAAAACGGTTTTTTCTAATTTCTACAAAAACGGTTGACCACCAAACGTTTTCATTAGCATATTCATGATCACCAAACGATTCCGAATCGAATGAGCTACTTGAAATTAAAATTGGTGCAAAAATAAACAATGTCGGGCTAACTTTACACCCAAATTTTATTTTTGATATTACAGAAGAACGGCTAACCACCAAACGATGGGACTGGACTACCAAAGACCACCAAACAACCACCAAACAATACCAATTGGTGAAAATTGATAAAGCTGAAGTTGGCTGGCTAACTTCACAGAGGTCATTTTGTCAATGAAATAGATTACAGTGATATCTCCAAAGGTACAATTGGTCACACTGAATTATATTCTTAAGTTGGCAACCCTTTAACCAACGATTAATGCCCGATTTCTTCATGTCCAGTTATCTTGCGGTTAAAATTATCCAGGAGATAAACTACCAGATCCATGTACGTGATTGGTTAAACTTGAAATTTATCCTTCGGATAACTTTATCGGGAAGTGAAGAAATCGGGCATAAGTTAGAGCCAGTTGTTCCAACTTCTTGGTAAACTTACCTACCAGGTAAGCATGTGTCAATCTTCATTTCTATTCTTAAATAAATAAAGACAAACATATATTTATCTGATAGGTAAATTTACCAAGAAGTTGGAACAACCGACCCTTAATCAGAGTTTAGTACAAGTGGCTGGTAACCCTGCTGACTAAGAGTGCTTGGTATTATTTTGTATATTTGTCATCAATTTACTGACATTATTGAATATAATAAAATTTGCATCAAATTTGGTGCTTTCTTGTTAACAAGATTTGTAGCAAGATTTTACAAAGTCTGTTTTCGACAAACTTGACTATCTGAGCACGTATATATATCGAGTATGTTTTGCGACAAAAGGAAGAGGTTATGTGTAAATGTATGTATTTTGCAATATTTTATTTTTTTCTGTATTTAGTACAACATATTTTGGGTTCATTCTACTTAACGTTTGCAACGTTCGCGAGCGTTCTTATTCTATATTACCACCTCCTCTACAAACAATATCGTGAAAATCAAACTAAAATTAAAAGTCTAGAAGAAAAATTAGTTTCGTAAACTTTTCATAACTGCAAATCCAGATATAGATTAGAAATAGAGGAGTGGATATAATTTGCCCACGTTCAAAATAGCCATGCGTAAATTTGCCCACGTCCGAAACGGCCACGTCCGAAATGGCCACGTTCGGAGTGGTCACGTTCGTAATGGCCACGTTCGGAATGGCCACGTTCAAAATGGCCATGTTTGGAATGATTTTTTTCTTGTTTGCGTGGAAAGTTGCAAACCCATGTGATACAGAGAATGCTTTGCGCACGCACACACACACCCGCACACACCCACCCACCCACACACACACACACACACACACACACACACACACACACACGGGCAGGGGATGCAAGGGGAGGGGGCCTTCGGCCCCCCTCTCGCACCCACTCCGTCTAAGTCGCTAACCCATGTGCATTGTACTGGAAATTTTGTAAAACATACGTAGCCATTTCGAACGTGCCCAGATAGCCAAGCGAGATTGAGCATATCGGGCAAATTAATGCACTGCATGTATGTTGTGAATTTGCCCACAATTTGCTGTCATTGTAATTTAACGTGGAACAAAGTTAGCATCAAGAGGGCAAATAACCTTCATGAGTTTATGAAATTGTAAGTGCATTCATTGAAGAATAATAAACTTATCACATTGACAGCAATTGTGCATGCATGTTGACAACTTGCCGTCAGTTTGTTGAATTCTAACAAAGAATTTTACATAATATCAGAACAACAGACAGTTTGAGGAAACACCTTGGCTTTAGTTTGATGAAATTAATAGGGAATAAGTGACAGCAAAATGACAACACGTTGCCTTCATTTGGCTACTTGGGTGGCCATTTCGAACGTGGCCGTTTCGAACATGGGCAAATTGAACCACGTGTAATATTTCCCGTGGCCATTTCGAACGTGGTCAAATTTACGCGTGGCCATTTCGAACGCACCCGGAATAGAGCAGTCTGAAAAACATTTTGTTTATTCCCGATCTAAAATCCAGTTCATATGATGATATTAAATACGTATATTTTAATTCTGGAAAAAATTTTTCGAATCTATAAAAGAAATACATACGAAATCTTAGTAATGATATGCATGAACGATTCTACATTATCGACCCCGATCAAGTTTGGCAACCATTTTAGCGTCCCCTGGGATGCTAAACTGCTCGTCAAACTTGATCGAGGTCGATAATGTATAGTAGAGTCATTTGTGCACATCATTAACAAAATTTTGTATGTATTTCTTTTATAGATTTAGAAATCCTTTTTCAAAATTAAAATTTATGTATTAATATCAGTTTATGAATTGAATTTCACAGCAAGAATTAAAAAAAAATTTTCAGATTGCTCTTTTGAAACACGAAATGTTTACCAATGTGTATCTTTTTTAAGACGCCTACGCTCAATCTGAAAGCATAGTATTGTTCTTCAATGTTCACTTGTGTGCGGATCTGACTTGATTTATACGTACAAGGTGCACAACCTTTATATCAAGCACGTTTTGTTACGCGAGTACACGCTAGACAATTAATTTTTTTATTTTTCGTATAAAATCGTTACGTCCGCACGTCCAGACGTTGTTATCGTCTATACTTTAATTGTGGAGAAGGATTTTTAATTCTGTAAATGCAATAAAAAGTTGGACATTAGAACAAATTGTACAATTCTCTCGATAAAACAGACGACTTTAGAATCCCCTTAAGGGGATGCTGGAGTTGTCTGTTGAAAAGAATTTCCAAATTTATAAAAGAGATATATACAAAATCTCATTAGTGATGTGCATGAATGACATTATCGACCTCAATCAAGTTTGAGAGGCAGTTCAGCAACTCCAGCATCGCCTTAAGAGGATGCTAAACTGCCCATCAAACTTGATTGAGGTCGATAATGCAGAGTCATTATTTATTCTTGTTCATGAAAAAATTTGCTTTAAAATACAAGTTATATAGCTTATACTTACAAATAAATGGTGTCTCGCAGTTTGGAATAGAAGGAATAAGACTATATTTGTCAAATTACGTTTACAAGCCGTAAAAAAACATATTTATGTGATCCAAAATTTTATTCATTTAAGCGCTTTTATTTTTAAAATATCTTTTTTGTACGGCTTGTAATCGTAATTTGACGATTATAATCTTATTCCTCAATCTATTCCAAACCCGGGAACACCATTCATTTGTACGTATAAGCTACATAACTTGTATTTTGAAGCAAATATTTTTATGAACAAATAAACTTTAAAAAATTTTTTGCATTTTTGGTTTTTATCTAATCGTCCCTAGGTTCATTTGTATACGTACTTTAAAAGTGTAAAAGAATTATCAATTCTGTAAATTCAATTCGAAATTAAGTGATAAATACAGAATGTCGGTAAAACACACGGCTTTAGCATCCTCTTAAAGTACACATATTAATCTAACACAATATCAATCTATGAATTAAATTTTATATTGAGAACGAAAAAAATTTTTTTCACATTACTCTACTTATCGATTTTTTACCCGTACATAACCTAAATTTTCGTTTTTTTATTTTCCAATTTGCGGAATGCGAATCTTTTTCTAGGCTTCTAATCTTATTTCTAATTGCACATATTATTCCTGAGTTTTTTCTAGAGGGCGACGTGATTATTTTATACATATAAATTGTAGATTTTTCGTATAAAGCAAATATTGTCGTTAAGTGACTAATAAATAACAATATTTTTTTATTTATCAGAATAAATCATACGTCGCCCCCTTCATTTTTGTGCGTACTTTAATCCTGTAAAAGAATTTTGCATTGTTATTCCAATTCGAAAATCCAAGTTTCCTCAAAAAATGTCGGTAACTCTATCACTGCTGGATCTCTTTAATCCTACAAGTATACCAATCAGTAGAGACAGTACTGTTCACTTTTCACATTTTTACTTTCTTTAGTAATACAAAATTAACTCCTAACACGAATCTGGTCTCAAAAGCTATAAATTCCGTTATAATTCTCGAAGATAGCGAAGAACACGTTTTTTGGACACTTTAATTTTAATTTTTTCAAAAACCTGAGATACGCAACATTTGAGACCAGATTCGTGTTCAGCATCAAAAAATCTATCGAAAACGCCTAATCACTTTTCATTCACAAAATCTTCCCTAATATAATTAGCGTTACCGCCGTGTTAAATTTTGAATACTGTGATTGCAGATGTATCCATCGTTCATTAATTTGCACGAGGATGAAAATGATCATTTACTCTTGGACATGGATTCTTTAATTCCCAAACGAAGCAGTTTCCTAGCGAACCGCAGTTGCGAAGCAACCAAGAAGAAATGTTCACTCGGTAATAAAAATTGTTAAAAAAATATTAAGTAAAAAATATTTAAAAAATCAATTTTGATTAAGAAAGAAAGTGCGAAAAATCATAGAGCAAAATTATCTATTATTCTACATTTTTATCTATTTGTTTCGTTATTTCACTATTTCTAATCGGATTACCAGGTTGTAGAGGCACAACTTTCACAAATTTCGTTATTATCACAAGAGATTTTTTGGAAGAATAAAAAATTTAGGGAAATTTTTAGGGAAGAAAAATATAAAGATCTATTTTTTTACATAGAATTGTATTGATTTATAATTAATTATTGTATTTATTATAAATATACATATAACCCAACAGTACATTGAATCAATTAATCCAAATTACCTTTTTTTTTCAAATCGAAAAAGCGCCATATACAGTCAAAAATCTTAGTACTAATAATATTTTGTATGCGATTTTTAAATACATTTTCTTTTAACTGTACATCGTTACTTTCAATCTTAAGCACAGTTCTTAAATTGAAAAGTAATATCACAGTATTACAATTGTAAATCACAGTATCACAGTAATTTACAATTAATTTAGTAGCATTGATGCTAACAAACTATAATAAATCTATAATATTTCTACGGAAAATGTAAAGAATTTATTGTGAAAAATATTACCTCAACTATGATTTAAACTTCTCATTTTGTGCGGGCGTAGCTAGCTCAACCAAGGCATATGGTAATATTTTTTGTAATAATTATATAAAGAAAATGTAATTATTGTAAAATGTAAATTATTGTAAAGCCAAACCTGTGTTAAAACAATAATTGAGTAAAGAGTACTATTTATACAATACAAATCGAAAATTGTATAATTTAAATCGAAAAAGACTGATATACTCGTATGATCAAAGCAAGATCTTAATGATGAAATATTTTATGTGATTTTTTAAATGTAAATAATTTAATAATACAACCGTATTATTATTACTATGTAAATATACATAGTAAGTAAATGTTTTAAAAATTATTATATTCACATAATTGATTGCATTTTTACTACATAAAAATATGTATCTTATTTTTATCATCCATGTTTTGATCTTTTTTACTGTAATAATATTTGAAAAATATTATAATTTTAATAAAATTTCTTCATAGTTGATGGAATTATAAACATAATATTATTATTAATATTGTGATAGTAATAACTATTAAAGTATAATTTCTAACAATAATTATTTTATTCTATAATTATAGCCAGAAATATCAAATCCTTTTCTTTCAATGCAATCCATTTTAGTCCAGTCGTGGGAGCAGAAAAAGTAGCTTTTTTGGACTTGGTTTGTTGTAAAGTATTTTTTTTCACAGATCAATCCTAAATAACATACATAATAAGAATATCGACATGCGTCAAAACCATGGAAAATATTTTTAAATTGCACAAGTTTGAAAAAATCGCAAAACATGTTTTTGCTCGAATTTCTCGTTGTAACTTGAAAACGAAGCCTCTGACGAAAAAATTGTACAGAACATTTTTTGTTTATCTTGATGTTTTCTACAAGGAAAGTGCCTTTTCAAATAAAAAATTTGTATATTTGCATTGCAAAATAAAAAAAACTGATTAAAAATGTAGCCTTATTTTAAGCGCTTGGCAATCAAGGTAAATATTAGTTGTTATTAATGAAAATGTAGATTAGGAAAGTTCAAACTGTTCGTAACTTATATTCCAAAGCCGCCCGTGATCCGTCGAATAGTTTTCGCACAATCAATTTGTTAATTTACAAAAATTGAAAACTTTGATCAAATGGCGCGTCTATAAAAAAGCCCTCATATAGGCACTAACAATAAAAAATTGAAAAAGTTCCATTTTTTGTCTTATCCCCTCTTTAGGATTTTTTGAAAATTTTGAGCTTATTAACAAATAGAATTTCTTTGAGGATTTTGATCGCAGAAAAATATTTTTATAAATGTATAAATGTTTGTATAAATGTTTTTATAAATGTATATTATTTTTACATATTATTAGTTACTATTGTTAGTCCAAAATTATTTAGTGTAAATTAAATAAATAAAAAAATAGTGCAAATTAAATAAATAGAAAAAATTATATTAAAAAAAAATATTTATTTATTAATAATCCATATAAAAATATTTTAAAGCTTACATATTATTTTTATTATATTTATTTGCAATAAAATCTTGCTTTTTTACTTGATGATAATAGCAATGACTATAATACAAATCAGGACGAAATAGAAATTAATTTTAGCGATGCGGAAGTAGAAAATAACGACAATAATTGATACTGAAGATATATTATAGATATTGAAATTCCATGTAAAAAAGCAAGATTTCATTGCAAATAAATATAATAAAAATAATATGTAAGCTTTAAAATACTTTTATATGAATAAATTTTTTTTTTCATAAAATATAATTTTTCATATTTATTTAATTTGCACTAAATAATTTTGGACTAACAATAGTAACTAATAATATGTCAAAATAATATACATTTGTTTAAATTCGTTTTTAAGTTACAACGAGAAATTCGAGCAAAAACAGGCCATTTTTTCAAACTTGTGCAATTTAAAAATATTTCCCATGGTTTTTGGTTTGACGCACGTCGATATTCTTATTATGTATGTTATTTAGGATTGATCTGTGAAAAAAAAAACTTTACATCAAGCCAAGTTCATACCATCTGCTCCCACGACTGGACTATTTACTAATTTCTGAAAGATTTGACAAATTATAAAAATCAATTTAATATATACTTTCTAAAAAAAATCAATTTAATATATGCTTTTTAAAAAAATACATAAAAGTCAGAAAGCATTTTATTTCTAATATTTTGACATTATCTTGCAATAATTTATCCTTTTTCCTTGTTTATTTCAAATTAAAACTACGAACGAAAAAAGTTACCAGAAGACTAATCAAATACAAATTTAAAATAAATTTTTTTAAGTTAATTTGTAAATATCCGTTTTTATATAAAAATATGGATGTAATTTTGCAATAATTATAAATATGTAAATATACTATAAGATATATTATAATAAAATTGTTTTTTTGTAAAAATATAAAACTAGTAAAATTATATGATTACATTATTATCAGCTATATAAATAGATAAAAAAAGTTTACATTAGTTGTATTTGATTTTTTAAAATGCTGATAGCATGAGCAAAACGTAATTTGTTAATTTTTTGTCTATATTATTTATTTCATATTTACTTCATATTCTGATTACTAAATATTGTTTATATTAAGTAAAATTATAAAATATTAAAGAGATATAATTTAGACGACCGGTACGCATTCAGCAACTCTCCTCTATAAGAAAGCAATAACTTTTACGTGTTTTCGGATTACACTCACAAGTAACGAATCCACCAAAATATTGAAAAGAAGACGATTAGTCCATTATCTTTTCAATTTTCTTGCTTGCTTTGCTTAACTCACGAAAGCTCGAATCTGCTGGTCTGCGATTGTCGACGTAGCGATAATCGCTGATGGGTATTTCCCAGGAATTGTTTCCCAGGAAACGTATTGACGTATTCCAATTCGATTTATGGAAAACCGCATACGAATTATAACATTTATCATCTAATCGATCTAAAGCAATGTTTTGCATTCAAAACGTGTTTATGAAGTTTTAACGTGTAAACAGCGTAAATCTGACAGAAGAATTACTTGCGGATTTAATGTCGTCTCGATAGGTGATGAAGTTGAGATCGACGGCACCGGTTGGTCAGATAAACCTATTAGAAACTGGTGTCAAGAGGAAACAATAAATTGGCTTATGTCAGCAGCGTCGTATATGGGTCAGCCTTACAGTTCCATTCAGCACAGTCTCGCCGTACCCGGGAAAGATATCATTACTTTTACGCGGCAGGATTTTATTAATCATGATCCTATTTATGGAAGCCAATTGTATGATCTTCTTCATTCACAACGTATATCAAATCTTCGTATGTATAAACTAACATAATATATAAATGTAAATATAGAAAGCAATTCAGTTTAAGAAGGTTTTCCAACCTTCTCACGTAACATAATATAAAAAACTTATCAAATTTTGAGAATGAGTTCATGAATTAATATATATATAAGCATTTCAGAATTTTTCTAAATTTATTGATCGTGTAGATTTCTTTAAACAACTTTTTAAAATAGTATCGAATCTTGTATAGAGGAGAGAAGGCAGTTATGGACTAAATGTGGAGATATGGGATTCGCGATATCTCGTATTTTTTCGGTTTGTGTTCGGTTCTGGGGATAACTATCCGAATTACTTCTTTACATACTGTTTAGACGTTATAACATGGCTATTAGTGTTTGTTTTGTTGTCATAAAAGCAGCATTTCAGTATTAAGTAGTCGTAAATTCTATAGGTATTATCTATTCTTTACCTCATTTTGAGAAATATGTTGGGTATTAATTTTTTAACATTAATGTAATTGAAAGGCTTAATTATAGCTTTCAAATATCGTTATTGAATTTAATGTTGAACATAATGTGTGCATGCATTTGTCGCAAGTCTGAGTCCCATAATTTCTTCCCTCATAATATTTTTTACAATATTTAGATAATATTGTTTGTTATAATACTTTTATAGTATTTCTATAATATGCAAAGTCGTAAGAGTCAAAGGTTTTTATACTTATATTTTTTTGTGGTACTATGACCGGTATTCATAGACAGATCTTATATTTAAGATAGTCTTAAGTACTACTTTAAGATGTCATCAACCAATCACAGAGCCGTATTAACATCTTAACCCATTAAGTCCAAAGCGAACAGTTTTTTGTAACTTTTTTCAGTGGTATTTTATACTATGAATTTAATCCTCAAAAAATTTTTAATTTTTTTTTTATGTAAAATTTTCTGAACTTTTAATATTCTTTAGAATTTCTAAAAAATGCGATTTGAACAATTTATGTTAATTTATTTGCAAAAAAGCTTATTTTTTCACTGAAATTTTTTTTTCGATCAATATTCACACATAGAAAACGGATGAAAATATCTTTGAAAAGTAAAAATTTTGCGTCCACGGACCATTTCAAATGTACTACATGTGAGTATATTTCAATTCAAGATGGCGATCCAATATGACGGTTAGAAGAGAAAAAATCTATGAAATCTTTGATTTGTCCGTATGTAAATATTTCTTTCAATCTCTTTATCATCCAAATTGGTTTTTAGGGATTTTTTGGGTCACTGATTGCGATTCTGTTATCAGACATGTCAAATTCAAGATGGTGGATCCAAAATAGCAGTTGAAAATGTTTGAAGTCAATCAAATCTACTAAAAATCACTATATTTTTAGGTCGCTGATTACGAATATGACATCAGAATTGTTGAATTAAAATGGATCGAATAAAGCGATTGAAAAGAAATTTACATACAGAGAAATCGAAGATTTCATAGACTTTCCCTCTTTTAACCGCCATATTGGATATCGCCATTTTAAATTGAAATACACGTACATTTGAAAGTTCATGGTCCATGGACGCAAGATTGCCACTTCTCAGAGATATTTCCATCTGTTTTCTATGTGTAAATACTAATTTTTAAAAATTTCAGTGAAAAAATCAGCTCTTTTTGCAAATATATCTGCAATAATAATTTATATAAATTAACATAAATTGTTCAGATTGCATTTTTTAGAAATTTTGACAACAGGTTATTAAAAGTTCAGAAAATTTTACCTAAAAAAATTGATTAAAATTTTTTTGGAGATTAGATTCGTAGTATAAAATATCATTTAAAAAAGTCACAAAAAACGATCCACTTGAAACATAATAGGTTAAGACATTGCTTGAGACGGATCTTAAAATAAGATCCGACTATGAATATACGGCCTATGTACAATACTGATATGTAAGATCCGCCAAAGAGCATTAATTTTTCATTTTTCAGAAACAAAAATAATTTTAAGAATATTCGTTGGTAACGTTTCATATCTCCCTACAGGTTCCATAACTGCAATATTTTTTCCTTTTTCAGTAAATTGTTAATTATCGTATGTACATCTGAAGAACTTCTGCTTATAACATAATTGGTACAACTCTTTGGATAATCCCATAACCCCTTCTCTATTGTAAAAAATTAGACGTTAAATTATAATTATTAAAGCAGGTAGCTTTAGATTGGACTAGAATCTATTATTAAAGATGTATATTTATACATATGTAAGAGTAAAATTTATAACTTACAAATAAAATTGTTACGTACAGTAATTAAATAGTTTGTAAAAATAAATTTATAATTAAAAATTATAGAAACGTTTATGTATTAATTCACCAATAATGTATAATTTTTCAAGTTATATGAACAAAAAATGTAATATAATGTCATTATCATTATATAATATTACAAAGCTTAATACATTTACATAAAAAATATAAAACATATTTTTGTTATAAATTTTTATATTATATTTAAATTATTATAATCAATTCTTTTTTAATATGAATATCATTATTATAAAGAAATACTTTTAAAACAAATAATTGTTTTTGCTGCTTCAAATTTGTTCATTACTTATTTTAAAAATAACAATGCCAAAAGAGACTTTATTAAAAGATGTATATGAATTAAAAAATATATATATACATATGAATGAGAAAAGTTACATAATTATTTTCCACTTTTCTTAAATTAGAAAATTTTCTTAACCTGGGAATAGTCATATGTAGAATGATTTGCACATTGACTGATCAGTACGACCGATTAGATCTTGGTCGATGATGGATTCTTTGATCTATATTCTATATCAATTTTTTCTTCGCTCTTATGACATTTGATTTTGATGTTTTGATCCATGATATCAATGGTAACATAAGTTAGAAATAAATAAACAAATAATCGACAGAATAATTATCGAATGCCGCAAGCCGAAAATATTATTTCTTTTTACAGTGCCATCATTTGATACCATTCAATCGCAATCAGAAGACGAGTACACGCGAATCAATTCTAGCAACATATCCGGTAAGTTGTTAGGAAAAAAAATTTTGCAGATAATCAATTCGTTGTCTTTCATAATTCATCTTCTTGCTCTTTTTCAGATGCAGAATCAGATAATAGTATCGAAATTGCGACCAAAAGACTGCCCGGCAGACCAAGGGTACTAAAGACAAAGAAAAATCGTACGTAGTACAAAACTATTTTTTTATATACAATACACAACAAAATCAAGGTGATTAAAGGGATCTTAAAACCATCTGTTTCACCGACATTTTTAAATAAACTATTTTTTGTTTTATAGATTCGCAAGTGTTTTACAAAATTAAAATACGCACAAAAATCTAGAGGAAAACGGTTGAGTTCACATAAAAACAAAAATATTTTTATTTTTTGTACATAGAACTGTCACTTGATGACAATATTTGTTTAATAGGTATACAAAATCTACGATATATATGTACAAAATGAAACAGTATTCCTCTAGAGATAACGTATATGTGAACAATATCATGCAATTTAAACTAAGATTAAAAGCCTAGAAAAAGATTAGTGACTATGACGTTTTATAATTGCAAATCCAGATATAGGTTAATCTTTAAAGGGCTGGAGTATATGAGCCACTAAATTAGCTACTTTTATTTTTAAAAATATCAGAATTTTTCTATTAAAATTTTAATTTTTTTTCATATAAAATTTATAACTTACATAGTTTTACGTAGTTTTTAGGCTTGTAACTTACATAGCTTATAACTTACATAGGTCTACGTAGTTTTTAGGTTTGTTACTGGTTCATATAAACCAGTCCAATCCAATACAGTATCCTAGTGAACACAGTAATATAGCAGCAGTGTAACAGTAATGTAACCGAATATAACAGGTTACGTTACTCTGAAATTACTCTGAAATTACATGTAAGTTACAATTTCCGATTCAGCAATATAACATGTTACAATTACATTTTATCTAACCGTTACACAACAGTTACAAAGAAAAATAAAATAAAATAAAAATTTCATTTTTCTGAAATTATTTTTATCAACAGCACATACTTTTAGAATAAATTTTTATTAATTAATTAAATTTAAATTATGTTATTTTTTATTTTATTCTTACTTGCCGCTGCTAGGTTTGAACCCGGAACCTTAGGATGACGAACCTTGTACTCTACCTGCTACGCCAATTTGACTCATCGATATGGGTACTTGTTATTGTCTACATGTACCTATATGCAAACTGACGCGACTATATTATTTTTTATAAAAGCAATTAAATTTTGCAAAACATATTAAAAATAAATAGCATTAATTTATTTACTTATTAATTTCATTGTTAAATTTATTTTTTTCCATAACCTTAATAATTTGATGGAAATTGCGATCTATTTGCACTAATCTTTGAAGCGTTCAAATGATTAATTAGATGGTTAACTATATAGATCATAATTCTAAGAAAAATTGAATAGTATACATTTATTATTCTGTTTTTGTTCAGCACATAATGAATTTAGATTTTGTGCATTTTTTGTTTGCAGTAATTGTAGACAAACCGTTATTTTTAAAAACATTATCTTTATAATTTTTATTATTATTAAATAAATCTGTCATTCAGGATGTTATATATAATGTCTGATTTCTGAGTCAATCACGACGCATCGTTCCGTAATAACATTGATACGAACGTGTTATGTTACGATTATACAATTTTTGTTGAATAACTGTAACGCAAAAACGATGTATAACAGCTATATCACTTGCGTATAACAAATATTACGTAACAGGTTATTTCCATGTCATATAGCACCTACATATCACAAGAATAACAATGTTAAATTACATGTAACTTCCATGTTATATTGCCGCTATAAAATGTGTTCACTGGGTATGACACATACTGGAAATTTTAGAAATTTAACCTTCGGTATTTTTAAGGATTTTCTATGTTATCGTCACGATTTAGAGATCAAATTTACGAAATTTTACACAAAATCTGTATTACCATTATAAGTCAAAGTTTAATAAGGAACAGTTACATTGTTATATACAATTTTTTTTATATTACCTAGAGATAACGGCGTGGATGTAAAGTTTTGTATTTCCTTGTTTTTTTTAAATAATTTTTTAAAAAAATTTTCAGTAAACCTTAACAAAAGAGGACTGAATTAATTTTTATAAAGCACGGATTTTTGCGTGCTTTGAAATAAGAAAATCTATTAATTTATGCGTGCTTTATAAAAATTAATGCGGGAATATAAGGGGAGGGCGAAGCCTTTATTTTAATAATGGATTTATTATTTATTAATGC
This sequence comes from Monomorium pharaonis, assembly GCF_013373865.1. Lineage (NCBI taxonomy): Eukaryota > Metazoa > Arthropoda > Insecta > Hymenoptera > Formicidae > Monomorium > Monomorium pharaonis. The sequence goes on from NC_050467.1 coordinate 8,059,094, forward strand.
TGGGTCCCCATTTGTTTAGATTTACCCATATTTCTTTATAAGGTTTAGATTAGGATAATAATAAATTAATAGATTATATATTTTAAAGCATGCAAAATTACATGCTTTATTTTAATAATGAATTTATTATTGTACTGGATACATTTTTTTGTTTATAACTTTTTAATGAACGATGAACGCCGGCTAAAATAAATATATAAAAATAAACATATGTCAAGGTCAAAGTTATTGGGGCTGGGTCCCCTTTTGTTTATCAATTTTTCTATTTTTGTCTGTTTATGAGAAAGAAATATAAAGAATGAATAAATTTATATAAGTTTGAATTTACGATAATGTTTCTTTTGCATAAAATATTTCAAAACAAGGTGCTACGCACAATATTACAAGATAAACATAATTTTAAAACGAAAAAAAGAAAAACAAGAGCTACAAAATTTTCTACGTTCACGTTAGCTGTAGGCATCGCAAAAGAAAAGTTATATATAGTAATGTAACTGCTGTTATTTATTTAGGTTTATGGTGGCAATACTGTTTCTGTGTAAAATTTTGATGATCTGACCTCAAAATCGTGATTAATGATATCAAAAACTCCTAAAAAAACAATAAAATTTAAATTTAAAAAATTTCCATACCGTACGGAACCAGGTCTATTCTGTAACTCTTAACAACAGTTCGGTATCGTTATATTGTCATTGCGCAACTTTTTTGTCATGTATAATATGTGCGCAACGACAATGTAACGATTTCGACACTGTCGTTAAGAGTTACAGAATAGGTCTACTGGGTGGCTCATATATGACCCAGTAATAAACTTGAAATTGTGTGAAAGATGTTAGTTGTATACGTTGTTGTGTTCGTCAGCCCTGCTGACCGATCAATACATTGACTTTTGAAAAGAGCGTTGTCAGCGGTCGTAAACTTGACAATACTGATAAACAAAGAAGTTTTATCCCGTGCAAGAGCGAATGCACTTACAAAACATTAAAAATTGTAATTAATAAGGTCTTTTTGAATTATCAAAGGTGAAGTATCAGTGAGAGTGTTTATTATCATCCGCGGCCGCACGCAACAATATGTATAAATTTTACTGAAAAAAATTCAAAATTTTAATACCAGCGCTCTAAAGATTAATAAAAAGAGCAGTCTGAAAAAGTTCATTCTAGATACAAAATCCAATTCATAGGCTGATATTAATACGTGTATTATTTTAATTCTGAAAAAGAATTTCCAAATCTGTAAGAGAAATACATACGAAATATTGTTAATAATGTGCACAAATAACTCTACAGTATCGACCCCGATTAAGTTTGACAGGCACTTTAGAATTCCTTTAAAGCTTTAGTTTTTAATTATCAAATTTTAATATTTACATGTGTCACTTTTTTACATGAATATTTAAATATTCAAAGTTGCGTAATTAAAAATTACATAATAACAAAATTTCAATAGAAACTTTATTTTTTATTTATAATGTCTAAATATGCAAAATATCTTATCTAAGTGTTTTAGTCACTGTTTACATAAATATTAAAACTTTTGCACGTAATTAAGAAAAACAAAGTGTGTTAATCGCAATTTTGTTATTCTTGTTTTTTGTCTTACTTTATCAATTAGAATCGCTCCTTAAATTTTCTTCCACCTATTATCGAACATTCTGTATAAATCGTGCGCAAAAAAACACATGTAATAAATAACAAATGTATTCATCAACTTACAGCCGCTAGTCAAGGAAAATTATGGGAATTTATTAGAGATTTACTTCGCAATAGAGAAACATGTCCAAGTTTAATTTGCTGGGAGGACTATTCGCAGGCCAAATTTCGCTTTGTAAAAAGTGACGAAGTAGCAAAACGATGGGGTTCACGAAAAGGAAATACAAAAATGACTTATGAAAAGCTTAGTCGAGCTATGAGGTAAATAATAATTGTAATTACGCGCACGCACACTTATATAGAAATAGTAATAATAAAATTTTTAACATAATTTAAAATATAATTTAAATATATATCTATTAGTTATTTCGCAAATTAATGTTTTTCAGATACTATTACAAAAGCAAAATATTTCTACCAGTACTCGGTCGAAGATTGGTGTATCAATTTGGACCAAATGCGAAAGGATGGCAAACGGATAATCCGAATTTCCGACACTGAAACAATTGTCGAAAAAAAGCGAATTTATGACATGACCAAATACACAAAATCAACAAATTATAAAACAAACATCTTAAAAAAAACATGCGTGTTTTTCGATATAGAAAAAAACAATCGCTATTAATATTCCTTTATGTTCGTTATATTTAAAGCATTGTCAAATAGTTATGTTTCTCAGAACCAAAGATAACAATATAATTGATCTTCTGAAAAAAAGGATGAAATCTGAAGGAAAAAAACATTGATTTTTTTCTTTCTTGTTTTAGTTTCTAAATATTTTGCACAAATACTTTGCATTTTTACCATATTCTTGTATCCTCAAGACTAATCGTGTAATAATAACGGATTTGAGAAATATAATTAAAAAATTGGAATTAAAGAATACTGAAAGATGATTACAAAAACAGACAAGTGGTTTTGGAAGAATCGCCAAAATATAATCTTTTTGAAAAAAGAAGAGGAAAGTCATATAATTTTTCAAGAAACCATTCCTTCATTGTTATACCAATTATCGTTTTGTATATATTTGGTATTTGTACATAAAGATAAGACGCATAATCATCATTATTAATATTCTTATGCAGCTAACGAACTTTTAAAATTAGCTTAACAAGAATAGGTTCATTATCGTTTCATTTATATACACAAAACTTCAAATGTTGTAAAACTGGTTAAAACAACAGTCCTTACATGTATATAAATAAAATAGTTTTTCTTCTACAAACGACGGCTTTATTTTCGCCTTTTTTTCGATGTCGACGATCTATTTGACATCATCTTTCTCTTGCCAGGCTGTAAAAAGAAAACATTAATCAAAATGTATATAAAAACTCGTAATGAAAATACACATAAAGAAAATTTTCTGTAAGAATTTCTTTTTAAACTTATAGTAATCGTGTGTGAAACAATGTAGACATGCACAAATTTTACTATAATTTAGTAAAATTTGAAATACTGTAACTTTAGTAGAAAGATTATCAAAATATTGATAGACTTAGCGGCACCTTTTATTTCTTAAAAAGTAAATTGTATTGTATTAATAATAGTCAAAACATGAACTGCTTAAATATACTGCCGCAAAAAAACGATAAAAATTTTAATCGAATTTTTAGGCAATCTGCAAAGTAATGCAAATTCGCGAAAAATCATCCACAAATTACATGAAGTTTTTTTTAATTAAAGGGCAGAGACTCTACTTTAAGAATCCCTCGGCGAAAGTTTGATTCGTTAAGTGTGACCCTTTTGTATCGCATGAAAACTAAACATGTTTTTTTTTCATTGAAAAAAGTAAAAGTTTGTTATCATTTTTCAGAAGTTTTTCGTTAAAATCTTGCTAATATTAATACAGATTCTTAAAGTTTATTCTTTTCTAAGCAATTTTATAAAAACATGTCGATACAATATTTTTTGTTGATTATACACGAGTTTGAAATTTGCACTACATTTTAGGGTATTTTAGCGAATAAATATAGTATTCTTTGGATGCCATAAAACAGTAACAAAAATTTTTGAGTCGCCAAAAATCCTTCTTGCATGTTTTTTTTCGCTAAAAGAAATTTATTTTTAAAATTTGAACTAAATCGGAGAGTGCACGTTTTCGGAACTACAGCCGCGAATTATAGCTATGGTTGCCTTCACGCTATAAATACTTCAAAGAATTTGTACCGTCAAATCGACCTCTATACGTAAGTATGTATAAATATAGTTTTTATGAAAATAAAATTAAAATGTAATGTAAATTGTTATGTTGTTGTTTTTGAATTTTTGAATTAAATAATTCATCTGTTATAATAATACAGGTTAAATTTTTTATCTTCTTAACAACAGCAGTTAGTGTTGCCACGTTTTTGACAAGCTTGTATTTTGTAAAAATAATTCCGAAATTGTCATTTTTTTATTTATCAGAAATTTTAAAAATAATTTATTTTGTTTACGTAAATCTTACATTCTCCTAGCTATGAGTAGAGTAAGATCTTTCTAAAAAATTTAAATAGGCTTCTTTTAAGCACTTATAAAATCCGATTCTATATGATAAAATTAAATAAATAAAAAGGGAGAAGGAACTTGAGTGATGATTCTTCTAAAAAAAATTGTATGCAAAAATACATAATTCACAATAAAAGTACATAAATTTACAAAATTAAAAAAAAATCGAAGAAGAAAAAGCGTTATATTGAATATTTACTAAATTTGGTAAATTTTTAGAAAATATTATCAAAATTAATAAATTTTTTACAAAAATCAAATTCTTTGATGTACCACCATAATTTTAAGGATAATCTCTAAAAGAAAATTTTCTCCGTGTAGAAATTAAAAAAATGGAACACACATGTATAATAGTAGTGTATAATAGTAGTATACACGATTTAAATAATGTAATTATAAATACCTTAATTTGCGAATTCAAATCTTCTGTTACCTCGTTTGTTTTTTTAATTATATTATCTGTACTTTGATCAATATGTGGAAAGACGAAATTTCTTGTATTTACTGCATGAGAAGCGGAAAAAGCGGAATCACCTTGTTTTGCCAATGAAGCTATTTTTGCTAATGATTCTTCTCCTCGAGTTAAGAGTGAACGTTTTTTTATGACATTCTGAAAAATACACAATTATGTAACAAACATAAATAACCAATTATTAATTTGCTGAAATGCGCTAATATATGCCGTATCTACACAAATATTTAATTAATAAAATTAAGGTCATCCAGCTTTTAAAAAGTCACATAGTTTTTCACTTATACATTTTAACAAAGAATATTTTAATATTATCATCAAAATAATAAGTATTGAACAAATATAAAACAATAAAAATAATTTGTTATTTAAATTTTTCCTTTAAAGTACTAATTTATATTATTGTGAAAAAAATAGAGAATTGCTTATAAATAATTTAAATTTAGTAATGAGAAAGGTTAGGACTATATTTTTAGAAGAGAGAACATATTTTTAAAAAATTGTATAATTCGTAAACATATCGTATTCATATACGAAATAATAAAATAATATTTGTTTTATTCCAAATTATTTTTTAAATTTCCTTTTTTTTATGAATATAATTTTTCGAAAGTCGTATGTTTTATTTATGATTAATATCTCTCCGAGACCGGAAGCCTAATATTAGACGCTGAAGCAATACCATTTTTTCGTAGTTCAAGTCACTGATAAAGACAAAAATGTCCTAGCTCTAAAACTAAAAAAGTCACGCAAAAAAGAGTTGGTCCTCTAAGAATTAAATAACACAAAACTCTCTGTTTAAGATTCCTTTAATCATTCTAATCAAAGCCTACTCTCGCCATGTCTCGGCCATAATCAGGGCCCGCTGGGACAGCTTGCGCGACCGTACGATGAGGTGACGACTGCATGACGGGTGCGCGACCAGGGTGCAGCTCCGACGCTTACGCGCTGACTTCCAGATTTCCAATCCGGTGCTCATGTGCCGAGTTAAAGTCGCTCGTCTGCTTCTGCCATGTGAGGCTGTATTTTACTTGCATAGTTACTGTTGTGGCCCTTTGGTGGATAGAGGGCCACAGGTACTTGAGATCGTCCGTCGATACTCCTCGGGTCAGGTTTCTTGAGAGATTGTAGCTGATTGTCGTATAACAATGTGTATATATTTTCTATCTTGATTACACTGAGTTACACTGGCTTAATTCGTTAATACCCGTGACAAATATAAAAGAATGAGCGACATACGTTCGTCGCTGTATAATGTGTAGCAAAGCCCGCTCGTTGTCTGTACCTCGGTGTTTATATACACCGATTTTTGGTGTATAACCGGGGAGGGTACTTCCCGGTCACTGGCCTTTGGTCAATGTTCTTGCTTAGCCAGCAATTGCTAGCTATGCAGATTTCACCCCAAAATCAGGAGATTTTGGGTGTTGTTTATTAAGCAACCGGGTGCATTGCCCGGTGCGACGCCCGGTATGTAGGCCGGGCGATGTCCGCGCGCGAGTTGTCATTTGACACCTTATATCGCTTGCGACATTTCTTGTGTGAGTGCATCACACTCACAACATTACGAAGTGAATAAGTAGTAACAATTAACTCTTTCAAACTTCTCGAAGTGGCAAATATCTCAACATGTATTAATCAAGGACTAAACTCATACAGAAAGATTTTGAGTGACTCGGTGTTCTGTGCGAAGCGCCTCTCAACGTGCACGTGCCCACACGATTGTAACCGGTCACCGGTTCAACGGGCGGCACATTACGACGGCCTCGTGCGAATTTGAGCAATAGTAAAGCTGTTTACTATAATAAAAAACTGTTTACATTTTCTACTCTCATCCATTACATTGTAAATAGTATATATAGTTCGAATGCATAGTAAATCTCATCTTTTTACGAAGTAAAGTGTCTCAGTCATTCTCGCCACGTTGTATGTCCTTCTCATTTCAAGCTGCGCTCACCGGAAGTTTCTCAAACATCCGATCTCATGGGGAGATTCGGGCGTGAGGAAATTATCTCAGAACATTTTTTGATCCTTCGAGCCGGATACTGCGTGGCAATTAATTGTCAAGTGACATTCCACATCCGTTTCTCAAACATTCGGTAGTTTCCGGACTGTAAAACGTACAAGGGAATTCAGTGTGTTTATCGCGATCACGCGTTACTCTCGTGACTCAAGGACACTCAACGGCTCTCAGTGTTCACCGCGCTACCATCCTATTGTTAATGCGACGTCGATCACGCGGCGACGAAGTGTGCTCTTTCGTATAGTTTTCTTACAGTGACTTTCCCATCATGACTGATCAAGAGAAAACTGACAAACTTGAGACGGAGAAGCTCGCCTCTGGCCACCAGTCTCGAGTGGCCTTCGTTTGGACACAGTGCAAATAGACACGTTGCAAATGAACACAAAATGATGTACACCGTACATTTCTACACCGTAAAGTTGTATACCGTACATTTCTACACCGTAACCGTGGCCACACACACACACACACACACGCGCGCGCGCGCGCGCGCACACACACACAGGAGGGGTACAAGGGGGGGCCTTCGGCCCCCCTTCCGCACCCGGCCCATCGGTAGGGGTGCCCTAAACAGGAGGGTATAGAAATGTACGGTATACAACTTTACGGTGTACAACTTTGCGGTGTACAAAATTTTTGTGTCCAAATAAATCGTGTCCATTTGAACCGTGTACATTAGTTTGTGTCCATTTGCAACATGTCCATCGCTGCACTGTGTCCAAGTGAGCCACTCCCGCCAGTCTCCCATCACACTCACTGTGCCCACTCAGCCCTCAGCCTCCAAGGAGAGTGCTTCTAGCTCAAGGACGAAGCTGACGCCAAGCGTCACCAGCTCGCCTCCCAACAGAGCTCACACTCAAGGTGAGATCTCAAATGAGCCGCTTTAATACCATCAACTCTCTTGCAGAGACTAAGGTCATCGATCAATCAGACGCATTACTAGACGAGGTAAACTCCATAATGTCTCAACTGGATGAACTACACAAAGCATTCCTAAAAAAGCATGCGTATTTTAAGGTAACGTGGTCGGAGTCTCACTTAGATCACGAGTACTTCACAGATAGTATACATGAAAGGAAAGCTAGTTATGTAATCTCAGCAAAGTCAACTCTCAATCGAATAAAACGTAGCTACGCAGGAACGTCCTCGCCTCAAGTGATTTCTCACGACACCGGAACGCAAAGTCACTCTCGCCTACCAGATAGCAGGCTGCCCAAATTCAAGGGGGACTACAGTATGGCCGACCTTCCGTAAACTCTTTTCTGCTGTCACTTTGAACAGCTCAAGGCTCAACAATGTTGAAAAGCTCCATTATCTCAGGGGCTGTGTGCAAGGCTCTGCTGATCAGCTCATTCACGGCTTACCTCTCACAGGAGACTCGCCCAAGCCGTCTTGGAAGCTACTCATCTCCAGATATAAGAACAAGAGACTCATCATACAGGCGCATCTCGATAATCTCTTCAACATTTCTCACGTCTCTCCCAAAAATGCAGCATCGCTCACAAAGCTAACTCGACGATCGCCGAATCTAACAAGGCCCTGCAATCACTTGGCGTGACAGAAGTTATGTGGGATTGTTTCTTAGTGCATCATGTGTCACGCTTTTTGGATAGTGACATCAGAGGGGCTTGAGAAACCTCACTTGGCTTATCTCAAGAATACCCACGTTTTGCTCAGTTCGAGGCCTTTTTCAATTCTAGAGCGAGGGCATTAGAGAGGATTGAGGCTGCACCATCTCAGTCAGGCAGCTCATCAAAAGTCACAGCCAGCCAATCTAAATCCTCAAAAGGGCCACTGCCCTTCAAGTGTCAGCTAAACCACAGCCGCTTTCATTCTCATCCACAGAGTACTCATGTAACATGTGCAATGCACAGCACTTCATCGTCATGTGCACCAAATTCAGGGATCTCATACCAGCTCAGAAAGAACATCGCAGTCAATAAGAGGCTGTGCTTTAATTGTCTTGGGCGACACAATGTCCGCTGATGCAAGTCAACTCTATGCTGCAAACATGTTCAGCCAAGCATCATACAATGCTGCATGTGCCACAGCCTGCCGAGGCAACAGCTCCTGCCCGCTCTACCTCCACGCCTACTCAATCCACGTCATCACCTTCAAACTGAGGGTGCGGTGCAATCGTCGAGGAGTCCAACTCAAGTTCACTCAATGCATTAAACGCTGCTTGCAACAGCACTAGCATGTATACATTCATCTGTCTCAATACTTCAAGCAAGATTACTCATCGATCAAGGATCTGAGCTCTCGTTCATCTCTGAGGATCTCATCAAATCACTCAACCTACAACGTCAGCACTCAGCTATTTCAATCATTGGCATTGGTGCAAAGAAGACGACTCAGACGAAGGGCGTAGTTACACTCACTCTTCATTCCAATCGTTCAAAACATACTGCCACCATTCAAGCTCACGTTCTCAAAACACTAACTACGATTCTGCCGTCATTCGAAGCACCTCAGCAGACGTGGTCACATGGTCAGAAGGGTTGAAGTTGGCAGATCCAACATTTCTCATTCCACATCCAATCGACATTATCATCGGAGCGGATTCATACGGGCAGATCATTAAGCCCAATATTATTAAACAATCTCTTAAGATGCCAATTGCTCAACTCTCAATATTCGGTTGGCTAGTTCTCGGTCTCCAGTCGGCTCACCAGTCACTTGTAAAGACTGTACATCATGTCAAAATTCAACAGGATTCCAACCTACAAGAATTGTTGACAAAGTTCTGGGTACAAGAAGAACTAGCGACTGATTCAACAACTCACACCTGACGAACAATGTGAGGATCACTTCAAGTTCCACACCATTTATTCGCGCGATAACCAAGAGATATATTGTATGTATCCCGTTCAAGCTTCCAGCCAGTGTCTTAGACAACTCATACAGCACTGCTCATAAAAGCCTTCAGCGAATGCTCAAACGACTCAATAAGGATAAGGAATATCAGAACCTGTATAACAAGTTCATGGGCAAATATAAATAACTCAATCACAGGATGAAGGTCACATCATAACCATCCAAGGATATAATTCCTTACTATTTACCGCATCATGGTGTACTCAAACCAGACAGTGCCACAACAAAGCTGCGGGTTGTCTTCAATGGCTCGAGTCCAATCTCATCAGGATTCTCCGTAAACAATCTCATGCACACGGGTAAGAACCTGCTACTCAATGTCTCAGACGTTCTTATGTGGATTTGAGGTCACAGGTACATCTTTGCCACGGACATCACCAAGATATACAGACAAGTCAAGGTTCATCCCTCAGATTGGGATTTACAGCGCATTCTGTGGATAGACGAACATCACAAAGAGATACCATATCATCTCACCACAGTCACATATGGAATGAAGGCTACTCCATTTTTGGCAACAAATTTTGGCTACAAACACTCATGTAACTCGCTGAAGACGAAGGGCATCGTTTTCCACTTGCAGTACCATCAATCACTCATGGAAGATACGTAGATAACATCTTTGATGGTATCGACATAGAGGAACAGCTCACAAAAATTGCTCATCAACTTGAAGGTCTCTGCCACGCGGGCAGGTTTCCTCTCGCTACGTGGCATTCCAATCATCCAGAATTACTACATGCAATCTCATTGACAGAGTCAACTGACTCATCAATATCACTTGACGATGCGCAACCAAAATCCTCATTTTATGTAGGATTAAGATGGTAGGATTAAGATGGCTACCTCAACAAGATGCTTTCACATTCTCAACAAGCTCAATATCTCATCAAGAGCAGCTCGCAAAGCGACGTGTATTATCTGAAGTGGCATACAATATTTGATCCACTTGGTTTTGTCTCACAGATAGTCATTGTGGGTAGGTAACGTATCGTGTGTGTGTGTGTGTGTGTGTGTGTCACTTCCCACTTAAGAGATATTCCACCGCTTGGAGTTCTCTGGTCACCCTGAAAAGGGCGGTTTGTCAGGTGTTCTTAGAAGGATGGTTGCTTCCTCGTTGGCCGGTTGGCGTTCACGATGAGGCAGCGAACTCCTTGTAGAGATCCTGGTGCGGTTGCTTCGAACCTTCTGGTCCAGTAGATTTCTCCAGGTTGATTCGTGGTGTCCTCGTGTCGACAGCCCAAGACAGTGGCCGTTCTGTTGGCCGAGTCGGCCGGTAGGTCTTCCTTCGTTTGTGGCAAGATATTGCCGTCGAAGCCCGTCAAGCACACTCCGATTGGAGGCTCAGTCGTCGAGCACCCTCGAGAGAAGTAACTGAGCACACTCCCTAAGGGAGGCCTAGTGCGAGCACACTCCAAGAAGGAGGCCCTGGTGCAAGCGCACTCCGAGAAGGAGGCCCTGGTGCGAGCGCACTCCGAGAAGGAGGCCCTGATGCGAGCGCACTCCGAGAAGGAGACCCTGGTGCGAGCGCACTCCGAGAAGGAGGCCTTGGTGCGAGCGCACTCCGAGAAGGAGGCCCTGGTGCGAGCGCACTCCGAGAAGAAGACTCTGGTGCGAGCGCAGTCCGAGAAGGAGGCCCGAGGTCGTTTCGGACGAGCACACTCCGAGGTGGAGGCCCGTCTCTCAAAAAGCAAGTACAGAGAATATCTGATATTATATCAGAGTATTCTCTCTGTGAATCTTGATTTTAGATTATTTTTTCAGCGCTGCGGGTAATCCTTATATAACTGGATTGTTGCATCTTACTCCGGAAAGCCGCGGCCGCTCTGTCGGCCGCGCCGTGCACTAGCGAGCGCGTGTTGATAGATGCGGCGACGCGCGGCGTGGGCGGTGAGCGCGCGACGGTTGACGCATCGGTGTATGCGGTGAGCGCATTAGCGTAGGCGCGCTGACTGGAGTGGCGTATGACCGCCACAGCCATCAAAGCCAAAATATTTCTTCAAGAACTCTGGCTCCACAAAATCAGCTGGGATGATCCACTACCATCTCCAGTTGGCTCACGGTGGCTCAACCTCAGGGGCTCGATTCTTGAATTCATTTGCAAGAGAAACGTATTCGCAAATTCTGTTCTTACAGAAAAGTTGAAAATTTATTGGCTATCGTATAGCTTTTAACCAATAAACTTGCAACTTTTCTGTTAAAGCGGGTATTTGCGCATACGTTTTCTTGCGAATGAATTCAAGAATCGAGCCCCAGAAAGGATCTCGCAAGCCTGACCAAGCTCTCAATTCCACGCTGGTTCAACACAAGCAGTGATTCAAGCGTTCAATTACGTTTTTCTGATGCATCTCAATTTGTTATGGCTGCAGTCGTATACATGGTCGTACACACACCGTCCACAGGCATCAAAACCTCATCTGCTCAAAAACAAAGGCTCCACTGAAGAGGCTCACAATTCCGATATTAGAGCTCACAGCGCTGCTTCTTGCAAAATTAATGAAACATGTCCATGCCACACTAAAGATGGACATCGACAAAACATATTTGTGGACGGATTCTCAGGTGACTCTCATGTGGATCAAGGCACACCCATCACGATGGAAGGAATGTGCAAAACAGGATATCGCAAATCCAAGAAATCACGACAAAGGCTCATTGGAAATTTGTTCCACACTCAATCCTGCTGACTGCGCTTCTCGCGGTGTAACAACAACTCAATTTGAAGATCATGTACTGTAGTGGACAAGACCACCATGGCTAACCCAATTGGAGGATCTGTGGCCCACTCAATCAACACGCTCTGACGAGCAATGTGCTCTGGAATCTCGCCCAGAAATTTCACTCTTCACAACCAACATAAAAGTAGATTACCACTGGGATCTCATCTACAGGTATTCATCGCTCAATCGACTGCTCAGAATCACAGCTCTCTGTCAAGGGTTCATTCTACAATTGAGAAAGCAACATGATGGCACTCAGGCAACATGCATTTCAGTCGCTGACATGGAGCGAGCCAAGATCTTTTGGATAAAGATCACTCAATCGACGTTCTCTACACATGAACTCAAGATTCTCAGCGCGCAGTCACCAGACGTTTACCAACTTCTCATCCATTCAGTTGTCGCACAGCATTTATTGATCAAGGAATTATTCGAGTTGGAGAACGACTCAGCAACTTTGCCCTCACGTACAAAAGCAAACACCCAGCAATACTTCCTCGCCACTCAAGACTATCTGAGTTGATCATCAACTATACTCACAAACAAACTTCACATGGAGGTACATAACTCACGCTGGCTCACATCAGGTAATTATACTGGATCATCGGTGGACGAGCTCGAGTAAAGTCTCACGTCTTGCGGTGTGTGGTGTGTGCTCGCCAAAGAGGAATCCGTGCATGTCAATTAATAGGCCACCTACCTCTGCCTAGAATCACACCCTCACGTGCCTTCGTGCCACGCATAGCGGCATTGATTATGCTGTGCCGCTCACGCTCAAAACATGGAAGGGAAAGAGCAAAAACTCATAAAGAATAAATTTGTTTTTTTTTGTCTCACAACATCAGCAGTTCATTTAAAGGTTGTTTCAGACTACTCAATGGATGGATTCATCTCGACATACAAGAGATTTGTATCAAGACGCGGCATCCCTCACTCACTCTACTCTGACTGTGGTACAAACTTTCTTGGAGTTGAAAAATCACTCTAGAAATTGTTCACACAGAACTCTCAAAAAAATCAGCGCTTCTCATCTCTGCTTGTTCAAGATCGCACTCAATAGATTTTCAATCCCCCAACTGCTCTGTACATGAGTGGTAAATGGGAAGCAGTGGTGAAATCAATTAAACACTACCTGTGTCGTACCATCGGAGAAGCGTTGCTCACCTTCAAAAAAACAACTCTGCTCACTCAGATTGAAGCGATCTTAAACTCACGACCTCTAGAACCATTCAGCGACGATTCTGACGACATCTCAGCGCTCACTCCAGGCCACTTTCTCATCGGAAATGCGCTCACAACTATATCCGAGCTCTCATTAAAAAACTTGGCCATCTCAAGGCTATCACGTTGGCAATTCATACAACAGCAAGTACAGCAGTTCTGGTCGCAAAGGTCATCTCAATATCTGCAACGACAACAAGCAATCTCAAAATGGCACCATCCGTCCAATACAATACAAGTGGGCTCATTAGTGCTCATCACCGATGAAAGGCTCCCATCGTGCAAATGGCCATTAGCTAGAGTCCTCACTCTAAATCCAGGGAAGGATGGACTCACCCAAGTGGTAACCCTTAAAACAGCCATCACAACTCTCAGAAAACCAATTGCTAAGTTCGCAAAGTAGCATCCGTTTGCCCACGTCAATATTGGCCACGGTCCCGATTGATCATGTCAATATTGGCCACAATCCTGATTAACCACAGGGTGGATTGGCCACGTCAGTATTGCCCACGTGTCAATATTAGCCACGCGTCATTATTGCCCATGCGTCATTATTGCCCACGCGTCAATATTGCCCACGTCAATGTTAATCATTTTTTTTGTTTAGCATGGAAAAGTCGCAAACCCATGTGGTGCAGAGAAACGCTTCGCACACATACACGGGGGGGGGGGTGTACAATGGGGCCTTCGACCCCCCCTCCCATCCAAACCGCTAACTCATGTATAGTAGTGACGTGGCCAATAGTGACGCGTGGGTAATAATAACGCGTGGGCAATAATGACAGTGACCAATATTAATGCGTGGCCAATAATGACGCGTGGGCAATATTGACGCGTGGCCATTATTGACGTGGGCAATATTGACGTATCCAATATTGACACGTGGCCAATCCACCTCGTGGTCAATCGGGATCGTGGACAATATTTACGTGGCCAATCAGGACTGTGGCCAATATTGACGTGGGCAAACGGGACACTCCCAATTCGCACCGTTGCTCATCACTCATCAAGATCAAGCTCAACAACCATAAGAGTAGACTCATCATCAATTCATTGCTGATGGCGGGCGAAAATGTTTGAGATTCCCTTAATCATTCTAATCAAAGCCTACTCTCGCCATCTTTCGGCCATAATCAGAGCCCGCTGAGACAGCTTGTGCGACCGTACAATGAGGTGACGAGCGCATGACGGGTGCGCGACCAAGACGCTCCAACGCTTGCGCGCAGGCTTCCCGGTTTCTGTGTACAATCCGGTGCTCATGTGCGGAGTTAGAGTCGCTCATCTACTTCTGCCATATGAGGCTGTGTTTTACTTGCATAGTTACGTAGTGAATAAGTAGTGACAATTAACTCTTTCGAACTTCTCAAAGTGGCAATCTCAACGTGTATTAATCAACTAAGCTCATACAAATAGATTTTGAGTGACTCGGTGTGCGAAGCGCCTCTCAACGTGACCGCAAGATTCTAGTCGGTCACTGGTTCAATGGGCAGCACATTACGACGGCTTCATGCAAATCTGAGCAATAGTAAAGACTGTTTACATTTTCTACTCTCATCCATTACATTGTAAATAGTATATATAGTTCGAATGCATAATAAATCTCATCTTTTTACGAAGTAAAGTGTCTCAGTCATTCTCGCCACGTTGTATATCCTTCTCATTTCAAGCTGGGGTCACCGGAAGTTTCTCGAACATCCGATCTCACAAGGAGATTCGGGCGTAAGGAAATTTTCACAGAACACTCCCTTTTTTTTAACACAAGTTAAATCTGAATGATATTTTACAAAATTTATTTTAAAGTAAAATATTCGATTAAAAATTTAAAAAAATTTAGGAATGCCTATATCAATTATAAACCAGAATCACGAAAAAACGGCAACAATACGGCGTAATCAAAATGCGTAAACGCGTACTTCTCGTGTCTACACGACCTTTTTTTATTATGGATAAGTATATTTAAATTGTTAATTAATAAAATACACTAATTAAGAATTTTGTATATACATACATATATATACATACAATTTATAATAATATAATCTTACATATATTGTCTGAGATTTCTTTCCAACATTTGGTCCATTCAAAAGATCCATTATATTGCGTGGCATAATCGGTTCTATATTCTCGGACAACTCTGTTTTGTCGAAAAAAGAATCCTGTTTTTGTAATTCATTATCCTTGATCTTCTTAACTGCTTCCAATCCAAGTTTAAAAATTTGACTATCGCACAACTCATTCTCAATCTCATTATTTAAACATTTCTGTAAATATATAAAATAATTTCATTACAGAATTTGAAAGTAACGCATTACTTGTACTCATTACTTGTAACGAATTTAATCGTTACTTTATAATACAATACATACATCTAAATCATACTGCAATTAATTAAAATATAGATTTCGTATTGTGTGAATTAGTTAAAAATAGCAATACAAACAGTTAAATGCCATTCTAAAAAAAAGTAACAAAATTTTTTAAAAATAACAAGAAAAAATAGATTGTTACTTTCTAAGTAAAAATAAAGTAAAATAACGGTAATGCGTTATTTTTAAAAAATTAATAATAAATAATGGTAATTACTTTAAAAAATGGTAACGCATTAAAAATTAGTAACAAATAATGATAATGGTAACATTTTTATAAAATAACGTTTCCAGTCCTGATAAGATATAAACCAGAGGTCGGCAAGAAATGCACTTCTCGGCCGATTTCAGCAAGCGCCGCCTCCCACTATTCCTCTTGCCCCGCGTGCCGCTGACGCGGCCTACGAACCGCACGATTCGTAGGCAGCGCGCGCGGCACGCGGGGCAAGAGGAGTAGTGGGAGACAGGTGGGAGACAGCGCTTGCTGAAATCGGCCGAGAAGTGCATTTCTTGCCGACCTCTGATATAAACATAGCTCCGTATTCAAAACGCGTTTATGAAGGTATTGGCACTTTTTTGTCATTGTATCTTTATTACTTATTAAACTTAAAATAAAGATAAAATGGCAAAAAATCGCGTTAACATCTTACAAAGGCACTCTAAATATTCGGAATATATTCTTTAAATGTTACAATTATTACACAATAACTACCATTCTCTCTTCGAGAAATTTATCTCTTTCATGTCTGAGTTTACTCCATTTCGCTTCCTCCTCATCTTCGTGCACATCTACCCAGCCATCGTTTTCATCACACATTTGTGGTATCTCGTTATTACCTAATTTATCTATAAAAAATTATGATGTTATAAAACATTAGTATTACAATGAAATCTATCTTAATAAAGAACGATTCAAGGCTCTATTCTTCATAACGAGATAATTTCTACTTTATTCTCAAACAATGAAACCGCGATTGTATAGCTATATTTTCACTTTCTCGTTATAAAATTATAGCAAAATTTTTCTTAAGTATATTAGTATAAGTCTCATAATTTCAAGAGTAAATTCTAAAAAAAATTCTCTATGTAAGATTTAAATTTTTTAAATAAAGTATTTTACATACATATATATTCAAATCTCGTACTATAAAGAACCTTGAAATAGTGCGTAAATCCATATGTGCTAGATTACTCACGTGCATCGAGCACATAGGAAAAATATTTGCGCATTATTCTCCTCTGTACCATGTATGTATATCAAATATTGATAAAAAAATTACAATATTCATTTAATAAACAAAAGAAAAATCGTACACGTATTCTCATACCTATATTTCTCCATTTGAATTTGCGTTCACGTCCCGTTCCATCGGTATGTAAATCGCCATCCTCGAATAACAATTCTTTAAGGAATCTGACTTCTCTTTTATCCTCATCCAGTATTTGCTTCATGTGCATCTTCTCCAAGTGATTCTTTACCTCAAGCTCATCTATGTATTCATCGTCAGCTTCTTCGAACTCTAATTTATCCAAGTCCTTCTCGTCCTCATCGACGGAATCCCAATCACTTTCACTCAACTCTGCTTCTTCCTCCAAAAAACCAGCCGCAACTTTTTTTATGTCCTTTTCTGGCACAACTACCACTTCATTCTCCTCGGAATCATAGTCGACGTATTGTTTCTCTATTTCTATATCATCTACATCGTCTTTTTCGTCGAAGAATTGAGACTGCTCCTCTTCCGAGTCGGACAAGTTTAGTCTTTTAACTGAATGTTTTTTGAATTTTGCAAATATATTTTCATCCTCATCATCCGATGAAGTTACTCTTAATTTTAATCCCGAATGCGCTATGCTGACTTTGTATATTTCTTTTGCATGGTTTTCAGAATTATTAGAATCATTGTCTAACATTTTTTCTGCATTTTGAAGCATTTTATCGTTTACTTTTGGATTTTTCAATCGTTCAACTAGTTTTGCGCTAGAATTTCCGGAACATTGATCCAACTGTGATTCGGTGATGTTGAATTGCGAGAAGAAATCCAAATCAGTTTTCTGCGTAGAATCAAATTTACCCGAACACAATCGCATAAGATATTCATCATCGATAGTCTCTCCAACATCATCAAATAATTTCTTCTTTAAAACAGCTTTATTTTTAATATTGCATATATGTTCAGAAGACTTGTTAATCTGTGTGTTTTCCATGGAAACAAACTCATATTTATCAACCAGACATTTTCTCTTTTCCGACGAGTCTTTCTTATCAGAATCTAACGTGGTATTCAATACACTTAATTGCGTTACAGGAGAAACAAAATCGAGCATGCTCGTCTTTATCAAGGGTGTCTTGTATATCTGGTTTCTTGTAGCAATCTCTGTGTGTTGTTGACACGCGGACGTGTTGCTTTCATTCTCACTCATCCAATTATTATCTTCACAATTTGTTTTCAATGCATTTACTTCTAATATCATATTTAATTGACTGCTATCATCTCGTGAATCGCTCGGATTTGCAATGTTCAAGTCGTTTTGAAACTCTTCTGTTAAATGTCTCGTTTCTCTATCATTTCTGTTTTTGTAAACGTCCAAGTTTTTGCGAACCTTAAAATCAAATTCAATTTCGTTCTCTATATTTTCATCTGAACCTTCTTCGTTTTCTTCATTTTCTCCATTATCATTATCTTCTTCATTGGTTTCTATCTCACTTACATCATCATCTATATATTTTTTTCTACATTTGAAGGTTGTAGATCGTTTATTACTTTTCGCACAATCCTCGTCATCATTCTCTTCCACATTAGAATCTTCATCATTTGTAACCTCAGCTTCATCATCGGCAAATAGCCATCTAGTCCTCTTCTTATCCTCAATGCAAATGTCGTTTTCTTCGGGTTCGCTTTCCTCACTGCTGCTCAACTCCAAACCT
Source organism: Monomorium pharaonis (assembly GCF_013373865.1). Taxonomy (NCBI): domain Eukaryota; kingdom Metazoa; phylum Arthropoda; class Insecta; order Hymenoptera; family Formicidae; genus Monomorium; species Monomorium pharaonis. The sequence continues at coordinate 8,077,838 of NC_050467.1, forward strand.
AATTCTGCTTCTTCCTGTTCGTCTAAATCACTTGTTTTTTCCTCATTCCAGTCTTCTTTCTTCTGTGCTTGCAACTCTGTTTCTTTCTGTTTCCACTCTTTGTTACGCTTCAAAGTCATTTGTAATTTCAAATCCTCCTTCAAACGCATTAACTTAGCACCGGGCTTGTTCAAATCGGAAGTATCGGCATTGATAGGTACCTTGTACGGGAGCACTTCTTTAATTGGAAGAGGACCGTTTAGCGTGTCTTGTAAATGTATCACAGTTACTTCGGATTTATTATCGTTCTGTTTTTTTGTATTAGCATGTTTGCAGAAAAATCTATCTAATAAGGTACTCACACCTCTTACATTTGGTTTTGCGTCTTCTGTTAGATCAATAATCATACCCGGCAAGCCTCTCAACGTAACTTTTGAATCAGATACTACTGGTAAGATTTTTCTATTTGACAGAGTCTCGTCTGCAAATTTTGGAAGCGGTAAACCTAGTATATGACCATCAGACTCTTCACATTCGTCTGTTGAAGGATTATCTTCAGTTTTTGATTGATCATTAATTACGGAAGAAAACGATGATGTCTCATTTGTTTGGGCACACTTATCTTTATTTTCATTATTTCTATTATCAGAATTTAAACATATAGCATTATCATTTTTACATATTTCTATTATTTTCTCATTATTTATATTATTAGAATGTGTTTCTAGTATTTTCATTGTTTCTGTAATCAAATTTGTATCTTTCTCATTAATGATCTCAGAATCAACTTGATATATTTTTAATATTTGATTATCTGTCATAGTAATTTTTGATCTTTTTTCATTATCAATGCAGTTTTCCTTATTCAATAAGGTAATAATAGTTTCATCTACTTCTTTGGTTACTTCTTGTTCATCAAGATTGATTTTAAAATTGTTATTTGATCCTTTTTCAAGACACATATCAAATAATTTTCTTGATTTTGAAAGATTTTGATTACATTCGTTTATTTGTTGTAATAATGTATCAGATTCATCAAGAGTACTATTATTATTTGTCAAGGAAGATAATTTTGCAACTTGATGATCCACTTTGCAAAATTTTTTTTCAACCAATACTTCACTGGATGCGTCAAAATTTAAATGTTCATTTTGTACAATTTCTTTTCCACTATCTTGTAAATCTTGAATGTTCGTTTCGACTTTGTTAGAATCTTGAATACATGTACGATTAATATCTATTGAAAGTATTTTCTCCTTTTCATTTGTAATGAAAGCTCTTTCTGTGTCCTTGTTAACAAAAGACATAGATTGTTGCAGATTGTCATCTTCTGAATCAGAGGATTTATAAAAAAATTCCGCTTCTTTTTCCTTTTCCGTGAGGACCTGACTGTTCAAAATCATAAATAAATCTGACTTTACTTTACATTTTAAAAATAATTTTAAAAAATTTCACAGTAGTATACATATGCATTTGTGCTGCTCATGTAAGCGTATATAGAGAAAATAGTTTGTGAAGTATGCTATTGTAGGGTTCCACTATACAAGGTTCGATAGCAGGTAAGAGAAAATTCAAAGAGAGATTCTAGATAATAAAATGTAAACTAAACAAAAATCAAAAATATAAAAATTACAATTCGTTTTTTTTAATCAATATGTTTAAATAAAAAATTACAATTAGTTTTTTTAATATGTTTAAATACTTATGTGAAAAAATGCCTAAAACACGTAAACATTTAAATTAAAAAACAAAGCCTCCAAAATTTGGTTAATCTTGATTTTGTAATTTAGAATATGTTTAAATATTCACATTAAAAAGCAAAACTTTAATTGTAATTTTGTTATTCTTTATTTTCATCTTATTCTATCACAACAAAATTATCTTTTAACAAAAAGGTATGAAAAGAGGTCAAATATACGTGTCCAAAGGACATCCTTAAAATAGCATATTATGTAATAAGGGCTTCTTATACAACACAAAATATTCTACAAATATCCTAGAATATTCTATAAACATCCTAGATATTCATAGAATATTCTAGGATGTTCATAGAATATTCTAGGATGTTCATAAAATATCTTGTGCTGTATGGGATCTAAAACTGATTTTTCGTGCACGAGTGCAAAAGGTCATTACATCCATATTGCATATCGTATTTTTTGTTGCAACAATGTATGTTAAAATGTTTTTCATCACGATTACGTCATTTATTAGAAGATAAGAACTGTGCAATAATGTTAAAGTGCTAAAATCAGTGATTTATTCATAAAAAGTGACACAAAGAGAACCATTTTTAACGCACATGTAAAAGAATTTTTATACTATTTTAATTTAGCACTACAAATTATGCAAAATCACATAAAAAATTATTTCTTTAATAAAAAATAAAAACTTTTTTACAAAAGCAATGTTATTAAAAAAAAATGTATCAAATATAAGATAAATACTTCTATAAATTAGAAAATGTATTATTTATTATTCCTTTATTAAAATCATATTCAATAATACGATTTTATAGTATAATGTTCAATATTGCATTATGTAACAAGGGCGTAAAATCGATTTTTTGTGCGTTTACCCGCACGAGTACAAAAAACCGTTACCCCTATATTGCATACCGTATTTTTTGTTACCTATGCGTCGATGTATGATTGAATATCTGGAAGGTCTCACAAATTGAGTTCGCGAAGGTTATAGGTTTGCGAAAACGACGAAGCGTCGGTCAATTCTGCGAGAGTTACCATATACACATCGCATGACGCGCATGTGAGAGTTAAAATAATCAAACGTGTTGAAAAAATCGTATTAAAATGTTTTTCGTTATAATTTACGTTATTTATTGGAGAACTAGAATTGACCAATAACATTAAAATGCTGAAATCGGCGATTTTACACAAAAGTGACATGAAAGAGACCACTTTCGACGCATATATAACAAAAAAATTATTTACGTAGACTTAAATGTTATCTGTGCAATTACTCAAAATTATGCAGCAATATTTTAATGTATTCAAAAGTCGCATAAAACAAATTTAAAGTGAATAAAATAATGAAATTATAATAAACCAAAAACTTGGCGTACCTTGGTTACATTAATTGTATTCTTGTAAACATTGTATATAAATCTTTTTATTAATTTTTACAAATAATGTTCATATAGTAAATTGATTTAAGTAACTACGTTTTAATGCGATTCGGGAATGCCAACTTTCTGCTTCATTATGATTCCGTTGATTATTCTATTCACTTTAAGTTTATTTAAGCATTTTTAAACTAAATTAAGTTAAAGTTAATGGCTTATAAAATTAATTTAATTGTGTTAGAAGTGTTGGATAAATAAAAAACTCGTTAAAAATTCCACCAAAATACAATAAAATAAAATAAATTTAAAAACAAATTTTTAAAAGCATTATTTGTTATTAAATTAAAATATCTTTAAAAATTAGATTAATATATTTATTATCTATATATGACCTATATATATATAATTTATTCAATAATCTTACAAAAGGATTATTTTACATTATCCAGGCTGAAATAAAAAGCTATTTGTTATCAATGGATTAGTAATGTGTCAAAACAAAATTTGTACAATATTAATTCTCATAGTGCACTAGGATTCGAGTAATCAAATAGCATAAAAGCTAAATTGTACTTCCAAGTCGTATAACTCAAAAAGTACTTGAGTAAAAAATATTTAAATATAGGATTTTTAAAAGCTATCAAGATAAAGTACAAGAATATGTAATAAAAAATGGCGGTTGACGATCACAAATTTTTAAATGAACTTTATTTGGGCTTGGAAACGTTCTTCAAGATTACAATAATATAATGTCACATAATGCATCAAATAAAATCTTATAACTTTTATATGAAACATTTTTTTCAAAACTGCATATTTTTTGAAATATTAAATGGTTTCGATACTTTTCGTACACCCTGTATATCATTAATTAATAAATTTCACATCTAAAGCATATAAAAAATATATAAATCAATAAAAATAAAAATAAAAGTAAAAATTAGTAAAAATAATAAACTTCTTGCATATGATGTTTCCGATGTACATGTACACACTGTCTTTGTTAATGCAAACTGTGAAAACTTTTTGTGTATATATATATATATATATATATATATATATATATATATATATATGGTGATATATACATTAAAATACTGTCCATTTCAATAAATATAAACAATTAGATTTTTTGCTTACAATATAAGGTAATGACTGATGTAAGGTAATGAATGATATGCTAATAGAATAAATATCGGCCTTTCATGCACTCGGACACCCCTTCTTAAAGAAAAAAGAAAGCGCAACACATGGCGAATCGGTATCACGTCTTTTAACTCATCATATCTCTATCCTTTTCAAACGTACGACGTTAGTAAAGGATGCAACATCGGCGCGATCCTCACTTTTTTCGTTCGTCCCCATCTCTCCGTCTCCTCCGCGCGCCCAGACACATATAGTGCCTCATGTGTGTGAGTAATCGCCGAGCAACACAATTCCTGCGCGTGTACATATAGAACTTTCTGCTTGTCGAGCAAATTGATCCGCGATTTATTGCCATCCAATCCCTAATACGTTTCTGGTTCAGTTCATAACAAAATTTTAACTTTGGGGTAAGAATGTGCGATATTTACTTTTAATACCGATATTGTTATATAAATATTATCAAAATTACAAATATCGTATGTGTAATATAGAATTAATATATCGATATATTCAAATATCGATTAAATGTTTAAAAATAAAAATTATAATTACTAAAAAAATATATATTTAAATAAATCATTTAAATTTAATAATGCACAGATTGACAATTTTATTATATTAATTTATACAACTTTCACTTACTTTTTACACATAAGAAACATTTTTATACATAAACCGTTTATAAAAGTAATTTTAGAAATTCTATTCTTTCAACGATAAAGAACATAAAAATAAGAGTTCTTGAAAATGCTGCAGCGTTAACCAATTTCTATTTGGCATTATTATTAATCCAGCCTTAGAGAAAAGTCTTTTCGAGAGCACGTTGTAATTACAGTTAAATAATGTATTGCTAATTTAAAGTCCCTAATACATATCGCCGATCAATATTAATGAAAATGATATCAAAATACCAATATATTATTCTATAAAATATCGAATAAAATGTCGATATATTACGAACAAAAATATCGATACCTAAAATACCGATATATATCGCGCATCCCTAATACCCCATTACACTTATATTATATATATTTCACTTATACATTGTCATGGCTCTTTCCTCTGCGTGAAAAAGCCGCGTTCAAAAACAACAAAGACGACAAAGGCCAAGACAGCCCAAATGCCAGATATTTCGCGCACGAATCTCGGTTGTGCACCGATACAAATATTGGGCGCCAGACGTGCACAACGACACGTCGATTCGTGAAATCCAAGGGCAACCTTAATCCCCGCGCGAAAAACGGCTAGCTCGTCTTAACGGCAAAGGGACAGAGGTGCGATGTCGATGATAGAGGCGCGCCCGACAAAGACAGCGCGGAACACGACAAAGAACCAAGTAATCTTAGCGACACAAGGCATAGACACAAGTAACAAGAATGTATTTATGCAATAATAAAAATAAAAAAGATAGAAGAATCTATAAGATGAAAGTAGCACGCACAAATAACACATCGATAATTCTGAGCATTCAGTAGCGCGCGAACGCGAAGTCGATTACGCACGATAGATCGATTACAATTTGTCACGGGCGACCGAGACGTGCCGACAATCCCGGCAGCAATAGATCGCGGACGCGAAGTCGCGAGAGTGTTGGCACGCGCTCCCCAATATTCGGCTTGCACCGCTCGATCTTCCCGACACCGATCTTGACAAAAAATACTCGCGCAACACAACACTCACGAACGGTATCCGCGAGGACTACTTTTTCCACGCGGCATAACACGACTTACACGGGAGAGGGCTTTGCGGCGCACGCGGTCGCTAACTTCCTGGGGGAACCGCCGACGAAATCCGTTCTCCTCCTTGGCCACAATACGCGATACGGTCCCTCTCGCTTGAATCTGACGATATACCAAAATCGCGAGGTCGCCCCGTGGCTGACGCAACGCTAACCCGCGTCGGATTCAGAACGAGGACGGGGTGGCTCGCCAGCCAGTGGCTTCACAAAAGATCGACGCGAACAACAAAGGCCACCGATAACTCCCTCCTGGCTCGTCGTTCTCTCCTTCGTCACAGAGCGGCCCTCCGGGTACAGCTCGTCCCCCAATATCGAGAGATCGTTCTTCCAAAAACGAGGGCACCGGAGCACGTCTGTCTCCGATACGAGTATGCACGCTTCTTCTTCTTCTTCCGTCCAATAGATTTCTGTCTCAATCGGGACACAGTACCACACAGTACTCTCTCCGCTTCCGCAGTTGCCGCTCTTACGAACTCCTGGTGCTCGTCCGCGTTGACAAAAGACGGAGAAAATAAAGAAACTTAAACTAAATGCTCTACACTTGCCACAATTCTCCCGGAAGTTCCCGCTCGCTTCGCGTTTTTCGCGTTCGGCGCGAATCCGCAGTGACAGGGGAGGGACGCTGCCGCGGAGATCGAGTTATATGACTCGAAAGTAACAATTATAGCTTTTATGCTATTTGATTACTCGGATTCTAGTGCACTGTGAGAATTAATATTATACACAATTTCGTTTTGACACATGCTTAATCCATTAATAACAGTAGCTTTTTATTTCATCCCGGACAATGTAAAATGATCCCTTGCCAGTTTCATTACCCTTTAAATGGGTAACAAAACTAAGATTATCAAATAAATTATTTTATTTGTAAATTAAGTCCATATATAAAATAATAGTTTTTTCAGAGAATCTATTTCTTTCTTTTATAATTTTTTTGCATTTTTAACTTAAAAAAAGTTAATAAGTTAATGTTTGCTATAAAAATAACTCATTAAACATTTAAAAGTCAACAACAGTCAAACATTTAAAAGTCAAACATTTAAGTAAAAAATTATTAACTAATTACTTGGTATTATAACCAATTCTGATTATAATTATAATTGATCATCTATATGCAAATATTTACTTTACTATCGCAGAAGACATCTTGAGTTTCGCAGCTATCGAAGGTGCTTTCGGAAGAGCAGCTGATATTTTTTTTCTATTCAAGAATTCTTGTAATGTACGCTGTTTTGGCCTGTGATATGGTAAAGAAATTTCTGTCTCTCTTAATAAACGTTGAGTTTCGCTGTGTATCTGGCGCATTGCCTCGTCCTTAGAAGCTCTTATAGATCCCTACATTATAAAATCAAAATGGTCAATAATTCAAAAAATTTTATTTTATATTAATTGCTATAATGTAGGAATCACATTAGTGTTGTCCACTAAACTAGTGTATATCGGAACACTTAATGGATATAAAAAAAGAAGATAATAGGTCATAACGTTAACATTCAGAATTACAAATCTTGAACAGTATAATTGTTGATAATTATACACAATAAGGGCAACCTAGGATACTGTTCTGAAAAATGTACAAAAAGTTTTAATCGTCACTCGTCATTTATTAAAGTTTTTTACAATAAAAGTTTAATAAATATTATCATTCTTAAAGCATAATTTTGATTTTACGAAAAGTAGCGATATGAGCATGAACAGAGGGCACAAGTGGATACAAAAAATTTTCGCGCGAATTTCAAACGTGCACGTATTTTATGACATCGACGAAACTATTAACAGTCTCTGGTCGATGTTTAAGGATATCATTTTACATGGAAAGTCAAGAAAAAAAGGCTCTGCCCCTCCCCCTGCACTCCTTTTCCGTAATTTTTCCTAATTTTAACCCAACCAATTTTAAGTCGCTATTTGGCCGTAAATATCTAATTGACCACGTTGCGATGTTAGATTTGAAATTGTGGCCAAATAGCGACTTAAAATTGGTTGGGTTAAAGTTAGAAAAAATTACTGAGAAGAGAAAAGGGCGCACTCCCCTGTCCATGCGTTTTCTGTACTACATAATTTCACAACTTTCCATATAAATCGAGATCCTTAAACACCGACGAAAGACTGTTAGTAGTCTCATCAATGTCATAAAATACGTGCACATTTGAAATTCAAACAACTTTTTGTATGCATTTCGTGAGAAAGGACCATAGACATTATATATCTAGAATAAACATTACGGGAATAGGAGTAAGATTCAGAGGGAAAATGCTAACATGCTTTAGGACCTAAAGCATTTTCCCTCTAAATCTTACTCCTATTCCCGTAATGTTTATTCTAGATATATAATGTCTATGGTCCTTTCTCACGAAATGCATACCTAAAGTTTAGGTCATATCTTTCTCTCTCGTTCGCGTGTACAAGTGCAAAGTCCACCTTTTGCACTTGTGCGCATGCGCGAGACCACCTTTTGCACTTGTACGCATGCGCAAACAAGAGAGAAAGGTATGACTCAAAGCATGCTAGCCTTTTCCCTCTGAACTTTACCCCTACTCCCACAATGCTCAGTCTAGATATATTATGTCTGTGGTAAGAACTCATATAAAATTTTTACATTTTAAATTTTGTGTATATATAAATTACATCGATTTCTTAATAAATTTTTTTTATAAAGGACAAGCGCTAACTAAAACATTTACAATAATAAAAGAAAATAATTTTTATCATTTTCATTCTTCAGAGAATGTATACATAGTTGCCATAATATTAAAAAAAGATTTTATTGTAAAACTTTTTAATAAATAATAAGTAACAATTAAAATTTTTGGTACATTATTTAAAACAATGTCCTTGACAACATATATCAAGGTCATTGAAATCGGAGAGGCCCTTATTGTGCATAATTACTTGTTTTAGCCTGGGAAAATTTTAGAAATTTGGAGTTTTTTTCAAGTTTTTTTTGCAGTATTTCTCCAAGTTTTTTTAAAGATTTTTTTCTCTAAACCTTTCGTGGCCATACCGTCAAAAAGTTCTATATAATCACACCGGAGTATAACGGACTCCAGCCTATGTTTTTATTTTTACTTGCCATATTGAGATTTTTTTATTTTGACAAAAAAAATAATACGTAAACAATCAAATTTTTATTGGATAAAGTTCCGATTAGGTCGAATGTCTGATTTTTTAAAAACTATGCATTTTTACATATTTTGACTGATTACAAATATGATAATAAAAATTGGCGCAAATTTGATTTTCATGGAGAAAACCATAAAAAACCATAAAAATTATGGTTTTTTTCACTTATTTCCCTAACTAATAAAAATTTCAAAAAATATTTCAGATAAATTTATAGATTTCATCAAAATGCACATTTTATGTCTCATAGATTTTTACCATAAAAATAATAGTTTTTGAAAAAAACAACGTTAAATGTTTAAAACTTCATATAAATCATCCAACATAAATCGAGTTTTATAAGTTAATTTCAATGCTTACTCAAACTACCCCAAAAAATTAAAATATTAAAAAAGGTAATTATTCAGTTCAGAGGAGACCTCCGATAATGCGTGGACGTCGTTTCGCTCTGTAAGTAAAGGGAAGGTGTGGATAGACCTCGCTTCGCATGGAAAGTCGCAAACCCGTGTGGTACAGTACAAGTGTAATCGTCGTTTCGGTCTGTAAGTAGAGGGGAAAGTGTGACTAAATCTCGCTTCGCATGTAAAATCGAAAACCCCATGTGGTACAGAAAATGCGTGCCCCTCTCTCGCACCCGTATTTTTTCCTAACCCTTACCTAACTCAATTTTAAGTCACTGTTTGGCCACAATTTCAAATCTGACATCGCAATATAATCAATTGGATCTCCATGGCCATTACAACGTCATTTCGCTCACAAAGCAAAAAGAAATAAATCTCGTTTTACGTTAAAAATATCAAAACAAACAAGTTATACACAATATAACGTCATATTTCGCTTCTAAAGCAAAAAAGAGTGGACCCTGTTTTGTGTTAAAAAGTAAAAACCGCATATAATAAAAAATTAAATATTTCAAAAATTAACCGTTTCCGTATATTTGCTTTTGTGACATTTGACTACATTTAGTAAATACTACACACCTGTAAAATTTCATCAAAATCGAAAGAGTCAAATACAAAAGTTTAGCTTTGAAATTAACTAATAAAACTTAATTTGTATTGAACAAGTTATTATATAAAATTTTGAACATTTAACATTGTTTTTCTCAAAAACTATTATCTTTATGGCAAAAATTAATAGATCATAAAATGTACGTTTCAATCTACAACTTTTATCTGAAATATTTTTCAAAATTCTTATTATTTACAGAAATAAATGAAAAAACCACGGTTTTTATGGTTTTTTCATGGTTTTCGCCTTGAAAATAAAATTTCACTATCATATCCATAATCAACGCATCAAAATACGCAAGAACATAGTTTCAAAAAAATCAAAAGGCCGATCTAATCGAAACTTTAACCTTTTTATTTTCTTAAAAACTATAAAGTCAATCGGTTTTAAAATTTTAGTTTAATATTAGTATTATCTAAATAAACATGAATTATTGTTCTAAAATATTCATACTTTCTAGTAGTAAATTTTGAAAATTTGATTTTAACATAAAAAAAATAAATTCGCAATTTTTAAATAATGACTCGGATATAGAGTGCTAAACTTTTTTGGGGTTTACTGAACTCACGTGACCACAAAGAATTAATGTCACCTTTGTTATAAGTACACTCTATGTTAATAGTTTTAAAACTTCTTTTAATAGGTAATTTATCAATAAAATTTACTGTTATTATCACAATTATATTTTTCCCTATCTTTTGAAAAAGTAAAAAAAGGGAGATTTCTTCCTCACTTTTATTTTTCCAGCAAATTAAGAATACACACTAATACTTCACTCAGACAGCACGCATGTCTAAAATCAGATCATGAAACATCTATGAAAGATGCTTTTCAGCATGATTTAAAGACATTTTCAAGTCATCTTTAAGATATGACTAATGCTTCAACATGCTATCTGGGTTACTATTACAACCTTTTTCCAGGTTTTTTAAAATAAAAAATTGCAATTTTTTTTGAATTTTATCTTTTTGCGTATACTTACCTTTCTCTTCTTAATTAACTTCTTTTTTGCGTTCTTACTTTCAGACGTTTCTTCAGATGTAATTAGAGTGTTAGTTTCAGTTTCGTCATTTTGTTTTTCTTCTTCTGATTCAGAATCTATTAAAGTCCGATAGTTTTCAACCTGTAACAAAAAAATAATGTATTTTAAACATTTTTTATACTTTTTGTACAACTTTTAGTTACATTGTTAAATGCACCACATTTATTATAGTGAATTGATTTCTGAAAAAACTAAATTTATATTATATTACGATTTATTGTTGCAATCAATTAAGAATATTAAGAAAACTCGATATTTTTACAAAATAACTCACAAGAGAACCTCGCAAACCCAAAAATTCTGATTTTAATAAAACTTAACATAAATGTAGAAGAGGTAATACATAAATTTAGAAATTTTTTGTTTAAGCTTATAAACGGTTTAAAGGGGTAAAACCACCCTTCAAAGATAAAGACATTTTTGCCTTTTCTCTTTTGGATTTAATTCTACTTTCATCTAGCATTGATGTTTTCAAGTCGGGTGTGAGCGAATCATTTGACATTAGTAATCATTGTGTCTATAGTAATCATTGTATCTAATGATCTATGCCTTTTTGGCTCTTCCAAAGCCCTATCGTCACGGTAGGAACTTTTATTGAGACATAATCTACTCAGTATACCTGACGAATTGCTATCCACGGAATTGAATGCCATAAACTGGTCGAGAATCTATGATGCTACTGTTGATAAAAAAGTATATTTTTTTACATCATCCATTATGTTCATGTTCAAACGTCTTGCGCCGTCAGCTAAGTGCATCAATAAACCGATTGCCCCCTGGATCACTTCAGCCGTACATAAACTTATAAATATAAAAAATCGCTCTCTGTTAAAATATCAGCGCTCAAAATTTTTATCTGACTGGCATCGTTACACACTGCAAAATCTTACAACTTCTACCATTCGCAAAGAGAAGCAATCTTTTCTTAGTCCTTCCCTTTCTCCTCGGCAGTTCCGGCGTAATCTTACTCATGTCGGTGAACGGTGCTCTCCTGCACGTTATATCCCTGTGCATCTTCAAAATCTTGCTATCCTAAATGATTATTTCATTAACTCTTTCCCGCCTTCTTCCTGTTCTTTCTCTTTATCTTCCTTTCTCGACTCCAAATTTGATTTCTCGCTTTTATTCCATTTTAGTCCTGTATCCTTGTCTGATTTATATCATATTTTATTAAAGATAAAACTAACGTCAGGTCCCTACGATCTCTCTGATCTCATGCTTTTCCTCTGTATTCCTCAATGTCTCGATCACCTTCTATACAAACTTCTCTTTATCAAATACCTTCCTCTCTTCCTGAAAACACGTCACAGTTATTCCTTTACCTAAAAATCGCAATCCTTCCTCACCTTCCTTCTTTCGTCCGATTTCTCTTCAACCCTTTCTTTCTAAAATACTGGAACATATCTGTTGTAATCAACTCAACTCTTTTCTTAATGGTGTAAACGCTATCCCAGTTTTCCAGTCAAAATTCCGTAAATTCCATAGTACCATCACATTACTTCTACACATGACTAATTCTATTCTACAGTCTCTCGACAATAGCTCGGTGTCATCCCTTATTGCACTTAATTTTTCCAAAGCTTTTGATACCGTAAATCATGAATTACTTCTTGCTAAGCTCGAATATTACGGACTGTCACACTCAACCTTGTCTTTCATGCGTTCCTATCTTTCCGAACGTTCTCAAAGTGTCTTGATTTGTGATCCTCTTCCTAAGTACTCGCTCCCTCGTAGTGTTCCGTTCCCTCGGGTGTTCCTCAAGAATCCATCCTTGGCCCGCTACTTTTCAATATTTTTGTAGCTAACCTTGTGACGATACGTCACTGAGTCCCGGGCCGACCATCCGCCCCACCAAGGGACTCGGCGTCCACGGACGCCCCTCCCGAAAGTCTAGTATCCCCGTCGGGAACCGATCCCACCACGCGGCTGGGAGCGCGTGGGGATCGCCCCGATGGGTATAAAAGCCGAGCTCGATCCGGACCGAGCACCAGTCCCGTCCTGTCGACTGAGTAGGTCTCCGGACCACTCTGACGCCCGGTTCTCGCCGGCATTTGACTATCCTTATGTCCGCCGACGGAGCAGACCACCTGGCCGTTCTGCCGCCCGGTTCTCGCCGGCATTCGGCTATCCTTGTTGCGCCAACAGAGCAGGCCACCTGGCCGTTCTGCCGCCTGGTTCTTGACGGCATTTGGCCATCCTTGTATCCACCGACGGAGCAGGCCACCTGGCCGTTTTGCCGCCCGGTTCTCGCCGGCATTCGGCTATCCTTGTATCCGCCGACGGAGCAGGCCACCTGGCCGTTCTGCCGCCCGGTTCTTGCCGGCATTCGGCCATCCTTGTCATCTCCAACGGGGCAGGTTACCTGACCGCCCTGCCCGCCGGTTCTCGCCGGCGACCACGGGTCGCGACCGCGTTCTAAGGTGCTGCGCACTAGCGCGCTCCCGTCCGACTGACGTCACTAGGTTAAGCTATACATTGCTGTATATACCCGCATAAACTAAGTAATATAGGTAGTATAAGTAGTATAAGGTAGCATAAGAAATATGTAAGTTAGGCTAAGGCTTCGAATAAAGACTTATTACTTTAACATCGGTGTGCGCAAGTTGGTTTCCCCCTTTCTCTCGAATCCTGGTACCCGGCGAGCCTGTCCGAGGCGTTCGGGAAAGGCGAACCGTCACAACCTATCCTTACTTCCATTGGAATCTAAGATTTACATGTACGCTAATGATGTATTACTTGTCAAGTCCTTTTCCGCATCTGAATCTGCCTCTACTGCCAACTTGTTAAATTGCGATCTTCAGTGTATTGCAGAATGGGCAACTTCAAATGGTCTATCGCTAAATCCTACCAAGTCAGCGTCGTTACTTGTTGGATCTCCTTCTACCTTGTCTCGTACTCAATCCTTTAACCTCGTTCTTAATTCCATTATCCTCAACTCTCCTTCTTCTATTAGAATACTTAGTGTGCACTTTAAATCCTATCTACACAATCTATACAATCATTTATATTGATGCCTCTTATTTGGCGACTGTTGCCCAGTCCGTATTATCGAGTGCTCGAGGCAATAGTATAGACCAAAGTAACCTTTCGTCACTTTTCCCGATACCGATACCGGCAATTCATTGAGCGTTCGGAGATTTAGGAGATCTCCGAGAATCTTCGAGTTGGACCAAATTAATCTTAAGATATAATAACATTGATATCGTTCGCTCAACCATAAAAATCATGTATCAATAACGTGGTAAGATCCGTGGATTGAGTGCCTAGTGGGCGCATCTCCGGGTAGCGGATAGGAAGACGCCCGGGTGGGAAACCCCGGTCCGGGCCTAAACCCCCGCGTGCCGGAACGGACCGCCCAAGTAGTAACGGTTATATAACCTGCTCCAGCAAGCGTAAAACCCTGCGCAGGGGTGGGAAAAGCCGATACCGCGGACCAACTCAACCTAAGCCAAGCTGAAAGCTATTGTGGCGAGAGCTGCGTGGCACTGGGGGAGCAATGTCTCGAACGATGCCTCTGGAGGACCAGGTAAAACCCCAGAGTATTTAGCCTTATCAACGCATGCGGAGCTCTGCGTGGTTGGACCGTATATTTCCCTAGCTGCTCGTGGGAACAAAATGGAGATGGAAAATTTCAAAACTTTAACACTCACTGAAAACACCTAAATGCAGGCTTCGCCCAAGGACTCCGGAAGGGTGGAAGAAGCGGGATCAGGAGCCGAACGAACCCCTAGGGGCACGGGAAGCATCGAGACCGCGAGGGGAAAAGGAGCGGTTTCGAGTGCCGAGCGGGGCACCGAAGCTGCAATGGACGAATCGGCGAAGGAAGAAAATCTTCGCAAAAAAAACTCCGGAGCCGCAAAGTGGAGAAGGGCTCGGGAGCGGAAGGGGAAGGCTCAGGCTCAGGCTCAGGCTCAGGCTCGGGCCATTCCGGGGACCTCTTCCTCGTCCTCAAATATCCCCCGGACGCCGGTTGTGGGGGCTCAGGGGAACTCCGGCAATAAACGCCGGAAAAACCCTACAATTGGCGGAAGGAGCGAAAAAGAAGCAGGGTCCAGAAGACGTTGCTTACGTTGACGCCGCGGACCCCCTAACGAGGGTGATTGTCGCGGAGGTGTACCCCGATGTTGTGATGACTGCTGAGCAGTTGTCACAGCTGAGGGTTGCGGTCTTCAAGGAAATCCAGAGGATCCGAGAGGATATTCTGCTCAGATTCGACAGCACCACTCTGAGGGCGGGGCCTGCGGTTGTGAGGTGCGCGGATGCAGAATCACTGAAATAGCTGGAAAGCCGAATCGGCGGCCTCCCATGCCATGGGAGGGCGCCAGGCTCAGGGTGATGGGACTGGAGGTGCTGCAGACGGTACGGGGCTGCGGTGTGGGTCCCGAGGCCAACCGTGAGTGCGGCTGCGGTCCTGGGGCTGTAGAAGCGGCAGAATCCGGGTATCATCACCTCGGGCTAGCGTGTCTATGCCAAGAATGTGGGGGCTACCTGTGAAGGTGGAAACCTCATTTTCGGCATTACCCAGTTCAGCGTCAATAGACTCAAGACGCTGGGCTTTAAGCTTCATCTTGAGATAAACCGGGTCACATTCAAGGTGACTAGGACATCCCAGAAGGAAGCAGGGACGGGTAGAGAAAAGCCCGACCCAAAGGTTCTCATCTTCATAATAGGCTTGACCAGGGTGGGCTTCACCCAAATCAACTTGCACCATAGTAAAGGAGCCTCGGCTGTTCTTGCCAGGCGCCAAGCTAGGGTGCATACAGCCATATCGCTAAGACAAGAACCTTAGCTAGTCCGGGGTTGTATTAGAGGTCTGGCGGAATGCGGAAAGCTGTTCAGGCCTCCGCATAAAGATCGACCCAAGGCCTGCATGGCCGTTAAAGGGTTGAAAACCCAGCTGCTGCCGAATTGTTGTTATAAGGACTTGGTGGTGGTTGAGATCGAGATCATCAACGGGAACGGAGCCAGAAAAAGAGTAGTGGTGGCGTCGAGCTATCTCCCGTACGGAGAGGACAATCCGCTGCCGTCAAACCGGGTAGTTGATCTGGTGGAATTCTGCCAAAGGGAGTGGCTTCCCCTCATCCTAGGGTGCAATGTAAATGCGCACCACAAGGTGTGGGGGACCACGGATACCAATGGGAAAGGTGAAAAGCTGTTGGAGTTTCTAGTGTCCACCGACCTAAAGATTCTTAACAGAGGTGGGGAACCTACTTTTGTCACTGTGGTGAGAAAGGAGGTTCTAGGCCTAACCGTCCGTTCAAGACAGTTAGCGCAAAAGATGACCGACTAAAAGATCTCTAATAAACCCTCATTGTCGAATCACAGACAAATCACCTTTAGGTTTGCAAAGCTGCAAGTAAAAGTGATGACTGTGAGGGACCCAAGGAAGACGGACTGGGACTCATTTCGTGAAGACCTGGCCGTCGGTCTTAGGAAGTTTCCTAAAAGACATGGGACCTTATAAGAGATCGAGCTGTGCGTCGAGCACCTGCAAAGAGTTGGCAGCTTTAAGAACTGTCCAGAAAGGACGGTGAAAAATACCAAAAAAGTCTCCTGGTGGAACCCCAAGCTGCAGGAGCTCAGAGATGCGGCACGTCGTGCTTGGTACACGGGCCGCCAAGCTGATTGGAACCTTCATGGGAAGACTCAGAAAGCCTATAGAGATTCTGTAGCAGAGGCCAAGAAGGAAAGCTGGAGAAAATTGTGCAAGTCGGTGGGGGGGGATACCTGAAGCCGCTAGGCTCGGCAGGATCTTGGCCAGGGATCGGGACGCGACTCTAGAGGTCATTCAGCTCAACGACGGAACAATGGTGACTGGGGAGCAATGCCTGATCCACTTGCTGGAGTCAAACTTTCCGGGCTTCCGTGGAGATCCGGAGGAAGACATCCAGTAGAAAACTTCAAATCGGCGCAGGACACGAGGGGAGGGTTGGTCTCTTGCGGCAGAAATCGTTAGGCCTAACAAGGTCAAATGGACTGTAGAAGTTTTCAAGTTCTTCAAATAGGCTGGGATCGGGTCTTTCCGGCCCTTCTTCAGAAAGGGCTAGAGCAGATTATCGAACCGCTCACGCGGACGCTGAGGGCTTGCTTAGCACTGGACTATACGCCTAGAGCTTGGAGGCAGATGAGAGTTGTGTTCATCCCCAAAGCGGGAAGAACGGATTACAATCCGCCTGACGTCTTTTCTTCTTAAGACGTTGGAAAGGCTGGATGTCTACATACGCGACATGGTTCTACTGCAACATCCGCTGCATGTGAATCAGCACGCGTATCGTACGGAATACTCCACAGAATCAACGCTTCACTCCACTGTATTCATCGAGGAGCATTTGGAGAGAAAGGGCTACGTAGTTGGCACCTTTCTAGACATAGAAGGGGCTTTCAACAACACACCGCACGAGGTGGTGTGTGAGGAAGCTGCTCGCAGAAACGTGCCGGAAAGGATCGTGGATTGGATCAGAGGCATGCTCGGGCGGCAGTTAACGGCATCATTGAAAATAGTGAAGGTCAATGGAATCCACTGAAAACCGACTCCTTTCCTTAAATACCACTCGCAGGTACAAAGTAAACTCAGTGGAAGGACCGGTCCTTAGGGAAACAAGATTAGTTTCAACCGAGTCGGCTAAATATCTAGAAGTGATCCTGGATAGGAAGCCGACATGGAAAGAACACCTCGAAAACCGCTGTAAGAGCGTATCTTCTTACTTCTGAACATGCAGAAGAACATTTGGGCAGACTTGGGGTCTTAAACCGAAAATGGTCCATTGGATTTACACGGCGATACTCAGACCTAGGCTACTATACGCTTCTGTCGTGTGGTGGCCAAGAGTACTGAAAAAGATCGCCAAATCAACACCGGAGCACGTCAGAGCTCTGGTCCTAAGAAGGGCTCTGGGAGCCATGCGGACCACGCCAGTAGCGGCGATAGGGGTGCTGCTTGGCGTCGAGCCTCTGGATCGGGTGGTAGTGGTAGCTGTGGCGACGGCGGCCTACCGCCTGAGGTGCAAATCAAGATCGAAGGCAGATGCCTTCCATACGAGATTTCCGATACCATATCGGGTACCATTTTTGCAATGGAACAGAATAGGATGCCGGTGATTCGTACCTTCAAAAAAAGGTACAGGATAAGCTTCCCCGGGCGCTGGGAGTGGAACGGCTTTAAGGGATCGGTTCCTCAAAAAGGAGACGTCTGATTCACGGACGGCTCCAGAACGAGCACGCGCTCTGGAGCTGGTCTTTACTGCCAGCGCGACCGAGCAGGAATCGTCGTTCCGCTTGGCAAACACGCTACGGTTTTCCAGGCGGAAGTGCTATCATGAGATGTACCCAGAACCTATTAGTCTGATAGAGTGGAAAGGCGCATCAAGATCTGCTCGGACAGTCAGACGGCGCTTAGAGCGCTTGAGGGTCCAAGAATTAACTCGCGGCTAGTCTGGGATTGCAAGTGCGTACTGGATGAGCTGGCGAGTGATAATAATGTTAATCTAGTATGGGTCCCTGGGCACTCGGGGATCAAGGACAACGAAATGGCAAACTTGCTGGCTAAGGAGACGGCCGAAATAAGGTTGAGATCTGAGCCGGCTGTTGGAGTCTCCTTCTGTCTGAGCAGAGGGAAGATCAGGAGCTGGCTCCGGGACCAGCATCTTGAATACTGGAGGAAAAAAACAGAGGTCAAATGCAGACAGGCTAGGAACTTGCTGGGGGAGTGCCCTAGCAGGGACCTGGCCAGGAGCATAAGATCTCTAGGCAGGAGGGACGCCAGGCTTGCAACGCAACTACTCACGGGCCATGGCGACCTTAACTACCACCTGAATAAATTATGTCATAGCGATACGCCTGACTGCAGGTTGCGAAGAAGAGGACACTAGCCTCCACATTCTTGGATACTGTCCAGCATTGATCGGACCAAGAACACGCCTGCTGGGGTCAGACATTCTGGAACCAGATTAGCTGCCTGTAGAGGATCTGCTACGCTTCTGGAAAAAAGCGTAGCTAATGACAGGGAGGCACAATGGACCCGGTCTGAGTGCCAAAAGTGGGCCTCGTTTGAGAACTACCCCCAACACTATTATTATTATTATTATTATTATTATTATTATTATTATTATTATTATTATTAGCGTGGTAAGAAAATGAAAATGAGCATTTACAATAATATAGAACAATGTTTCAACAATTATTACGTTCTTAATAATATAAGTGACTTTTAACCAATATTTCCTGAAAATCAAACTTAATAAAAACCGCACAAGTTTTATTTGAAACATTTTTGATAAAAAAACTTCCCTTCATCAAAATTATCTATGTATATGAAATACTGCCAAGATGAGTTAACACTGGATTTTCACATGTGTACAACAATCTTATTGTTGAAAATAATAATCTATGCCATGCAAACAGCGCGCTGATAAATTCGTCAATCTTGGAACCAGAGACCTGAACTGAATCAAATTGTGATCCGGTTTCGATTACGGTTTAATAAAATATTTGGAGAACTGTTCCAGTTTCGGATTCTTGACAAATACAAGAACCCTAAACTGTTTAAATTTTTCCAATTACGGTTCTTAATTCTAATATTATTTAATAAGTAATTATGTACTAATAATTAATTATTAATATTTAATAATATTTATAAATAAGTATAGGAAAAGGAATCAATTTTGTCTCATCAATAAATCCATTGCTTCAAAAAAGATAGAATAAAAGAAATAAAAGAAGCAAAAAAGCAAAAGTAGTTAGACAATAGTTCACGAAATTGCAAATAAAGAGCAACAAGCAAAACGTGTACAATAATTCTTTATGTACAAAACATATATAAAGAAAATATACAAGTATATAACAAAAATAAAAAAAACAATAAATTATTAAATAAATATTATTTAATAAGTAATATTATTTGCAATTATCCTGAAAACATATTTAAAAGTTGTAAGTAAATGTGAGGTACTAGTTATTCATTTTAAAATAATAAAAATCTCAACGTAAACAAAAATAAAAAAATAAAAGTAATATTAAAAAGCACGGTAGTAAATGTACGCGCCAAATGTACGCGAGGCACTACCGTGCCTCTATTACGCGAGACGCCGTTTGCAAGACTCCATCGTTATTGGATTCTTAACAACGGCTAAATCGATTGAGTTCTAAATAGGCTTAATGGATAGCTTGCATCTGCTAAATCGGATACACAATTTACATTCAATTTAAAAGTGTTTTTATATTCCCGCTACGTGACTTACAAGCAAAGATATCGCGATTTAAAGTTTCAAGCATCAAGAGTAAAAATATTTTTATAAAACGTCGTTATTAGAATCGTCGTCGCCTAGGACAGATGGTGGGGATTTGTATTGTTGCTTTCCGCGCGATAGATGACTTACGATTTTATTTATTTACGAATTGACACGGACATGAAAAATTACGTGTCATGATTGGTGACACGGTCGCGTCCGTGCCGTCCACGTGTCGAGGTAATGGTTAATCCGCGACGAGTTTCACGTATATGACTACATTTACACGACACCCTTAAACAGGTTTAGTAACATTGATATTTCTAGAGCTGACCAATTATAACCATTCCATTCTTCCAAGGAATGGTTGTAGTTAGTCAGTTTTATAACTCCGATGTTGTAAAATCCGATGTGTAAACATAGTCTATAATGAGACAATTCGAGGTTAGTGGGAAGTTATGGCGAATTCGGTTGGATGCACCAGTGCGCACTAATGCGCCCTCATTTAGTATTTCGTATTCTAGTGGCTTGTATTCAGAATGGAAAAAAACTAAACTGCACTAAACGAGGGCGTACTCAGTGCGTACTAATGCGTACTAGTGCATCTAACTGAATTCGCCATTAGTTTTTAGTTTTATGCATAATTTGCATATTACATCGTGGATTACATCGTGGAGGGAAATACGGCTGTGACTAATTTGAAGATAAGTATAACACTATGCATTGTATAATCAAATAAATTACACAAAATTTTCATTTTTTTGTATGGAATAAGTATCCTGAGATAAGAGTAATACTTTGTTATATTTTATTTTTAGTTATTTTAAAAGAAAGAAAGGAAAAAACACTTTATTCAAACATAAAATAGATAAATAAAAAAAGAAACAAAAGTAGACAAGTAAGAAAAGATAGATATAATTAATCACAAAACTTGGAATTTACAGTGCGCCCGACAGAATATGTAAACCTTGAAAGTATCAATGAAAAATTGTTAGCTGTTATACCAAAATTCTTTCTTCTAAGCCGATGTATGCTGCTGTTGCTAAAAAGTTCACCGAGGTTATCCCCTTTCAAATTCAGCAAACCATTATATAGAGAATTGGCAGTACAATTCATATCAAAAGGATTATCTGAAGGTGTACTTTCTAGTTCTTCAAGTATGTCACTATCAAACCAAAAAAATAAACTAAAAAAAACTATAAACCAAAGATAATTTTATGGTTCCAGTTATGGTTCCAGTGCTAAATAAAACTGGTTATGAAATGGTTGTCGGTTCCGGTTCAGTCCAGGTCCCTGCTTAAAATACAGTTCCTAGCCAGCATATATAATATTAATATTACAAATTAAATTGACGAGTAATTTAAGTTTTAACATTAACAAAAATATAAGATCCTTTCCTTTCTTGAATTCCAGAAAAAACTTTTAAAAAAATTATTGCAAAAAATCCCTATCAAGAACTAGGAGATATTTTAATTTTCAACAATAAAATCATTGTACATGTGATCACCCAGAGCTAGCTCGTATTAGCAATATATATTTGATTTTAATTCATCCGAGCCAAAAAATCCTTATTAATGCATTCCCCCAGTTTATTATTTGATTGGATAATTTAATTGATTTTGTTTATTAATTTATTTATACATAAAACGTATTTCAAAAACACGTACTTATTATTGATGTAAATAATGTCTTACTGAATTTGCAATTAATATTTTTTCTTGTCAATTAAATTGGGTTCGATTTGAGAATACAGCAATAGCTGTTGATAGATTTCAGATTTGCACGATGCAATACGTTCGGCACTGTGCCGTTTGCCGATACTCGTCAAAGCGTCCAGCCGCCTGTAGGAAATTATTCAAAAATTACTGCACAAAAAATTGCATATTTTTGTGCATAAATTTCTGCAGTTTTTACAGATTTTTGTACAAAGTTTGTTTTTAAAATTTTTTTACAAAAAATTTTGCAGAATTTTATGTAATTTTTTCTAAAAGCAAAAAACTTCAAAAATTTTAAATTTCTGACGACGCGAGTTTCATGGCCTGTGGTTAAGAAGTTTCAAAGGCTCACCATTTAACAACTATTGACCCCTCAACATTTTGCTATTGACATTTATGACTTAGTTGTTCATAAAAAATATATACATGCCAACTTCTGCGGTTGATCTAAAACACCTTGTATAATATAATTACTTACGGTAGTACTTATGATGTTGTGAACTGTTTCAGGAAAATTATTATTTTTGTTTAGTTTCCTATTTTCTTGAGATTCTATTTCTTCATTTTGTTTTCTTTCTTCTAATTCAGAATCTATTAAAGTCCGGTAGCTTTTAGCCTGTACAAAGATAAAATATATGTTAAATATTGTGTGTGTGTGTGTGTGTGTGTGTGTGTGTGTGTGTGTGTGTGTGCGCGCGCGCGCGCGCGCGCGCGCGTGTGGGTGCGTGTGGGTGCGTATTTTTTATATATTATTTAAAAATTATAAAACAATAATAATTCTTATATATATATATATATATATACACATTACTTTAAAAAAAAAAAAACCCGGAATACTTTTCGTATATCAAAAATTTTGGCCATTTTCAAACCCCAAAAAAATCATCAGAAACAAATTCAAAAAAGCATTTTAAAGCTTAAAACTTCTTTCAAACGCTTTTTGGCAATTTCAGTTATCTTTTTTTTACATGGTGCAATGATAAAGCTTGATTTGTTGAAATAAAAATTTTTAATGCGACTTTGCTGCGCTGCATCTAGTATTAAAAAAATCGTAAAAAATTTCTACTATTTCCACCGTGTAGTAGAATATTTTACCTTTATTTTGAGTGATTGTTTATTGCTGTGCAATTTTTTTTACGGAGTTATTAAAATTTTATAAAAAAAATAGTTATTTTGACTTTCACTATCGCTTATTACTCGTGAATCAACGTATAGCGCTCCGCAAAAAAGCGATAAAAATTATCTAATTAATCTTATCTGTTTTTACATACTATAATATAAAAAGTACTAATAAAACAATTTTGTACGTTTTTATAAAAAATTAATTAATTTTTTCTACATAAATGGTATCATTTTTCTATTCAAAAAGTGCCTTCCTTCTACCTTCAAAATAAAAACTTTTTTTAAGCGCTGATTAAAAAACTACTTTTTTTCCTTAAAGTATATATCGAGCTATATATCAACAGTAACTACCTAAATTTTTAACTTAAAATATTTAAAACTAAAAAAATTAATTTTTTCGTCATAGTAGGCGTAAAGTATGCACTTTATGCTGTTTTGCGAGCGTACAGTAGGACTTTACACTTACTAGGTGTAAAGTAGGATTTCACGCAATTACGCCACCTTGTGACTACTACAAAATAAATTACCGCGCATTCTTCTTTAAATTTTTTTCTTCGCATCATAGCGGTAACAAGTCGCGAGTTAGTAAGCGTTTCACACGATTTCACGCAACGTAGTTATTATGGAGGACAACGACAATAATAAATTTATACCTCCTTATTTAATCGAATCAGCCATTGAAGCTAACAAAATACATTACCAGAAAAATAAAAAAAGATATATAAAAAAGTTTTTGAAGAATTCATTCAATGGATGACTGAAAACAATACAACAGTGAAGTTATCTTACTCGCCTATTTCAATAAGCTTTCAAAAATAATAGCATCAGCAACACTATGGTCAAAATATTCCAAGATCAAAATATTACTATTGAAAAAAAATGTAGACATCAGTAAATATACAAAACTCATAGCATTCATAAATATTCATAAGTTATTTTTTGATGAGGGGAAGCTCCCCCCCCCCTCCGCGAAGGCTTCGCCCTCTGCACCTCCACCAGGGGTTGCGCCCCTGGACCCTTCTCTCCTTCACCATCTTCACCGCTTTCCTCCTTCTATCCATTCAAACACATGCTACAGTAATATAATTCCAATAGTGGTCTAAATTAGTGGCGTACTTTACGCCTACTATAATGAAAAATAATGGTCGCACCGCGGGCGTACAACTTTACGCCCATGGTACAAAAATAACTATTTAAAAAATTGATTTTTTCCGAAAATAAATTTCAAGATTTTTTTCAATAAAACTTTTCAAAATTTAATCTTCAAATCTTAATATCATAATAATATTCTAATAATATTCTAAAAGATTTGAAGTTAATCCCCAATTTATTTTATTATCATACCTTTGATAATTTTAAAACCATGACCGTTAAAAAATTGATATAGGTACGCTTTATTCAGTGTAACAATGATGCGACTAAAGATAAGTGTAACAACCAAGGGTTAAAATACTGTAAAAGTGACAAACCGCGAGATCCTCTGCTGTAACACGCATGCACGCACGCACGCACACATACATATTTAACCCTAATTCCTCCAATCAGGGTATTTCATGTCCAATGTGTTTGTGCAGTTGTTAACAGTTTCGAAAAAATTCGCAAATCGTTATAATCTTTTTATACCTTCAACAAAAATCAATGTAAAAAGTATTTAAAAATCATTTGTTTAAATATTTTTCATAACAATTATTTGTTGACAAACACACATTACCACTCGTTTTCTTTAAAAATTCATAATTCACGAACTAATTGATAAAATTTAAAATTCGAAGGCGCAAATTAAAGCTAAAGTAGCGCAAATAAAAAAAAATGAGATAATTGCTAATTAAATAAAAATACTTAATTTCACGGCATTAAGTGTAGTAATTTCTAGACGATACAGTAGAAATTTCTGGTTATCAAAAACAAATTTCTAAACAACAAAAGATAAATTTGTATTCTCAAAAATTATTTTTTAAAGAAAACTCGAAAAAAGCTCTTCAAAACTTTCTGCCACCCCTTGCGCCACTATGTATCTTTATGCATATCACTTTTTTTTAATGACAAAAATGTTTAAAATACGTTTAAAATACGTTTAAATTATGCAAAAAAAATACATTTTTTAAACAAAGATGTTTTTACTTATCTACACACAATACTAACGTAAACCAAGGTCTTTTAATTCCGCACAACTTCAATGCCTTGCCGTTTTAAGATTACATGGGTTAAAACTCCAGAATTTCTATCTCAAATTCCTTACCACAAGACCTTTTTTTAGGGATGAGAAAGATTATATTGCTGGTTTTTCAGAACTAACGATTGTTAGAAATGGGGAAGACATGAATAGCCCTGAAGGGATTAAGGTTAAAAAAAGTTAGATTCAATACTTTCGTAGCCATTAATATTGCTTCTAACAAATAGGATTTCCGCGTACCTGCCACATTTTGGTACAGCGTTGTGCCTACGTTTCGCAAACGTTACATTTTTAAAACTATTTAAAAGCTAATATATTGAGCTTTTTTGGATTGTGATCGTCCTTAAATACTCGATCCTTATCCTGATGGCAAGAGGGAGAGAGAATGATTTGTCCAATGTTTTAATTAATTAGTAAAAAAACCCACTATGGAGAATTACAGTGTGCCAAATCAAACTTATTCGATAACTTTTATCATGATTATTTCAAAATTTCTAGATTTTTACGAGGTTTTCAAAGTAATCTTAAAGAGAGGCTAGCATGTAATTTCATCGTTACACAAAATCCAGTCTCTATTCATCGTTCGATTAAAGTAATTGAAAAAAGTCACCGTATTTGGTACTCCAATTATGTTTTTTAAGTTGTAAGAAATTTGAAATCGGAAGACTTTTGTCGGTTAGAGACTTATAAGCGGACAGAATAAAAATAATAGCAGTTGGAGCCGTGTGGCGTAGCAGTAAGAGAGCTAGCCTGTGGCATCAAAGATTCTGAGTTCAAATCCACCTAAGGCTCCTTTAAAATTTTCCATCGCTTACAGATCCATGTACTGATTTTACTTCCAGTTTCTTATATTACTATTCCGCAAAAGCAAGGAATGTTGAATACACCTGTCGATTCTAAACGTAGAATTCTCTAATCCTACAAATTGAAAAGTAACTAAAAAATCTTGTTTTGTGGTTTGAAGATCACATTGATGTTGTCTATATAATTTTGTTAATGCGTTTGAGAGCGTTTCAGATGCGTACAGTGTAAAAAACGGACATCACCAATCAGATTACTGCTTTAGTAAAGTTAGGATAAATTTATAGAATTTGATTGATAGCGTCTGTTTTACACTATGTGCATCTAGAACTCAGTCGTTCTGTCGTACCTTAAAAATATTTAAAAATATTTGAAAGAATGCACCTTTCAAATCTTCTATAGTTCAATATCGCCGCTCCGAATAAAAGGGTGTTAACTCAGAAGCCGTTTAAAAAGAGCATTAACTCGGAAGCCAATTGAAAAGGACGTTAATTCGGAAGCCAATTGAAAAGGGCGTTAACTCGGAAGTCGGTTGAAAAAGGCGTTAACTGAGAAGCCGGTTAAAAAGGTGTTAACCGTGCTCTTGAATTTTTCATCTCAATTTAAGTTTTGACAGCATTGCCGAAATAATTTTGATGCTCTATCTATACGTGCATATTCATTTTCGTTTTAATGTTTATGTTTTAAATCAAACACCAAAATTATTTCGGCAGTGCTACAAAACTAAAATATAGTGAAAAATTTTAGCAGGCGAATTAACGCCTTTTTCAACGGGCTTCCCACTTAACACCTTTTCCAATCGGCTTCCGAGTTAACGCTCTTTTCAATCGGCTTCCAAGTTAACACTCTTTTATTCGGAATTAATAACACAGGCACACAAAAAAAAAAGTGGTTGGTCCGGCGGACTAGACTAGTCAATCCTTATGTATTTCGACCCGCTGAATCCGAATCTGAAGTCAGAATTGCAAAGTTAGCTCGCATTTTCTAACCTCAAAAAAATTTTTTTTTTAAATATTGGTCCGGTGGGTCAGACTAGTCAATTCTTATGTATTTTGACCCGCTGAATCCGAATCCAAGGTCAGAATTGCAAAATTAGCTCGCATTTCCTAACCTAAAACAAAAAAATTTTATTTTTAAATGATGGTCCGGCAAACCAGACTAGTTTATTTTTATGTATTTTGACCCGCTGAATCCAAATCCAAGGTTAGAATTGCTGAATTGGCTTATTTTTTCCTAACCTCAAAAAAAAATTTTTTTTTAATGTTGGTCCGGCGGACCAGACTAGTCTATCCTTATGTATTTTGACCCGCTGAATCCAAATCCAAGGTGAAAATTGCTGAATTAGCTCATTTTTTCCTAACCTCAAAAAAAATTTTTTTTAGGTTAGGAAATGCGAGCTAATTTTGCAATTCTGACCTTGGATTCGGATTCAGCAGGTCAAAATACATAAGAATTGACTAGTCTGGCCCATCGGACCAATATTTAAAAAAAAATTTTTTTTGAGGTTAGAAAATGCGAGCTAACTTTGCAATTTTGATCTTAGATTCGGATTCAGCGGATCGAAATACATAAGGATTGACTAGTCTAGTCCGCCGGACCAACCACTTTTTTTTTGTGTGCCTGTGTAATTAAAAAAGAATTTTTTTTGTGGTTAGAAAATGCGAGCTAACTTTGCAATTCTGATCTTAGATTCGGATTCAGCGGGTCGAAATACATAAGGATTGACTAATCTAGTCCGCCGGACCAACCACTTTTTTTTTGTGTGCCTTTGTAATCAGACAATATGTTAATAACACTTTTGTCATCTAAAACCATGGCAGAAAAACTCCCCTAATTTCTCGCTTTTCGCTCCCAGCATCCCAACATTCAGTTCACAAGGGAGATAAAACAAAATAATTAATACACTTTCTAGATGTGCTAGTTAGAAGAAACGGAAACAGCATCCTAAGCCATCTGTCTGGTCTATCAAAAAACACATTTAGATTAATCTTCATGCCACCTCCCACTACCACCCCTCGTAAACAAATTCAGTCATCAGTTCATTGGTATATAGAGCTCTCACAAATCTCTGAATCAATTTCTATAAATAAGGAATTAAAACATCTCAATTAAGTCGTAACCAAAAATGGATAGCAGCAAGAACGTTAATCAAACCAAAAATTGAAAGACAAAATTTTCTGTTAACAACGCTGGAACGCCAGATAAAAAAGAAAAAAAATAACTTTTTTCCACATTTTCAAGATACAACAGAACGCATTAACAAAATTTTGCGTAAAAAACATCAAAGTAATCTTTAAACTATAAAGAAAAACTTTTCAATTATTTTCTATTTTGAAATATCAAAGACGTCTAAAATTACCAGGTGTGTACAAGATCGCTCTCTCTTGCAAAATAATAGTAGTAGTAGTAGTATATGTTTAGAGAATGGAGCCAATTCGGCCCCTAGAGTTTTTTAGATCTAAGGTCCATTATCACACCTTTTTGTGTATTTTAGACTTAGGTTCTTAATCCCAACCTCAGAGGCCAGGTATACTAGGTCCCCTAATCTAACTTTTCTAAGATTCTCGGGTCCCATAAAAGCCCATCCCCAGATCGAATATCTTTTACAAATCAGAGCAGAACAGTGGCATAGAATGTGTGCACTTGTCCGCACAGAGATATACATCATTGTTTGGTATCTTCAGCTTGAGCAGGTAAACTTTTAGAGCCACATGTCCCGTGAAAAGTCCAATCGTGGATCCAAGTCGCTGTTTGTTCATTCCTGTTAGTTCTATCGTTCTGCTGTTTGTCAACCTTCTATCAGGAGTTTCAACCGGCGGCAGCCCAAGCATTTGTTTCATCTAGGTAGATAACCTTTGTCTACCAGCTTTCTGATGGTAGTTTTACCAGTGGCAAAGCCCAATTGCCCATTCCAAGATTCCTCTCTTCGAGTCCTCCCAGGCAATCCGCCAACTCATTGCCTCTTATACCTTAGTGTCCAGGTACCCATGCCAAAGCAGGGCAATGGCATAGAATGTGCACACTGTTTTCCCTGCTTCTGTTTGTTCATTAAAAATTACAAAATCCAAGAATATTTTTGATAAATTCAACTTAAGTGATATTTTTTTATAACGAAAAAGATCACAAATCCAAGATAAAACTTTTGATCAAATTCAACTTAAGTAATATAAATTCCTAAAATAATATAACGTTAATGATTAAAGTAACAATTATTTTAAATAAAAAATTATTGTATTCACACACACAATTTAATTTTTCTACAAAAATAATGATACGTAAATATTTTGCGCCAATTAAGAGTAAACACTACAAAATGAGTGTTAAGTTTTTTCTCTACAAAAATAATGATATAAAAAAATATGCGCTAATCTATAAAAATAGATGTTTATTCTTTGGCTGGCATTCATAGTTTAATTTTTCATTAAGCTTGTATCAGACTAGAGATTGATATTGGGATTAAATTGAAATGTAATTAATTAGGAACAAAACCAATATTCTTTAACTTTGCTTCGAAAAATTATTCGATTTAGCGGCGCCAAGTTTCTACAGTAAAATATTTATTGGAATTTGACCATTCAAAGCAAAGTTAAAGAATATTGATTTTGTTCCTAATTAATTACATTTCAATTCAATCCCAATCTCTAGTCTGATACAAGCTTAATGAAAAATCAAATTATGAATACCAGCCAAAGAATAAACATCTATTTTTATAGATTGGCGCATATTTCTTCATATAATTATTTTTGTAAAGAAAAAACTTAACACTCATTTTGTAGTGTTCACTCTTAATTGGCGCGAAATATTTACATATCATTATTTTTGTAGAAAAATTAATTTGTGTGTGTGAATAGAATAATTTTTTATTTAAAATAATTGTTATTTTAATAATCAAAGTTATACCATTTTAGGAATGTTTATTACTTAGGTTGAATTTGTTCAAAAGTTTTATCTTGGATTTGTGATTTTTTTCGTTATAAAAAAATATCACTTAAGTTGAATTTATCAAAAGTATTCTTGGATTTTGTGATTTTTTCCTTAAAAAAAAAACACTTGGCGCGCTTTTTTTACCTTTTTTAAAAAGATAATTTTGTTTGGATATCATGCATTTTGTAGTATTTATAAATTATATATCACTTAGGTCGAATTTGATATGATCAAAAGTATTATCTTGGATTTTGTAACTTCTTTTATATAGTACTAGTGAAGTAAAGAATAAAATTAGTATTATTAAAAACATTTATTTAAAGTTTTATTCAAGCTAATTAATAATTGTAAATATTGATTGACAATTACAGCAATATTTAACTGATTCACAATTCTATATCACACAACATCTCATCTATCTCATTAACACCAGTGTAAAATCTGAGCTTCTTACTTGCTAATTATTTAATTTTACATGAGTGTTGTTGATTAATTATATGAAGTGACGTAGAATTGTGCATGTGGTTAAATATTAAAAAGTTTAAGTATAAAAAGCATCTTTTGTCACCAATGTATGGGCAATTATTATCAATTAAAAATCGGGAGTAAACGAAATAAGCAATCTCATTTTATATTTCTTACTTCTTACTCCTACTCCATTACTCCTGCTGACATTGTAGACCTTGCATTAAACATAACACATACCCCATTATACACGATGCGAACGCCGTAGTGACGATGCGAATGGCTGCGTTCCGTTTTATTACATGATTATTAATTATGTAATAAAATTGTTATGTTATTATTAATTATGTTAAATATTATGCGTGAAACAAAACGTTACCCAAGAAGCATGCGAATGTGACCGCTGCTAATGCCATCATGCCACTAATTTCGTCGGTATGACAGGTTCCTGAGGCGCGTTTATAGCACACAAACGCCTCTTGTATCAAAAGTGTGAAAGTGACATTTTCTGATCTGAGAGGTCGATGACGATGACGTTTCTTACATGAAAATTTTGATATTTGGACTTTGCGTCGTGATATCTCCTCTCATATGGTACATAGAGAAAAAATAAAAATAGTTTTCTTATACAAATCGACCCCAAGCTTTCGATTGAGCCTAGTTAGAAGTCGATCCGTTTAGCCATTTCTGAGATCCGATAATCTCGGGTGCTCGCAAGTCACGTACTCGCGTAAAGAGCACGGTCAAACTCGCGCTGCGCGTTCACTTGGTGCCAGCCACTACCGTGTCTCTTAATCTCGTTTGATATACTTAGTCTCTCGAACACCATCATACCGTCCCAGATCACTAAGAATTTAGTGTAGGGCTTAGCCAGCGCTGATATGGCTGCTCTACTATCGGCGAGATGGTAATTTTGTTTGATATTACCTTGATAGCTCGGCGCATCTTAGTATCGCCATTACTTCTGCTTGGAATAACCGTAGCCAGACTGCCCAGAGAGATACCCTTCCTTCTGTTTCAACTTGTTAGAGAAAATTAGGTGTTGAAGCTAAGCGTAACATCTTTTGAGCAATTACAATATCCTGTGGTTTAATTGTAATTCTCGGTAAAACGCATTGCATAGTGCGCAAAGAATTCGCACATATTGCCCAATATAGAGTATTTAGCTATTAGAAAAAACGTGATCAGAAACCTTCCACTTTTTCAATAATCCATTTACCGCTTCAATTACCCAGAGAATTTTCGTTATCAATCGAGAATTATTTATCCATTCCGATTAACTTTAATCGTTAACTAAAAAGTTACCAATGTAACAAAGCAATTCAGTGTAACCAACTAAATTTTTTAAAAAAGATTAAGTTAAAACTATTACATCGACGAAAATACAATTGGTCACACTGAATTATATTGTTAATTTGGCAACTATTTAATCAACGATTAAAGTTAATCGGAATGGATTGAAATAGCCCTAAGACATGGAACGGTCTCCCCATCTTTTCCACCAGGATAAAAGGTATTTGAGGACAATCACAAACTAAAAAAATCGAGTATCGGAGCTAGCCCTAATAATACAAATTGCGAGGTTTGCAAAACGTTGGCACAATGCTATATACCAGAAGCTCTTTCTATTGGAAGCAACATTTTTAGAGAATTTTATAATCTTAAATTTCAGTAAAATGTATTTTTATTCATTGAATATTACATTAGTCACCTAAGAGCACACAATATTGTATTAATAATAATAACAGAGGTGGTAATATGGCCACTGCAAATAATATGGCCACTCACATTATCTCCGTTATTAGCTACCAAATTCTAATAATTATTTAAGGTATCAAATGTGTAGTACCCTACCGTTATATAGTGATGCTAATATGACAGAACACAACAGTCAACATTTGTTACAAAGCATTTTTACTTTCAAAAATTTCGAAACTTTTTTAAGGTACATTTTAACATTTAATTACACGTACTTCCTCATTCTTTTTTAACTTAAATATATTATCCCCCAAATATATGTACATTTGAGTATTTTCTTATTATTCAACTCTTTATTCGATTGTACATATTTCGAGTTATATAAAATTAAATAATGATGCAGGATTTTGCTAATATAGCCATTTAAGCATACTGATAATATGGACACTTTCAAGAACTTCATATCGAAAAAAATCCTCAATAAATCGATTGTCGCTGTATTGTTAATTTAAAATTCACGAGACATGTATGCTTGCAAAAAGAAAGAGGTTATGTATAAATGTATTATAATATTTTTTCTATAATTATGAAACAATATATTTTAAGTTCCAATTAACGCTTGCAACGCTCGCGAATATTATTTGTCCTTATTTAATATTTGATAAACAACAAAGATGAAATTATTCCACAGTCGTGGCAAACGTTATAACCTTAATTGAGGTTCTTTTTATTTAAGTTCAGTTAATGAATAATAATCACATGTTTTCACTTAACAATTTTTTAAATATAATTTTCTAACAAAATACTGTGACTTTAAAATAAAACCAATTTTTACATTTATCTTTGTGATGGTTATATTACCACCCGTTTTTTTTTCAACCCATTATACAATGCCGCTACATTTTTATAAATAATATGTAATATTTCATAATAGTAAATATTTTATAACTTTAAATCTAAAATTTAATAAACAACACTTTGATGAATACAATCGTTAAGTTTCAATTTAAAATATTGATTATTAACAACGTTATTATTACATAAAATATAAGTAAGTGGTTATATTACCATCTCCTCTATATAATCTCATTTCAAAATGTAACATTTTGGGAATAAAACAATCCTTAAAATAAGAATATTCTTTTTTATGTGCAAACATTCCCAGCAAACACAAAGTTACATGTAACGTGCCTGTTAGTTATAATTTCCCACTCAACAATGTAATTGTAATATAACACGTGTGTTATATTACAATTACATTGTTGAGTGAGAAATTATAACTAACAGGCACGTTACATGTAACTTTGTGTTTGCTGGGATTGTTACTATTTACTTACAGCAGTGCTTATATTTTTCTGAACTGTTTCCGTATGAGGAAAGTTATTACTCTCACTTATTTGTGTATCTTCAAATTCATTGTCTATTATTTTCGTTACATTTTTGCTCTTCAAATTATTTTTATGTTCTGCAGTCAATAAGTATTCACATGCTTCAGAATAATAGTCATTGTCAGCAAGAGAAGCTTCATGCAAACTAGTCTCTTCTCTAAGTCCACTAGCCACAAGATTAATACATTTTTTCATCTTTATAGTAGTGGTACTATCAATATCTGTATCGCAATATTTCTTATCATCAACTTTTAATTCATTTTCAACCTGTAACAATAAGAGAAAGAGAAAATACTTAAAATACTTTTTATATTTTTTACATATTTTATACATATATATATTATATATTTGTAAAAATATATAGTAAAAAAATTTTTTAAGAATTTTTATTTTATTTTATCATGGAATAATGTAAATTAATTTTAATAAAATTTTAAAATTATAAAATAATAAAAGACAATTTTCAATAGATTAAAATTGGAAATTAAACGCCAATTAGAGCCAGCACTGGGATGTGATCGTGCTATAATTTATTGTTTAACAATATTTTTGAGTTGCATCATGAATTCCAATTTCAGAATAGTGTATCGTAAACTCAATCCATAAATCATACATAATACATCGGTGCACAAACGTTACGACTCACAATTCAAGTTTTCTTCAGTGCTGTCGTAATTAATGTAGAATGGAATCTCATGCTATTGTTCAGGGCTGAATGCCGAAATTGTGTGTAATGCCCTAAGGCAATAATGATCTAATTGGATCCAAATTCGTGGTCAACTAAACATATTGTTACGCGCGCCGCCCGGTACACCTCTCGAGCGCGAGTCAGCTGTTGGACCGTTCGGAATTATCAATCGGCCGGTTGCTGGGTCGATTTCGTTAGCGACGGATGATCGAGAATAAATAACAAAGGAGTTGAATCTCGATCTCGCGGCTGTACGGACGTCTCTGTTCTTTCGGGAATAAAACCGATTGCTTTGAGAGTTAAAGAGTGTGTCTTTCATTTCTGCGAGCGCTCGCATAACAATATAAATCAACACAAATCAAACAACCGTATCGCAAGCCATTTGTGTTGATTTATGTTTAGTTGATCACGAATTTGAATCCAATTAGATCATTATTACCTTAAGGCATTCACACAGTTTCGGCATTCAACCTCGAGCAATAACACGAGATTCCATTAATTACGACAGCACTGAAGAGGATTCGAATTGAGTCGAAAACGTTTGCGCACCAATGTATTATGTATGATTTATGGATTGAGATACACTTTTCTGAAATTGAAGTTCATGATGCAACTCAAAAATATTGTTAAACAATAAATTATAGCACGATCACAGTGGTGGCTCTAATTGGCGTTTAATTTCCAATTTTAGTCTATTAAAAATTGTCTTTTAATATATTGTAGAGATTTAAATTATTGTTAATTATTTAAAATTATAGTTCGCCTTTTCAAGATCTATTATTTCACGATTACTGATTTTAAGAATAAGTTCTAAGAAAAAAGTTCTTTCCATATAATAATGCTTATATTTAATTCACTTCATTAATTCACTTACAGTATTTACAGATTCGCAAATCGTCTGAGGAGAGTTAATACTCTCGCTTGTTAATTCATCTTCAGAGTCACTGTATATTACTCTTCTGACTCTTTTATTTTTCAAATAATTTTTATGTTCTGGAATCTGTAAGTATTCAGATGATCCAAAATGATAATCATTGTCAGCAATAAAAGAATTTTTGTTTGACGCTTGATTCAAGCTAATTTCTTCTACAGAATCACTATTCACAAAATTTAAATGTTTTGTCTTTTTACTATTTTCATTCCCATCACAGTAATCGTTCTTGACTCTTTCGTTTAGAGTCTGTAACAAAGATTATACATCATTTTAAATCTAGAATGTGTTAATGTAAATAAATTTTGAGCACATGTTAATTTAAATTTAGTACAGTGCTTATTAATGATATTTTGATACCTTAAAATAATAATTAATAAAATTTAATTGACAATATTGTTAGTTTAGTTATTTTCGCATCTTGCAATTTTTGTAAAACAATAAACAAATGTGTAAAAAATTTTTTTTAAGATTTTTAAAGACCAAAATCAATAATCAAAACGTCGTTTTTAATACACTAATTTGCCAAGAAGTCGACAAAATTAACTTATTTATTGTTTATTATCACTGGCGACAAAAAGTTCACATATTTTGATTATACCTCGACGGAAAGATGGTGACTACGAACAAAGTAAGTTTCTTTAACATTACTAAGAAGTTTGGATGAAAAGTGACTCATGAAATAAAGACATGGATTAATATTAGAAAGATTTGTACATCTAATCAACAGCTAATCTTCTTACTGCGATACAGAAAAATGGACGTTCACCACATATTAATCACATGCGAGCTAATATTTCTTTAAAAAATATTTTGTTTTTTAACAACCTTGTTAAGAAGCCAATGTACACTACTGAATCCTGAAATTAAAGACATCAATTATAACTTAAGGTTTTTACGCTCAAAAATTCGTAATATTGAGAAGTTTTTGCATAGTTGTTTGCCTCGAGGCTTGATCACTAATTTTTTGTATATAATCAACAAAAAATCAATCGTTACAATCATACCAAAAATCAATTTAAATAAGAAATTCAACAACCTCATATGTCAAAGAAATACACATATAAACAATTTTTCAATTTTGATCACAAAAAATGGATAATAAATATCTGTAATAAAGACATTCCCGATAATATTCTTAAACTCTTCAGCTTAGGCGAGAAATTCGGGTTGTCCATTGACTATTATTTTGATAAAAAAGATCTTGTGAGTTCTGTTATTAATGTAATAAAAAAATTTTAAACCAATTGTCACAAAATACATCCGAATTCTGTTGATCAGACGAAAGGTATAGTGACTAATTTTTTGCAGAAATTTCTCAATAATAAAAATCACGTTAATTTTATGAATAGACACATTCTTAATAAGTTTGCCAAATGTAGGAAATTTTTGCAAGCAAATGGGAATATTTTTGTTACAAGAGCGGATAAAGGACAAGCTATTATTATTATGAATTGAAATGATTACAATAAGAAAATGCATGACTTACTAAATGATGTTTCCACCTATAAAAAATAGATAAAAACCCCATTAAAAAAGTTTAATTCAAAGATCAATCAGCTTGTAAAAGCTTGGCGTGATAATATCATAAATAAGATTGATTATAAGCGCCTTAGATATACTAACGGAAACCTTCCAAGATGTTACGGACTTCCTAAAATACATAAAGATGGTTCCCTTTGCACATTATTGTTTCAACTATTGGAAGTCCATTGTATGATATCGCATGTTTCTTACACGATATTTTGTAGTTTTATCAATAAACCGTGATATCATATTAATAATAGTTGGTCCTTTGTAAATTAATTAAACGTTAACCGCTTCAGTGGCATTGATGCTATAGGGCGCGGAAAATGTGTGCCCCAGTGGGCATTGACGCCATATGGCGCACATCGTTTATTTTTAATTGGCTGGATCGATTTGCATGAAAATTGATATCCCAAAATTTTTTGTGTCGCTGAATATGAATTCAAGGTCCAGACTACAAAATTCAAATAGCGGACCCAAAATAATCAAAATTCTTCGATTGTTATAAAATCTAGTATCTAGAGGTTTTTTGGATCGCTGAATACAAAACCAAAGTCAAAATTCCAAAATTTAAAATGGCGGACCCAAAATGGCTATCAAAATTTGGTCCAAATAAACTAAATTAAAATATTTTTGGTCCGCCATATTATATCCGCCATTTTGAATTTAAAAATTCTAATGTCTGATTCGTAATCAGCGACTCCAAAAGCCTTTAGATACAAAAGTATCTTTAAATTGCGATTACTTTTTTTCTTCCCCATAAAGGCACGAACAGTGAAATTTCGCCTGCCGCCGAAGCGATTAATATTAATATTGGATAAGAGCTAGTCTTATTAGATGTAACATCCCTGTTCACAAACATTCCAAAAGAGCTTGTATTTAATGCAAGAAAAAAGCAAAATAAAATCTCAACTATATTAAATTACAATTACCACAATTCATACACGCAGTTGATTTAGTTTTAAGTTCCACGAGTTTTAGTTTTGACGGACAATTTTATGAGACATATGGTAGTCATATGGGGTCTCCGTTATTTCCTATTTTGGCAAATTTAGTACTTGATGATCTAAAAACCAGTTGCTTGCAAAAATTAAATTTTGTCATCCCAATTTTTTATCGATATGTTGATAATCACTATTTTGTCAGAGAATAAGATTGATTACGTTCTTTCAATTTTCAACAATTACTATCCTAAATTGAAATTTACACATAAGCTTAAAACAAATAAATCAATTGCTTTTTTGGACACTATTGTTATTCATGATAAAAACAATTTGATAACAAATTCGTACTAGAAACCTACGTTTTCAGACCGTTATATAAACTATTTTTGTAATCATACAATGCGATATAAGACAAACACTATAATCAACTTACGTCGACAGAGCAATTTTATTATTATACAAAAAGTTCACCACGCAAAAATTATGTTAGTAAAAAATATTTAAAAAACTAATTGTTTTCCTGATAATGTCATTAATAAATACATTATCAGACAAATCAAAGAATTAAAAAATCGTACGCATTCCTAAAACTATATAGTCCGACAACTAAAAACGCTGGTTCAATACAAAAAAATGTTTGACGCTACGCTACATTCATGGCATCACCGACGGTATTAGTCAACATTTTAAAAAAATTGGCATTGACATACTTTTCACCGTTACAAAAAAGCTCGACATTATCATCAAAAAAAGCAAAAACAAATTAGACACTTAAAAAAAAACTGATGTTGTCTATCACTTAAAATGCAATAGTTGCAATGCAAATGCCACTTACAAGGAAACTTCGCAAACTCGAAAATTGTGATTTTAATGAAATTTGGCATAAATGTAGAAGGGGTGAATACATGAATTTAGAAATTTTTAGTTGGTGCCCAAAAACGGTTTGAAGGAGTGAAACCACCCTTTAAAGTTGAGACGATTTTTGCGGTTTTTCGATATATCTCGTAAATTAAACAAAATATAAAAAAATGTTTCATACAAAAGTTTTACAGTATAAATACCTTTATTTAACTATGCTATTTATTAAATTTTTTTTTTTTTATAAATAGCATAGTTAAATGAAGCGAAAAATAGCATAGTTAAATGAAGCGAAAAATAGCATAGTTAAATGGAGGTATATATGCTGTAAAACTTTTGTATGAAACATTTTTTAATATTTTGTTTAGTTTACGAGATATATCAAAAAACCGCAAAAATGTCTAACTTTAAGGGGTTACACCAACCTAGCGGAAAAAAATTCAATTTTTTTTTATTACATTTTCTTGAAGCTTCTAAGTTTCGAGAATATATCCTGAAAGTTTTATGTTGATATCTGAAAAAATGCCGGAATTACAGAGAGTAAAACGGGATCGAGCGTTCGAATTGGAGCAATATCAACATAAATCGCCACTGGACGATGATGTGATTAAAGCCATTCGTCCAATATTTGAAAACAATTTTCTAGTGATAATTTACTGGAGAAATGCATCGGTGGATTTACGCAAAACGTTAACAAAAGTTTGAACAATCTGATTTGGCGCATAGCGCCAAAAGTGCAGCACAACGGTGCATACGTTGTGCAAATTGCTGCCAATATTGCTGCATACACATTTAATAAAGATGCTGCCGCATATTTATTAATGATAATAAAAGAATTGTGCTGCATACTGCGAAAATCAAGACCGGGCGCGCATCGATGTGGCCGAAGTACAAGCGCAGAAGGCGACGCG
The DNA here is from genome assembly GCF_013373865.1 of Monomorium pharaonis. Lineage (NCBI taxonomy): Eukaryota > Metazoa > Arthropoda > Insecta > Hymenoptera > Formicidae > Monomorium > Monomorium pharaonis. Next base: position 8,117,328 of record NC_050467.1, read on the forward strand.
CGAAGAAAGGATTGCTCGCTGTCAACAAAAGTCTTCACAAAGCGCTGCTGTTATTGATGTGGAAGGAATCTCATATGGCCCCAGAATTGTCAACTAGTAAAGTGCAAAATTCGGCTATTAACAATAGTAGAACTAAACTTGAAACTTTAAACGCGTTTTTCTCAAAACATGGTTTTCAAAGTTGGTGACCACCAGATCTCAAAAAACTAATCGATAAATCGTTTTCAAATTTTTACACAATACTCTTAGACACATTCTTTTGTCGGTGACGATCTATTTTTTTTTTAATCGGTCTTCATTAAAAATTAAAAAAATGAAAAGGACAAAAATTTTTCGTTTTTTTTTAAATTTTAACTTCAACTCATCGCCATTTTGTAACAAACGATAAAATCAACAATCGGCGATCGTCACCGACAAACTACTACTGTTAACTTAAAAACACCATTTTGTTTTTTTGTTTCAGATAGATCGTTTAGACGGGACAGTGGTCACCGCAAAATGCGTTTTTCCAAACCTCAATGTGTGTCGGCGGCCATATTTCTGCTTTCCGTCGCCATTGTTTAATAAAAAAATTTTTTTTATATTGTCGAAACATAAGTCAATAATCACCCAAAATTTCATTTAATTCCCACTACCCGTTTAGGAGGAATAAAATATCAAAGTTAGGCCTGTTTTTCGACCGTCTAGGTTGGTGTAACCCCTTAAAGGGTGGTTTTACCCCTTTAAACCGTTTTTGGGCACCAATTAAAAATTTCTAAATTCATGTATTCACCCCCTCTACATTTATGCCAAGTTTCATTAAAATCTGAATTTACGGATTCGCGAGGTTCCCTTGTTAGAAACACGAATAACAAAACATATAAACGACATTTTAAAAAATGAGTGAACAATTCGGTGGTCAGTAAGAACAAAACTGTAAATTATAACTTCGAGTAGCAAATCCCTCGAGTATTACATACGCGGAAAAAAATTATAATAAGTCAAATTGAAAATTGAAGTTATTAACACTTAAGTTGTTCAGTTAATCAATGTACAATAAACGTAGCGGACTTGGTTAGGTGGTATGAGAGTGAATAGTCGTGTGGCGACAGCGGTGTGAGAATAGGGATAGAAATAATCGGTATAACGAGATTTAGGTTGTAAAAATAATTGTAAGAAAGAAGAGAGGAGAGTGAAGTTGTTGGGTAAATGAAGGAACGTAACAGAAATAGAAGATAAGGTCAGAATTTGGATAAAAGATCACAGGAATGAAGGTTAGGATACATAATCATGCGCGAGAAAATGTAGAGAAGACAGTGGAAAGAGGTAAACAATGTTGAAAGAGGGCTAGAGGAATTAAATAGGTAAGACATAAGGTAGATACGTGAGTCATAGTGGAAGTGATAGAGGATTATAAAGAAAGAATGAGTAAATGAACAAAAGACAGTTAGGTTAAGTTATCGTTCGAAGGTTCTAGAGAGATGACCAAACGAAAATAAAAGGTAAAATGTATATGTTAATGAAAGCGAAGGTATAATTATAGAATATGTAGGATAGGTAGAATAGATAATAATATTGTCTTAACAAAATTAAGAAATTTAGAACAGGAAGAAGTGGACTCAGAACGCATGATGAAAATGACAAGGATAAAAAAAGAAAGAGGAAAGAAAATGCAGAAAGGACAAGAATAAGAGAGGACGACAATTCACCTGCAGAACGGTCACGCTAGGAAAGATAGAATAGATAATTCTATGGCAACTGAACTTGTCTATAAAATTAATTGTAAGAATTGCGACTCAACTTACATAGGACAGACAAAGCAACATATAAAAACAAAAATCAAAGAACATCAGCGTAATATAAAAAGTTCGTCAGTGCATCATAACGTTGTCACCAATCATCGCGTATCTCTGCATCACAATTTTGATTGGTCTAAATTGGTCTATTTTACATAAGGAGAAACAGAAAAGAAAGAAATCGCGGAAATGTTTTTATTAAAAAATTTAAAAATAACATTAATTTACAAAGAGACACAGACCATCTTAATGTTATATATGACAGAATTATAAACATAGTTTAAGTATTATTTTTCGACTAGTCATATTCTTAACTGACTTATTTAATGTCATCAAACTTAACTTTCAACAATTTTCTCATTTCACTGACAAGAGTTGTGTAGTACAGACGTGCTAACATCCAAAATAACACTCAACGATTCTTCAACAAAAACTCATAATGGAGAGAAATTAATTTATTGACGTAATTTAAACAAGCATGTATATTCTGTGATTGTATTTTTTATCAAATTTAAAAAAAAATTTAATAATTGTAACACTTAAGCGTGATAAAGATTATCAGACAAGCCCGATTTAGCACATTGTCCTCCCGGTTTTTTAATTGATCAATTAAAAACATTTTCAAACAGTACATATTAATTGGCAAATAGTAAACCAATATTGTATTAAGATTGGCCAACAGTTGACCAATAGTAGGCCAATGAACTGTGTTACTATTGAATAAACAACTCCGCCCCCTCCTTTCACCCTCATCCCTACCACCAAGTCAAGGGGGATATATAAGGATGGTTACAATCCAAAAAAGCTCAGTATCGGAGCTCCTAGCCTTGATGATGCAAACTGCAACGTTTGCGAAACATCGGCGCAACGCTGTATCAGAACGCGGCATGTATTCGGAAGCCCTTTCTATTGGAAGCAACATCAATGGCCGTGAAAGCTTTAAGTCTAAAATATTGAAGTTATGTTACAAAATATCATTTTTGAGAATTAATCATAAATATTTCCATATATAAGCTATCCGTGCTTACGTGCGCTTTGTATTATAATTTAAAAACAATTTAACAAATTGCACACACATTTTAATTGAAAACATGTAATTCATCACATCCTTAATATAAAAAATACATAACTTTCAGAAGTTTATCTTTTATATGGTTATATGTAAAATTATATATATATATACATATATGAGTTATATATGTATATATGTGTATATGTATATATATTATATATATTATATATATTACATCATGTATATACATATAAAATAAAATTTAAGCCAACAAATGTTATGGTAAAAACATCAAATCTGGTAAAATAACATCAGGTAATTAAATAAATTTCCTTTTATAAAATTCCAATTTATACATATTGATAATTGAAAAAAAAATTTGCATAAACGATTACATAATAAAATCAATATTTAATACATAATTATCATCCTTGTATAATTTTCTATTTAATTTAATAATCTGATAACATTCATAAAAAAGTTATTAAATTAATTTATATTTTCATTTATATTTACATTCATTTTCTTAAAGATTATTTTAAAATGTGGATAGAAGCTTATTTTCTAAACATTGGTTGTAATAGCGTTCTTTTTATCAATTCATGGACTGGACATTGTCCCAATATCATTTCAAATTTAACACCTCTGGATAAATATATTACCACTATGATTATACCAAAAAGTACTACAAAGAAAATACAACCATTAGATGTTTACAGATTTAGAATTTAAAAAAATTGTGCTAAAAGATTTTCAAATATACATATATTGTCTTATTATTGGAATATAAGGTTGCAATAATGTAGCTATAGTAAAATGTTCGTGGTGCAAGAAGTCATTATGTTTAAAACATTTCTTCATTAAATATCAATATTGCAATAAATATGAGTAAATAATATAAAATATATAAATTTATTGCATAAATATTATAGTTTTAAAGGCTTGGAAAAAAAACGGTTTTTTTTTTTTTTTTTTTTTCATTTTTTCCGTGAACTTTTTCGGTTTTTTTCACAAGGGTAGAAAAATTCGTCGAAAAATTGGCATATGTTTTTCGTAAAATTTATATTTACTTTTGTATTTCTAAATAACTAGAGTTAGTTTAAAATTGGTCTCTCATATATTTTGTTTTTAAAGTACTTTTTAGTATTAATTACAAGGAAAACATCAAATCACAGTAAATAAAAACAAAATTAATATATTTTTAAATAATTCATATATTTTTTACCAAAATATATTTTATTTTCAAATTAAATCGTAACTTATAATTTAAACAAAAAGCGTATTATATATGAACTTTATGAAATAAAAATAAAAGCATTTACATGTTGTAAGCAGATTAAAACATTATAAAATCTTTTAAATAAAATAAATTAATTTTTTTTTAAATTTAATTTTATTCGCAGTTCTAAGAATTAATGTTTTTATAAAACTAGTATTATAAATACAATACGCGTGCGTGCGTGCGTGCGTGTGTGTGTGTGTAAGGAGAATGATTAAAAGTTTATATATGTATATAAAAATTTTAAAAATTAGTTTTAATTTGTAGTCAACATAAACCACTTACTGATATATTTGAGATGCTATCGTATTCTTTACGCAACGTACACTCGCAAATAATAACGTCTGACTACACTAACTGCGCTAGTTCAGAGTGCCTTTTTTTCCAATACGAAAACATGTGGAAAGAGAAAGATACACTTAGAAATCTCTCGGAATTAGTGTAGTTAGTGTAGCCAGGCATTTCTGTTCGCATATATACAGCAAACAGTAATTTTTTCCAAAAAAAACAATTTTTTGAAAGAAACCTGGTTTTTTCTGTTTTTTTCCAGCGATTTGAAAAAAGCGGCTTTTTTAAAACTATAATAAATATTTAAAAATTATTTTATTAATAAATATTTAGAAATTATTATGTAAATCACAATCTTATTATGTAAATAAACAAATTGTAAAAACATAAAAACGAAAAGTTTAAAAAAATATTTATAAGATATTATAAACAAATAATGTACAAAAATAAGTAAAATAAAAAATTTTATTAGTTTTAAAGAGAAGTAATAAAAACCATTATAATTCTTACTATTATTAATAATTTGTAATAGTAGAATCAATTATATAGATTTGTTATATATTTTCTTATTTAAACAATAATTATTTGCGCATATAAGCATGGATAGCGTATATACCAAAACATTTATAATTCTCGAAAATTATATTTTGTAACATAACTTTAATATACATGGTTGAATTTAGAAAAAACCCTTTACTTTGTCAAAACAAAATTTTTAATTAAAAGAAATTGAAGAGTAATGTTTTGTTTAAAAAAAAATTTTTTTAATCTTTTAATTTTTTTTCTTTACAACTTCAAAGTACTCTTTAAACTGTACTTTTATTTAAAAAAAATTTTCTTTCTTTTATCTTCCGACATAATATTTGTTGAAAAAAAAAAAAAAATTTTTTTTTAAGAGCAAATTACATTGTATACCACGTCATGACACGATATGCTATCTAGAAATTCTTTTAATTATCTTAATCTACACACATTAATTGTGCTTTACGCACAGTCAAATGTGAGTCACCAATTTTTTCCTAAAACGACCTTTTTAGTCTAATTCTACTAGACTAACATCAGGGTAATGAAAATGCAAATTAAAAAATAATGCATTACTTATTATTTTTTTAATAAATAATTATTTCTTTACTCATTAATTATTAAAAAAGTAATGCGTAATAAAAAAAATCGCATTACTTATTTCAAAAGTAATGCGTAATGAAAAATATTGCATTACTTATTAAAAAAGTAATGCGTAATGAAAAAAATCACATTACTTATTAAAAAAGTAATGCGTAATGAAAAAAATCGCATTACTTATTAAAAAAGTAATGCGTAATAAAAAAAATCGCATTACTTATTAAAAAAGTAATGCGTAATAAAAAAAATCGTATTACTTATTAAAAAAGTAATGTGTAATAAAAAAAATTGCATTACTTATTAAAAAAGTAATGCGTAATGAAAAAAATCGCATTACTTATTTTAAAAGTAATGCGTAATGAAAAAAATCGCATTAATTTTAAGAAAGTAATGCGTAATTAAGGATCTTCGCATTAGTTATTCAAAAAATATTTTTTAATGAAATAGTAATGCATTACAAAAAGTAATGCATTACTTTAATTAATCTTTATTACTTCAAGCATATATACAAAGTAATGCATTATTTAGAACCCTGTCAATTCGTGACCACATAATTTGAATTTTATGTTACATTTTATTTTTGATTCGGTTTAAGTCAAGTGCATGCTCATTATTTCATATTGAATAAATGTATGAAAAATATCCGAAAATGTTGTTTTTTACGGTTAGCATCATTGTTAATTATAATTCAATCTAATTGAACTCGGACTGCAAAATATTTTAATACCGAATTAATTATTTAAAAAATAATGCGTAATACGAACAATCGCATTAATTATTTCAAAAGTAATGAAAAAAATCGCATTACTTATTTCAAAAGTAATGCGTAATGAAAAAAATCGCATTACTTATTTCAAAAATAATGCGTAATAAAAAAAATCGCATTACTTATTTCAAAAGTAATGCGTAATGAAAAAAATCGCATTACTTATTAAAAAAGTAATGCGCAATGAAAAAAATCGCATTACTTATTAAAAAAGTAATGCGTAATAAAAAAAATTGCATTACTTATTAAAAAAGTAATGCGTAATGAAAAAAATCGCATTACTTATTTCAAAAGTAATGCGTAATAAAAAAAATCGCATTACTTATTTCAAAAGTAATGCGTAATGAAAAAAATCGCATTACTTATTAAAAAAGTAATGCGTAATGAAAAAAATCACATTACTTATTAAAAAAGTAATGCGTAATGAAAAAAATCGCATTACTTATTAAAAAAGTAATGCGTAATGAAAAAAATCGCATTACTTATTAAGAAAGTAATGCGTAATTAAGGATCTTCGCATTAGTTATTAAAAAAGTATTTTTTAATGAAACTGTAATGCATTACAAAAAGTAATGCATTATTTAGAACCCTGACTAACATAAGATATTTCATAATCTTGGCAAGATACTTTGTATACCACATCAGAACACGACATGCTATCTAGAACATTCTTGCCATTTTTAAACAATTGTTTTAAATTGTTTTTAATAGAATATGCTTTTCTGCAATTCAGAATTTTAGCAATAGCAATGTAAAATCCTAAGCAATAGTTTTAATATATAAAATTGTAAAAAAAAGACATTTTTCTTAGATTCTTGTGTCTTGTAAGTCACTATTGTGATCATTATCCCATATGTGTATTTTTTACTGCAAAAATTTTTCAATCTATTGTTTGAGAAACTATTGCTCAGGATTTTACATCTATTGCTAGAAGTCTAAATTGCAGAATAGCATATTCCACTAACAATAATTTAAATCAATTAATTAAAAATGGCAAGAATGTTCTAAATAGCATGTCATGTTGTGATGTGGTATACATCTTGCCAAGATTATGAAATATCTTATGTTAAATTAGTAACTAAACTCTAGTTTAGTAACTAGACTCTAGTAGAACTAGACTCAAAAAGGGCAGTTTTAGGAAAAAATTGGTGACTCACATTTGACTGTGCGTAAAGCACAATTAATGTGCGTAGATTAAAATAGGTACATTTGCCACTCGCAAAAAGTTGGAGATCATTGCAAAATTACAAGTTAAAATAAAAAAAAAAGTAGTTTTTTTTGCTTGCAACTCGTAAAGTAAAAACGGATTCAAAAAAAGTTTCAAATAAAAATTGTAAGTATTAAGTAGATCTGCAAAAATAAATTTAGTTCATTAAGATCGGTTAATTAGTTTGGTTGTAAAGTAGAAAAAATCATGAAAAATAGTTTCTTAAATTGTTTATAACTTCTTTAAAAATTAACTCAAGAATTTGAAATTATAAGAAAATATAGTTTTTATTATATAAAAAGTGTATCAAATTTCATCAAAAAATATTAATAACTTTTCGAGTTATATTATGTTTATCCGAAAAGCGCTCCACTAAAATATAATTTCTACATTTTTGAGACCATGCACAAAACCGAACCAAAGTTTTTTCTCTTCTTAAAAAGCTGCAGTATCTTATATCGGTATTACAAAATGTGTGCAATGCAATTAAGTACCTCAAATAAACGTGTAAAAACAAGCTAAATATAATTTAATTTTTTTATTGCAAGGAATGTGTAAGTTTTATTTTTTCGCATAATTTAGTACAATTAATGAACATTTAAATTAGCAAAAAAACTTAATATTTTAGTTATTACTACTAATTGCACTAAAGTTTTTTCTAATTTAAATGTTCGTTAATTGCACTAAATTATACGAAAAAAATATAAAACGTACGCATTCCTTGCAATAAAAATAATTAAAAAATTAAATTATATTAACATAGAGCATATGCACACCCCGCATAGATAAATAAATTATTTATACATATTTAACGTGTCAAATAAGTAATTTGAAAAAGGAAAAAATTAATTAAAACGTTTATTTAAATATAAAAAAATAGTTTAGCTCATTAATGTTGTCCAATCAAAATAGCCTAGATTTTTAAAAAATCATCTTTCTAGGACGCTTGGTTCCCGAGATAATGACGATTAAAATAATTTGAACGCGCTGGATCAATTTTGTACGCGCGTACCTAGCCACGCGCTAGCAGACAACGCGCGCGCGCACGGCGCCACCGACCGCCGTTCTCGAGTTCATATTGCTTTTGTTGACACGTTTACAGTGGTCAATCTTCATGAATCACTTCCAACTTTTGGGAAAAACTACTTTATTTTTTTAATAAGACGCTGTCAAAATTTCAGCTCTTAATATTCATAACTGTAGCAAGTAATTTTTCAAAACAAAAAAATTATTTCGGCTTCTAAACAATCTAGGATAATGTTCTTTTTTTAATTTAAAAAAATCGCACCTTTTAAATGCATTTTGATAGCGTTAATATTTTGAATGTTATTTTATTGTTAATTTAGCTTGTTCTTTACACGTTTATTTGAGGCACTTAATTGCATTGCACACATTTTGTAACACCGATATATGATACTGCAACTTTTTAAAAAGAGAAAAAACTTTGGTTCGGGTTTGTGCATGGTCTCAAAAAAGTAGAAATTAAATTTCAGTTGCGTGCTTTTCGGATAAACAATTAATATAACTCGAAAAGTTATTAATATTTTTTTATAAATTTGGTACACTTTTTTATCGTAATAAGCTATATTTTCTTATAATTTCACATACTTGAGTTAATTTTTAAAAAAGTTATAAACAATTTAAAAAACCATTTTTCATAGTTTTTTTCTACTTTACGACCAAACTAATTGATCGATCTTAATGAACCAAATTTATTATTGTAGATTTACTTAATCTATTAACGTCCGAGCATACGCATTTTTAGCGACTTTATTTGCAACGTTATAGGTCTATAAAAAAAATTGAAAAGTATCATTTCTTACGTAAAATTTTATGCTCTTTCAGAATCCATTATCAAAAGTTGTGTAAAAAATAATCCCAAAAAGCTATTGCGGGTTTCAAGTCAAAAAATACAAAAAAATCGCAAAAACTTTTTTTCAATATATTTTTTCACATTAAAATAGTATAAAACTTAAACTCTTTTCGCAACTATTAGTACACAAAATATTTATACTTTAAGAGTATATTTTTAAAATTTGTCAAAATTTTTATTTCTATTGAAAAATCGGCTAAATCGCAAAAATTTACAAATTATCATATTTTTTCTATAATAATTCGTAAATTGCGGACAATTAACGACTTATTATCACTGAAAATAATGAGATTGATATTCGCCGTTCATTTTCAATCAAATAGGTATACAATTTTTAAGATGACAGATTTAATATAGCAACCAAAAAAGTGTAAAAATCGTCGATTTTTCAACATTTTTCCTTTTCTCCATGAATTCTTTGTTGAAAACTGTTTTATGCACAGACTATTATCAGTTTATGAATTTATTTATTAATATATATCAATAGACAAATTCATAAAGTTATTAAGCAGTAAATTTAAAATAGTAGAAATTGTTGGTTATTAAATTTTATTGCTGCTATATATAATTAGATATTTCCTTAATTTTTATAATTCAAAAATTAAATAACTAAATAAAAATCATAACCTTGATAAAATATTATATATATAAAAATGCGTATTTATAATTTTATAAATTATTGAAAAAAATTATTTTCAGTACTGTATTGAAAGTCGTCACCAGTAGGAAATTAATAAATAGAAATTATATGGATGTAATCAACCAAACTGTTTAATTTTTATTGAAATAAACTACGATGTTTCGATCCTTGTTTTGAACCCTTATCAAGTAGAAATGACGTTGCTGCCCGTAATTACACTGTCGATAAGAATTACAATGCATGAAAATCACGAACGCAATACAGAGGAAAGCTTAATAAATATATTCAATCTTTATTTACCAACATCCCAAAAGAACTGGCTCTTAAATCGATCGAAAAACAGTGGGAGGACATATCAAAATTTACCAACTTTGATATGCCACAGTTTCTTCATCTGGTTGGCTTTGTTCTAAGTTCTACTAACTTTAAATTTGATGACCATTACCACGAGCAGGTTTTCGGCAGCCCCCTGTCACCATTACTTGTCAACTTAGTAATGGATGACTTATAGACACATTGCTTGCAATCGTTAACGTTTGACATTCCTAGTTTTTTTCGATACGTTGATAACATTTTCACCATCTTACCAAAAAATAAAGTCAACCATGTTCTTTCCGTTTTCAATAACTATCACGAACGACTCAAATTTACGCATAAAACTGAATCTAACGGCATGATCTCTTTTCTCGACGTAACAATAATTAGGGACAACTACAAATTAATAACAGATTGGTACCGCAAACCAACATTTTCAGGGAGGTACATCAATTATTTTTCCAATCATCCACTAAGCCACAAAATCAACACAATTAATAATTTAACAGACCATGCTTTATTACTCTCCAATGAAAGGTTTCATAAAGCAAACATTGCAACAGTAAAAAACATACTCATCAACAATGCTTCCCCATAGACATAATTAATAAACACATTAAGATAAGTGTCAATCAATTAAAAAACCAGAACAGTAATTCACATACAAACGAAAACAGCAGATTTGATATTAAAAAATTTGTTTTACCTTTCATTCCGGGAGTCGGCAACAATTTAAAACACCACATAAACAAAATAGGATTAAACACGATGCTCACAATCCCCAAAAAATTAAACTCAGTAATAAAAAAGAGGAAAGATAGCCTAAAACACATGCAAAAGACTAACATTATTTACCGCATTGATTGCAATAATTGCAATGCAATGTATATTGGCCAAACTAAGCGACACTTATAAACGCGCATAAATAAACACAGAAAAAAAATTAAAAAACACGAATCATTCATTCTGTGGTTAGCAAACATAAAGTCAATAACAATCACAATTTCGATTGGCTTAATCCGCACGTACTACACACGGACAAACATCCTGTCAAAAGATCGATAGCCGAAATGTTCCACAGCAAAAAATTTACAAACAGCATACAAAAGGACACTGATAATCTGAGTCCCCTATACAATAATGTCATCGACTCGGCTTGACGTGCGTTTACTTCGCCTTGTTATTTTCATACTCCGACCGTCAGTTGTGCCCTAACCGTCCATGAAGAACAATATCTTCTTATTCTTGACTACATTTTATTTTATTTCGTGATTTGACTTTATAAACCTTTACACAATGACAACGGTAATGTTTAATACTTATTAAGCTTTCCTCTGTATTGCGTTCGTAATTCTCATGCATTGTAATTTTTATCGACAGTGTAATTACGGGCACCAATGTCATTTCTACTTGATAAGGGTCCAAAACGAGGACCGAAACGTCGTAGTTTATTTCAATAAAAATTATTTTTATCGAGTGTCGCTAATTCTTTCATAACTTTTGATACTTTTTTCCAATGATAATTATTCTCACGATTTATAATACATCATTCTCACTCATTTTTATCATTAATTGTTTGGAAACCTAATAATATCTTAACTATTATAATTATATCTTCTAGTGATTTCAGCTCGCAAGCCGAACGCGTTTCCATCTCTCCGTCTTATCGAGAGAGTAAGACAGAAAGTAAACAAAAAAGGATAAATATTAAACCGCCTCCTTTTATTGCTAAGCATCTATTTTTTTGTTTACTCTCCATCTCATTCTCTCGAAAAAACGGAAAAGTGAAAACGTGTTCGACTCGCGAGCTAAAATCACTAGAAGATATAAGTTGAGATATTATTAGCCCTCCGTCTGTACACTGACCCCAAAAGGAAACAAGCGAAATTTTTCACTTGTGTAGCCACAAGATTGTTGATAAGCGGAGCTTGGCTCCCCTTCCTAAAAAAACTTACAAGTGAACCTCGCAAACCCGAAAATTCTGATTTTAATGAAACTTGGCATAAATACATGAATTTAGAAACTATAAGTTGGTGCTTATAAACGGTTTAAAGGGTTGAAACCATTCTTCAAAAATTTAGAGTTTTTGCCTTTTCTCGATATATCTCGTAAACTAAACAAAATATAAAAAAATGTTTCATACAAAAGTTTTACAGTATAAGTACTTCTATTTAACTATGTCATTTATTTCCTTAAAAAAATTGTTTTTTTTAAACAAATTTTTTTTCTTTGTAAAAAAAATTTTTTTGGAAAAAATAAATAGAATAGTTAAATAAAGGTATTTATGCCATAAAACTGTTGTATAAAACCTTTTTTTATATTTTGTTTAGTTCACGAGATATATCGAGAAAACGCAAAAATGTCTCAACTTTGAAGCGTGCTTTCACCCCTTCAAGCCGGTTTTAAATATGTAAACATATATGATATATACCGTGACATGACGAATATAAAACTCGAATGTGAATTTGTGACGTAGACAGAATGAACTGTGTGAAAGCAACGTGACTACTCTAATATTGCGCACCTGTTAGATGAAAACTAATACAGGGATGCAGATATAAATGTATAGTATTATAACATAGAAAATATACAACATACGTAATATACACATAGATGATATAAATAAAACATACTATAAGATAGTATAATTACTTTATAAATGCTATATACATCAAAGTCAATTTTATTAAAAATTTATTTTAATTAAAAAAAAATTTTTTTTCGAAAAATAAACAGCGTAGTTAAATGAAAGTATTTATGCTGTAAAACTTTTGTATAAAACATTTTTTTTTATTTTGTTTAGTTTACGAGATATATCGAGAAAAGGTAAAAATATTTCAACCTTTGAAGGATAATTTTACTCCTTCCAACCGTTTATAAGCCCAAATGGAAAATTTTCTGATTTTAATGAAACTTGGCATAAATGTAGAGGGGTAAATACATTAATTTAGAAATGTTTTATTTTGGTTCAAAACCGGCTTGAAGGGGTGAAAGCACGCTTCAAAGTTGAGACATTTTTGCGTTTTCTCGATATATCTCGTAAACTAAACAAAATATAAAAAAATGTTTCGTACAAAAGTTTTACGACATGAATACTTCTATTTAACTATTCTATTTATTTTTTCCAAAAAATTTTTTTGCAAAGAAAAAAAATGTTTTTGAAAAAAAATTTTTTAAGAAAAATAAATAATATAGTTAACTAGAGGTACTTATACTGTAAAACTTTTGTATAAAACATTTTTTTATATTTCATTTAGTTTACGAGATATATCAAGAAAAAGCAAAAACTCTAAATTTTTTAAGAATGGTTTCAACCCTTTAAACCGTTTATAAGCACCAACTTATAATTTCTAAATTCATGTATTTACCCCCTCTATACTTATGCCAAGTTTCATTAAAATCAGAATTTTTGGGTTCGCGAAGTTCCCTTGTTAGTAACAGTAGGTACTCATACCCGGAAGGACGCTTCGACTCGGCGCTTGTTGTTAACACAGCAGCGTGTAAAGTTTACAAGTGTTCCCAAAAAGACCCAGTGTACAGACCGTATATGTATTTCGTGACGATAAGAAATATGTATTATTTTGAGTTTTGTATTTTTCTTAATTGTTTTATTATTTTTATGATGTTTTTACTTGAGTTGCAAGCATAATTTGCTTTTTTAAGTTTATAAAGGCAAATCACAATGGCTACTAGAACTTCAGAGCAGATTCGTTATTTTTTTCAAGAGCGGCAGACTCAGATATACGATATTATAATTTTTTCAATTTTGATTATTTTCCATTATATCTGAATTTTTTAATATGTACTTTAATTTTTTATAATAAAAAAAGATTTGTGTAAAAAATTATTTTATTATATTCCCATTATCCGAAAAATATCTTATTTTCAGTCATGCAAATAATTATACTTTTTGCAACCCACACATATAAAACAATTTTTTTCTGAAAAGTCATACCTAAATCTAAAAAACCTTAAAATATTTTTTCTTAATAATAATTTGTTATTAAGTTATGAATTTTTTTACAAAATTCCAATTTTTGTCAATCTCGAGATATTTAAAATGTTATTGTAAACAAACTTTTTAATGAATGACCAAAATAACTATTAAAATTTAAAATTTAGTTACTCAAAATTAGAAATTTTTTCAGATTTTTTGCATGTATTTAACATTAAAAAAAAGAGGACAGGACAAAAAGGGGTCAGTGTACAAACCGTGTTAGTGAAAATAAGTGTACAGATGGAGGGTTAGGTTAGGTTAGGTTAGGTTGTTGCCATAGTTGTCATCAGTGCCATGACAGCATGCGATTGCACGCGACAGCAATTTATGACATACATAACAATAAATATAAGTATATTAAATAATCAGAAAATATTTTTATTATTTTATTTAATATTTGTAATACAAGTAATTATTAAAAATCAAATCTTTTAATTTAAATTGACAGGTTTATGAAATAAATAAGTGATCGATACAATATATACAAATGTATAAATAGTGTAGATATAAGTTAGATATAAGTTTATTAGTTAGATATAAGTTTTCTTGTACAATAAGTTCTTTGATATTTTTAGTGACAAAACTGTTTTCTATTTTTATACATTAGTACCATGACAAATGATTCAATTTTAGTTCCATTACAGATGAAAGTACATCTAGACCAATTTACTGGTAATTGTAATGTAGTACAAGCTATCAAATCTATAAATGAGAATTTAGGCTTATTTATACTGTTTCTTGTGCATTTTCTTCTTTGCACTGTTGTACTATTTCATGTACCATTTGTGTCTGTTTGTGAAGTAGTGTATTATCCACAGTAATTTCTGTCCATGAAAATTGTGACGATACGGTGCCTTTCCGCAACCTTGGTTATTTATAATATGACTGGAAAACAAAAATAGTTTTATCTATTTGTGTAGATAAGTATACAAAAATGATACAATAATTGTTTACTTACAACGCCGAGTATTTGTCCATCAGGACCTGTTAGTTCACGCTTCCACAATATATCTTGGGCCATAAAATGTTTTTCACACAGAGATTGTCCTGCCCGCACTATAGTTTTTTCTTCAAATTGCATCTTGCCATAATTTTCTTATATTTTCGTCCTTTGGCACAATAAAAAAATGTACTTTCTCTGAATTCGATTTATATCCGGAAGTACATCCCGGAGCTATGCAATGTGGCATGCTTCTCGTTTTACTAGTTTCTGTAAACGTTCACTATTTATCAAGATATATTTATCACTATCACTTGCTATCACTATTTATCACTTGCGTGTGTTCACGCGTTGCACCACGCTGCAATAGGTTAGAGGGCTATGTTACTACCAGCGCCCCTAGCGGATCTCGGACAATAAGGAGGTCACATTTTTGCTTGAAAATATAAGCGAGTGCTAGAGGCCTGGTGAGAATAATGTATTGTAAATCACAAAAATAATAAACATTAAAGAAAAATATCAAATTATGGTAGAATTAGCGACACTCGATAACAATTTTTTTCAATAATTTACAAAACTAGAAATATGCATTTTATATATATAATATTTTATAAAGGTTATGATTTTTATTTAGTTACTCAATTATTAAATTATAAAAACCAAGGAAAATATCTGATTATATATAACAGCAATAAAAGTTAGTAACCAACAATTTCTACTATTTTAAATTTACTGCCTGATAATTTTATAAATTTGTCCATTGATGTATACTAATAAATTCATAAATAATAGTCCGTGCATAAAACAGTTTTTGAGAAAGAATTCTTGAAGAAATTTAGGAAAAATGTAGAAAAATCGACGATTACACCTTTTTGGTCGCAATATTGAATCCACCATCTTAAAAATTGTGTATTTGATCAAAAATGAACTGTGAATATCAATCCCATTTTCAGTAATAATAAGCCGTTAATTTTGTCCGTAATTTATGAATAATTGTGGAAAAAATACGATAATTCGTAAATTTTTCCAATTTAGCCGCCATTTTTCAATGAAAATGACAATTTTAACAAATTTTAAAAATGTATCCTTAAAGTACAAATATTTTGTGCACTGATGGTTGCGAAAGGGATTGGAATTTCATACTATTTCAATGTAAAAAAAATTTTTTTTTTATTTTTCACAATTTTTTTGTATTTTTTTTACTTAAAGCCCGCCATAACTTTTTTGGACTATTTTTCACGCAAGTTTTGACGACGGATTCTAATCGATCATAAAATTTTCCGTAAAAATTGATACTTTTTAAATTTTTTATAGACCTTTAATGTTGCAAATAAAGTCGCTGAAAATTATATAAAAAATGCGCTTGGGCGTTAATAGTTAATACCTACAATTTTTATTTAAAACTTTTTTGGATTCCATTTTTTGTTTACGAGTCACAAGCAAAAAACTGCTTTTTCCTCACTTCAACTCATAATTTTGTAATAACCCCCAACTTTTTGCAAATGGCAAACGTACTTATCTTAATCTATGCACATTTATTGTACTTTATGCAATCAAGTGTGAGTCACAAATTTTTTCCCCAAAAAAGTAATTCTACTAGACTATGTGGGCCAAACAAAGGAAAAATTAATCATCAAAATTAAAGAACATAAAAAGATATTAATAAAAAATGTGGTTCACCATTAATTATCTCTAATCATAGATTAGAACTGTCTCATAAGTTTTACTGGACATGTCAAAATTTTAGACAAACAAGTCTTAGCTAAAAAGATTCATTTCCGAGATGTTACAAATCAAACAGCAAAAAATGAGCTTAAATATGTAAAATGATATAGAATTTCTACTAAAATCATATTTACAGATCTTAGACATTATTGCAATTATAGCCTTTACTCTGATCAGCTGTTGAAATTTTTACTCTTTTGTTTTATTCTTAAGTCTTGTCCATTCCTTCCCTATTTTGTTCCCTACTTTATCCCCCCCTTCTTCTTTATCTCCTTGCTTTTACTTATTTTCTCACAACACTCATCACTCATGTTTTGACTCTAAGAACCAAATTTGTTTCTTATTTAAATCGTAGTTAAATACGTTCACTTTCCACCTATTAAACATACGTTTTAACTACAGCACAATCAAGCATTAATTTTAATTAAGTGTTTCTCTATCTTATTTTATAATTTATTACATCAATACATACATAATACTAAGACATTGGTCATATTTATAGTCCATTTTCACATCACAAAGAATAGAATGCATAACAAACAAATTTTACCATCTTTGGCACCCATGTTTTTTAAACTTTAACATCCATTACTGAACGTTATCTATGGATGTTTGCTAATTATACCATTCATTTTAACTATTATTAAAAGAAAATTATTACATGTCTACTTTGTCCCAACTTTAATTGTTACATTAATTATCCATGCTTTATGTTTGTATTTTAATGTTGATAATAAGCTGATGACAGATTGAAACGTTTATTTGTTAAAGTCATTTATATAATACATTGAATACAACATCCAATATTGGCTCATTTGCCTGGTTTTCTATTAGTTGATTTTATCATTAAGGCCTTACATAATATATTTAATTTTTCATTTAATTCATTCTTTTATTAAATTCGTTGTTAATAACTTCGTTGCTTACGTGAGTTTTGTTGACACCAGAAATTTCGTTATTTTCCAACTTTTCCTGATTAGAAAAATCTTCATTCGATATAATGTCGCAAACGACGTGTTTAAAGCTTTCCTCGATATTTTTTTCATCTTTTTGATCACGCATCACTTCTTCGAGCTTTTGAATATCTTTAGAGATATCCGATTTATCGTGATTTCTCTTATTGAAATCTTTCTTGCTCATGTAAACTTCTGTAAGATCAGCAACCGCCGGGAGGTCAATACATGCTATCACATGTGAGAATTAATAAGTTTTTTCAGTGAAACCAAAATAAGAATTGTATATAATGAAACAGAATCTGCTTTTATGGTTCTTCTTCTTCTTAAACGCACTAAAATATGAAATTATGAAGGAATATACTTTGTCCGATCACTCCGTTCCACGATTTGTTTCGTCACAGCTGACATGCCTAATGTCGTGTATTTACGCGCCCAATTTGACCAGTGCTACCAATTTAATAAATTTAAGTGCTATCGAGTCCGTGTAGGGGAGCGTTCCCACCACAGACTTCTATAATATACTAGACTGCGCTAACCTTGATTCCCTAGGCGAACCAGTATATAGGGTGTTTACGATAATGGCTACTGAGTAATTTTCTCTAGGACCGAAATATATGATAAGCACAACCATCTACTATCATCATGATTCGTGACAACTCAATGCTGTCCGGTATAGCCAAATCATCACGAGCAAGTTGCGAGTTCCGTGAGTTTGTAGCAGGTAACCTAAAAAGTACGACATAAATAATTTAATTATTACAATTAAAAATAATCTGTTTTTAATGTATGATAAGATTATTAACTTTAAAATAGTAATTATATGTAACACAATCATGTATTTTTAAAGTATTGTCTAAAGTAATATCAGAGATTATTTTATTTACAAATATTTATTTTGTCTATCAAGTTTCTATCATAACGGTATTATTTCAAAACCTAATATAATATTTTAATTAAACATTGATTCTCAATAAATGTTATTATTCATTATTAACTAACATATATATTAGAAAAGTCATCTTTTATTAAACGGATGGTGTTAACACTTTGAAACAAATGAGATAAATTATGTAAAATTACTAAATAAATCATTATTAATAATATTTTTTAGATTACAAGTAAAATAAAAATTTAAGTATAAATATTTTTCTTTCTTGTAACAACTGTTAATGATAAGTTGCATGGTGTTATCATTATTTTAAAAAATCATATATTTTTATGTATAAATATTATGCATGAATATTTCACTAATGTGAAACTAATAATAATGTTTACAATAAATTTTTTAAATTTGTAATACAAGTGCATAGTAAATTAAGATATACTGTAAACAGATATACGTTAGATATGCGTTAGATATACGTTATAATAGAAACTTGATAGACAAATTAATAAATAAAATATTTGTAAATAAAATAATCTCTTTAATATTACTTTAGACAATACTTTAAAAATACATGATTGTGTTATATAATTACTATTTTAATGAAGTTAATAATCTTACCATACATTAAAAACAAATTATTTTTAATTGTAATAATCAAATTATTTATGTCGTACTTTTTAGGTTACCTGCTACAAACTCACGGAACTCGCAACTTGCTCGTGATGATTTGGCTATACCGGACAGCATTGAGTTGTCACGAATCATGATGATAGTAGATGGTTGTGCTTATCATATATTTCGGTCCTAGAGAAAATTACTCGGATAGCCATTATCGTAAACACCCACTTTCGGTCTACATGAAACTAAGGCACTATAAAAGTGAGTATTCTCACGTCCGCCATTTTTCTTCTAACTAGCATGAAAAATTAGGTATGTTTTGTATATATATATACGTCAATAATCTTTGGAAACACCAAACTTTATGTGACAATGAAACGAAGACACGATATTTATGATTTTGAGACTGTAAAGGTTATTGCGATGTATTATATATGTAAAACATTATGCTAGTTACTTGCTAGTTTGAAGAAAAATGGCGGACGTGAGAATACCTACTTTTTTAGTATTCTAATGAAACCATAGCAATTCCTTCTCCATGTATATATACTCCATGGTGGAAGAATAGAGCTGTTCTTTTTAGCTGTACTGCTACACTGGTGCAACAAGTTAAAGTAATGGTCTGGGGCCCGATTCTTGAAGTCATTCGCAAGAGAAATGTATACGCAAATACTCGCTCTAACAGAAAGTTGTAAGTTTATTGGTTAATAGCCATACGATAGCCAATAAATTTCTAACTTTTCTGTAAGAACAGAATTTGCGAATACGTTTCTCTTGCGAATAAATTCAAGAATAGAGCCCCTGGAGCTCGATTCTTGAATTCATTCGCAAGAAAACGTATGCGCAAATACCCGCTCTAACAGAAAAGTTGCAAGTTTATTGGTTAAAAGCCATACAATAGCCAATAAATTTTCAACTTTTCTATAAGAACAGAATTTGCAAATATGTTTCTCTTGCAAATGAATTCAAGAATCGAGCCCCTGTTCTTTCTAGCTGCACTGTTGCACTGGTGCAATAAGTTAGAATGAGAAAAAATATACTTGTCTTACTTTAACTTATTGCACCAGTGCAACAGTGCAGCTAGAAAGAACAGACCATTGGTTTGTTCGCGTCGCCATGCTCCGACATGCTCCTACTCACTCCAACGCATTCTAATAGGTTGGCGTCATCGGAATCAACGTATTGGAGTGCGTTGGGGTGAATAGGAGCATGTTGGGGCATGTGACGCGAACAGACCCCATAAGATAAATATAGGTCTGTTCGCGTCACATGCCCCAACATGCTCCTATTCACCCCAATGCACTCCAATACGTTGATTCCGATGACGCCAACATATTAGAAAGCGTTGGAGTGAGTAGGAGCATGTCGGAGCATGGCGACTCGAACAAACCATATATTTTTTCTCATTCTAACTTACTGCACCAGTGCAGCAGTGCACCGAAAAAGAACAGACAAATGGTCTGTTCTTTCTAGCTGTACTGTTGCACTGGTGCAATAAGTTAGAATGAGAAAAAATATACTTGTCTTACTTTAACTTATTAACCAGTGCAACAGTGCAGCTAGAAAGAACAGACCAAAAATGTATTCTTTCACCATGATATACTCAAAGGTCTGGCGACTCTGAATAACTCTGAACAGTCTGTGGTCTGATCTCTGATCTTCTAGTCTCCATTGGTCTCCATTGCTCCATGTTACCGGCGTTGTCAGAGTAGAGATTAGTAGTTTACTGCATTAGTGGTCTTTGCTTGTCTACTGTTTTTTACCGTTAATCATTAAATAATTGGTTTTTTGTGCCATTTAGTGGCTAAAATGACGAAAGGTAAGTATGTTTATGCGGCTTTTGATTTTTGAATCATCTAAGTACGAATAAAATAAATAGATCAATGTTTACATACAGTGTTCAATAATGAGTTGTCTTTTTTCTCAGACGAGAGTTTAGAAAAGAAGTCTGTGGAACATAATGACAGCGATAAGAAAGCGGTGTCCGATTCGGGGCCAGATCCCTCGGCTCCAATTACAAGGAAAGGAGTACTAACATCGTTCCTAACCAGCAAGGCTATGGAGATACCAGAGCAAGATATTGTACTAGATTTTACATAATTGTATTTAACTTATTTATTAATTTAATATTTAAATTAGAGTAATTTTTTACTAAAGAAATTTAAAATTTATATTCTAAATATATATATATATATATATCATGTATATAATATATATATATATATATATATATATATATATATATGTTGGATTTGTATTACAGCTTGGAAAATGTAGATTTGTTTCTGAATTTGAAAAGCTGAATCGCATTGGAGAGGGTACTTATGGAATTGTGTATCGAGCCAGAGACACAAAAAATGATAAGGTTGTTGCATTAAAGAAAGTGAGAATGGAGCATGAGAAAGATGGACTGCCAGTGAGCGGCCTCAGGGAAATTTCGGTTTTATTGTCTTGTCGACATGAGAACATTGTACATTTGAGAGAAGTTGTAGTAGGCAGAAGCTTAGAAAGCATATTTCTCGCAATGGAATATTGTGAGCAGGATCTGGCAAGTCTGCTAGACAATATGCAGGCGCCATTCTCGGAAAGCCAGGTCAAGTGCATAGTACTGCAAGTGTTAAAGGGCTTGCGTTATCTGCATCACAATTTCATTGTTCATAGAGACTTGAAAGTTTCAAATCTCCTTATGACTGATAAGGGTTGTGTGAAGATCGCCGATTTTGGATTGGCCAGGTGGTTTGGTTTACCTTTGAAGCCAATGACCCCTAGAGTAGTCACTCTATGGTATAGGGCACCTGAATTATTATTACAAGCTAAGACACAGACTACCTCGGTTGATATGTGGGCAGCTGGCTGCATATTGGGTGAGAAAATGATTCCAAAAATAGAGATTTTGCTAAAGGAGGGAAGGGAGTTATAAATAACCATTTTGTTTTATTTAAATAATTTAATAAATATTTATGTGACAATTCTTGTCGGTATAAGTTTTTATGTAGAGTTTTAGGGCGCCTGCAGACTTCTGCATAACACAAAATGCATAATGCATAAGAGAATCAATCAATCAGAGGTCTTTATTTTTATCCTGAGGAGGGAAATGGACGACTCTGATTGATTGATTTTCTTATGCGTTATGCAAAAGTTTGTGTGGGAGCCCTTACCATGCAATCATGTTATAAGCAGAATTTGTTTGGATACATAACAAGGATAATTAACAATTTACCAAAGAAGGAAAAGATTGTGGCTATGGAACTTGTAGGGAGATATGGAACACTACAAACACATTCTCAAAATTATTTTTATTTCAAATAAATAAAAAATTAATGATCTTTAGTGGATATCAGTATCATAAAAGTATTAGTACATAGTATTATACAAAAGTACCAAAAATGTAAAAAAATCTTTGACTGTTGCGACTTTGCGTATTGTAGGAGTATTATAAAAGAATTATAACAAACAATATTAGCTAATAAGTATTGTAAAAGTATAAGGACTTAAACTTGCAATACTCACAATTCATAATCCTAAATGCAGACAATAACTTTATATGTCAAATATTAAATTCAATTATTTTATTTGAAAATCATATTGAAGCCTTTTATGTTACACTAATTTCAAAAATTTATATTCAACATATTTTTTCTGATGTAAAGAACACATTTATAAAATTTTCCACTACTTATGTATTTTATCTTTTGACAATATTGAAATACAGCTTTTATGACAATATAATAAATACCAATGATCAGTAATCATGAATATCAATGGCCATGTTATAACATCTAAACAGTATGTAAAAAAGTAATTTAAACAGTTATCTCCAGAATTCAATATAAATTATATGAGATATTGTGAATTTTATACCCCACATTTAGTTCATTTAGTTTAGAACCGCCTTCTCTGATCTTTTTTTATTTATTTATTATTTTAATATTTAACTTTTTACTTATTTTATTTACTATTATCTTAACATATTTATTTAACTTATAATAAATATATCTTTTTATAATTAAAAAATTTCAAGATTTTAATTATTGATATATCAATTATATTAATGTTTTAATATTATAATATTTATATCTTTATTATATTATTTTTTAATATTTATAATTTTATCGCAATATAAAAAAGAGTTCTTTACAGAAACCAAACAAATTCAAAAAGATAAGTTTTCAAGAAATAAAGAAACTTATCATTTTTCAAATTGTTTATTGTGTAAATATGATAATTTTCTCTAGATGTATAATAGGGTAAAAGAACAAAGTTACATGGCTTTGATTAATATTTTGAAGATTTATTTAAAGAAAAAAATAAAAAACTTATCTTCTTGGACCTTATTTGGTTCTTATGGAAAGGAAAATACCAAAAATTGCCTATCTTATCAAAACCTTATTTGGTTTTTATAAGAAACTTTAATTATATTAACATATTATGTTCATTTATTGTTTATAATATTTATGAATATTTTAATATTTATAAATATATATTATATATATATATATATATCTTTGCAATACTGCTTGTGTTATCAGGAGAATTATTAGGACACAGACCTTTATTACCCGGCAGATCAGAAATTGCACAATTGGAGTTGATTGTCGATTTATTGGGTACACCTAGTGAAGCTATCTGGCCAGAATTTAATTCGTTACCGGCGCTGCAGAATTTTACACTTAAACAACAACCGTATAACAATTTGAAACAAAGATTTCCTTGGTTGAGTGCTGCTGGCCTTAGGTTATTAAATTTCTTATTCATGTATGATCCAAAGAAGAGAGCCACCGCCGAAGAATGTTTGCAAAGCAGCTACTTCAAAGAGGCTCCTTTACGTTAGTCATTTAAACTTTTTGATTAGTTCCAATAATAGACAGTGGTTGAAATCTAATTAATTAATATTAATTATTAATTTAATATGTTGCAGCGTGTGATCCAAAACTTATGCCTACTTTCCCACAACATAGAAACATGAAAAAAGTGACTGCGCAGAAAGAAAATCGTGAACAAGAACCCACTATTACTGACCAAACTAATAATCTACCGGCGATTTCGGATCTTGTACGTTATCAAAGTACAATAAATGTGTGTGTGTGTGTGTGTGTGTGTGTGTGTGTGTGTGTGTGTGTGTGTGTGTGTACATACACATATATATATATGCTACTTATAAAAGTAAATCCCCAACTTGACGATTTAAAAAATTATGAAACTAGAAATTTATATATATATACATATATATACATATCTACAGGATATGTAATAAATTAACTTTTTTACTGTCCGAATTTATTGATGGAATAAAATTATCTATAAAAGTTGATTTATTTTTTCGGATTTTTAAAAAATTAAATACGTTTTGATAAATCTTTTAATTTATAAATTTTGTTAGAAAAAATAAATTTTTAAATAAAATTTTTTGTTTCCTTTTGTTAATGATTAATAAAAGAAAAACAAACAATAGGCCACTTTTCAGAGTAAATTCAGAATACCAAAAAAATAGTTTATTATATATTGGCAGGATTTTTTTTGGTAAGTTAATAATTTTTTAAATTAAGTTAAAGTTAATAGTTAAAATTTGTTTAGCTACATTAAAAATTACATGAGCAAGAAACTAATGGCGAATTCGGTTGGATGCACCAGTGCGCACTGGTGCAATCCAACCGAATTTGCCATCAAATTAAATGTTGAATCAAGGTTCATTGAAG
The DNA here is from genome assembly GCF_013373865.1 of Monomorium pharaonis. Classification (NCBI taxonomy): domain Eukaryota; kingdom Metazoa; phylum Arthropoda; class Insecta; order Hymenoptera; family Formicidae; genus Monomorium; species Monomorium pharaonis. The sequence continues at coordinate 8,142,423 of NC_050467.1, forward strand.
TTCAATTAAAAGTTTGTTTTGAGAGCATTATTTATATTAAATTAGAATATTCTAATTTTTTAAAGTTAGATTACTTTAAATAATAAAAAATTGTAATATGGAATATTAAATAAATTATTTTATTTATAAATTAAGTTTATATAAAATAACAAATTATGATGCAGGATACAAAGAAAAATGTTTAAATTATGTATTTTTAAAATAATTAAAATTAAAATTAATTTAAAGTTAGCTAAGTTATATTGAAAGTTATTACGTTTTAACTTTATTATTTAATTTTATAATTATTATCTAAGTCACATATATTAAGATACATGTGTATGCGTGCGCATGCGCGTGTGTGTTGTACTAAAGTTCCATAATTTTTGAAATTATTTGATTGGGGAATCTTTAGATTTATTTTTTATATAAAAATATATGTAAATTCTATATATTGCTTATGTTTGTGAATTTCAGCTTGGATCTTTAGTTAAGAAGAGACGTGTTGAATAAAAAAATGGGCTACTTAAGGAAAGAAATATCCTTGATATATTCGTTGGATACATTTTCTGATTGCGTTTTATGATTGACAACTGCGTGTATACTGATTGCCAAATACATTCTTTACAAACACTTACATAACAATAGCATTTTTTTATTTGGAAGAGATGATGACATGGGCGATGAATGATATATTACATAACTCGCACAGGTTTGCAAAAAAAGTGCTGATTTAATCAGTAAAATGAAACTTTTAACAAATTCTTTTATATTGACTGAATTTCAATTGATTGCGTCGTATTGTCCACAAATATTGTAAATTTAAATGATAAACAATTCACAATATTATATATTTAAATTACATCTTCCAATAATTTTTGTATAAAAAATTACTTTTTATGTAAAAGAAACGCATTAAAATGTTTCAAGAAATTACGATTTCTCGTATTGCTTTTTGTATTCGCCATTTGGATCGTATTTGGCGACGAGACGATCCCAATCCCTGGATCGTTTTGTTTTAAGATGATTTATCACTTTTTCCGCCATAACTTTCTGTTTATCATTACATTTGTTGCAGCCGCTTGACAAGGCATCCGGCACAGTCTCTATAAATAAAAATGTAAATAAAAACGCATTATTATTTTGATATTGATAAATTTATTAGCTAGAATTTATATTAGCTAAAATTTTCGATATATAGCACAGTGTATTCTATAATAAATATTGTATATAGCATTAAACATATTTTTGTCAGCATTCTTCCAAAATTATCAAAAACTGTAAAATTACTTAAAAAAAAGTAATATTCATAAATATTTAATTTTATTTAAATTTATTTAATTTTAATACAAAAGTAATATTATCTGATAAAAAGAATAACAGTTTTATAGAAATATTTTGCAGAAGTATAGCAAACGTTACTTTGGTGAAAATTTTTCTTAGAATTCCACACAACTTTTTAGAATGTTTATGTAAATTTTAAAATTTTTCACGATTTTCATATAACTATTTATTTATTTAAAAAAATTTAATTTTTCTGATTTTTTATATATATAATTTCAATGACAAATTTACTAGCTAAAACTTGAATTATTTTTAGATGTAATACAGTATAGTATTCTACAAATATTTTATGTAACAGTAAGCATATTTTTGTCAGAGCACTCCTATAAAATTAGTATTAAAACTTTAAAATAATTGAAAAAATAATCATAATATTTATTACAAGTATTAATATTTAGATTTAATTGTAATTGTACGAATAATATATTATTAGTGTAATAAAAAATGGCAGTGTTATAGAGAGATTCTTTATAAAGATTTATATGTTAGACATTCTGGTTTTTTTAAGAATTTCTTAGATAATTTTTCAGAATTTTTTTTCAATTTCTAAATAATTTTATAATTTTTTAAGAAAATTTTTCAAAGTTTTTATATACAGGGTGTCCTAAAACATGTGGGTCAACGCTCGTAAAAAGATAGAAAGGATTGAGATGAACATAAAAGCCCAATATTGTCTTGAGTTAGGTCCACCAATAATCGAGATATTAACGTATAGAATCTGCAAATAATCTAATTAATTTCTATCATAATTGTGAACAATAAATTAATGAAAGCTTATAATACATTCACGATAGATTTTTTCTTCCGTGTTATGGGTCAAGCGGATCGAGTTCTTTCCTCGACACGCTCTCATTCGCATAATTTAAAAAATTAATACCTTAATTATTGGTGGACCTAACCAAAGACTTAACCCAAGACAATATTGGACTTTTATGTTCATTTCTATCCCTTTTTACGAGCGTTGATCCATGTTTTGGGATACTCTGTATATTAAAACACTTCAAAAATGTTGCAAAAAAGCCTACATCTTTACTGATATTTTTTAAATATACATAAATTCTGAAATAGTCCTGAGCTTTTATTTTATAATTTCTATAATTTCCAAAGAAAATTTATAAAATTTGAAAAATTCAAGATATTTTTTTAGATTTATTACATGAACTTAAAATATAAAAAGTTATTAGAAATATAAGAACTTTATGATAATTGTAATAATAAATGTTACTTAATTTTTTTGTATTGCATTAAATAAAGAAAAATTAATCTAATTTTAATTTATTTTTATTTAAATTATTTAAATTTAATGAATTTATTTTAATCCTCTGTAGATAATCTGAGTCTGTTTTGGCACAAGAACGTGCCAAACAATTTTATTCTCAAATTTCACTACTTAAATTTGAATTTTTATTTAATAAAAATTTTGACATTTAAGTTAACCAATTATTACACTAGAGAGATGTTATAATTTTGAATTTTGCTAGATTTTGTGAAAAGCTAAAATAGTAAAATATTTAGATAAAAAGAGATCCAGATTGTTTATAGAATAAAAATATGATTATTTACAGGTTAGTATCATTTATATTAGTACGTGATTCCGTAAACATCATCTGTTAAATTATTAACATTTAAATATGACGGTATTGTATAATTAAATTTAATGCTGATGTTTATTAATCTTGAAGAACTTTTATCTTAAAAAATAAAATATAAAACTTTAACTTTATAAAAAATGTAAATTTTATTTTATATATTATAATAACATACAAATACAATTAACAGTTTTAAACTTATGTAAATGTAATAACTTAAAGTTTACGTAAGTTTAACTCGATATATTTAAGAATTTAAAGGGCGTTAAAAAGACATCAATATAACAATATGAATATAAATATAATAAAGTTTATTTTGTAATTTTATATCATAAATATAATTTTATATTGTATATATATATATATATATATATATATATATACGTACATGTATATAGGTACTATATGTATTATATTTATATTTAAACTTTATATATTTATATAATAACAAACATAAAATTTAAAATTCACGCATACACTATAGTGTAAACTTTTATTATAATAAAAGTTTACGTGAACACAATTTTATATAATAATATAAATACTTAAAGCTTATGTGAATTAAATAACATAACATTTACGTAAATTTTACATTCTACTGTTATGTAAATTCAAAAGCAAGTCCGGATGTAATACGCGCGAGAAAGTTCTCTGTGATAATTATGTAACGGAGAGAGTATATATTGAATTATAGCTTATACAATTACAACTACGTTTGTTCAATCCAATTGAATAATATGGGAAGAGAATTTCAAGCAAACGTCAAGTTTAATTCCAAGTGAAAAAATAACAGAATTTTAATATTTATTAACATTTAATTTATTTAAATAGATTCTAATTATACAAATTATACATCAATATTCTAATAAAAATAACAGTTTTATTACAATGATATACTATTCATATGTTTAAAAACAAATTTAAATAAATTAAATGTTAATAAATATTAAAATTATTTCTATTTTTTTTATAAAAATGTTCTTGCATATTATCGTAACTTTGCTTAAATTTGTTGATATATCCTATATTCTCGTTAATTTCTCCATTTTTACTTACTTCGCAGCTCGCGGCCTTCGGCAGTACAAGGCCCCTCGTCCATCAAGCATCGAATGTAATTGGTGAGGACACGATTATTCTGAAGAATCTTGTCCACATTCACGTCATCATATTTTCTGGTATACTTTTCCTCAGCAATGGCTAGAGCCACCAACAAGACTACTATAAGCAGAGAATATCTTTTCATCGTATAAATGAACCGTTTTACAATACGTAGAAGAAATCGATAGAATAAAGGGGAGAATAATAATTTCTTTTTCAGCTGACGAGATCCTACGGGCAAGAGTGAAAAACTAAGGCGATCCATCGACGGCGGCTAGCTTTTATACAATCGAGCGGAGGACGGAGACCGAATTGAACGGAGGGGCCTTGTCGCACACATCCCGAACATTTCAATTGCCTTCCAAGTATATACTGTAATCCGAAAACTCCTGCACTGCCAACATCTCGACAATCGATTTTATTTACCTGATATCTGTAATGAAAAAAAAGTTAAAAAAAAACACGAAATAAAAATTACAAAGGAGAAATAACTTTGAATTATTTCAACACACACACACACACACACACACACACACACACACACACACACACACACACACACACACACACACACACACACACACACACACACACACATATATATATAAATCATACTTATAATAGTAAAATATTATAAAATCCAAAGTATTAAAAATATTAGAAGAAAAATAAAAAGTATTGTTATATATATAATATTTTAACAGATTTATTAACATGTACACTAAAATATACTAAAATATATATACTAAGAAATAATAGAAATGTTTGAAAAGTAATGAAACAAAAACATAACAAATAACTTTTTCTACTTAAATATTTGCAAGTTAATTATAATATAATTGTTTCACTTTACAAGTTATAATTACAAATGTATAAGTTTACAATATTTAAGACTTAAAAAGTTTTTTAAACTAGGATTATTTTTTTTTATTTATGACATTTACATTATTTTAATTTACTTGTATAATACTTTAAATATTGTAATTTTAATGAATAATTTTATTAAATGCGTTTAATGTAATTTTAAAACGTAGTAAATTTTTTATATTTTATATTAATTTTTTGTGCCTTAATTTTTTATATTAAAATTTTAATGAAATAATGCTGAAAAAAGCTTAATTGAAAAAAATTTTCATATGCGATTTAATAATATTTCAATGTAATTCGTTACAATTTTATTCAAACATTTCCAAAGTTTCCAATCTGATCAAATTGCTTCAGTTAAAGTAATTATTTTATTTAAATTTAATGTATGAATATTTGAACTGAAGCTTAAGTATATGCATTTAAATTCGATAATATTTTTACCTACTTCAGTTAAATATATATAATCATTACAGTTCAAAGTATTTATATATTATGTATGTAATTTAAATATTTGGACTAATGTAAATTAATCAAGTTGAAAAATTTAGTAAAGTTAAACATCTTTTTTCTTAATATATATTAATATATTATTTGAAATGATAATATCTGTACTGAAAAAAATTCTCAAAGCATTTGTCTTAATATTATTAAGAATTTTTCATATCTTAAATTTATGATATTTTCTAGAAAAAAAAACATCGTAAACTTTTCTGACACACATCACACACGCGCGCGCGCGCGCACACACACAGAGAGAGAGAGAGAGAAAGAGAGAGAAGGGGGAGCGGGAGAAATTCTAGACGAAATATAGAAGTAATATAGACTTTTCTGAAAAGTGTTTTAATTTGTAAAATTAGTAAAATTAAGGAATTTTCTAAAAAGTTAATATAAAATTAGGCAAAAACTCTACAAAATTATATGGAGAATTCCAAGGAAAATTGTTAGCAAGAATATCCGAGAAATATTTAAAACATTTACATAAATATCACTGAAAACAATTGATTTTTATCTGCAATATTTTATGTTTTCTTGATTCAGACGAAATTTATAACATAATTTTAAGAGTTATCATACAATTAATAATTGCAATAAAGTTTTAATTTTACTCGAACTGTAGAATCTTTAACGATATTTTAACATTTTTTATAAAGTATACTTACATATAAGCTTTTTGCGCATATTTTATAGTGCTAGAATTAATTATATCTAATTCCACCCAGATAGCCAAACCTGCCGAGAGCACAAACTGAAAAATTTTGACACATATTATGCTGGCAAAAGTTGGACAGCAAGCAATTACAGTTTGCCGTTTCAACTAACATTAACAGAAACACGACAAAAATCGAGTAGACTTTGCGTCACAATGTGCCCTCAAAAATGCAGCAAAAGTACAACAAAATTTAAAGACATTAACAAAACAAAAATCAGACATTGTGTGTTGACACAATATATCACTAAAAATTAAATAAAAAAACAGATATGTCATGATGTCACATTAAATTAATAAAATGTAGCTAGAAATTTGACATATTTGCTATCACGCTGCAATACCAGAAACTTGGCGAAAATACAGCACGATGTATCACATGAAATACTGACAGCAAAAATGCAGCAGAAATCGAGCAGAGCCTGCCGTCATGACATGACGGCGAAAACGCGGCAGGTATAGAACGCGAGTTTGCTACATCAGATGTGTGATGACTTCTGCACACAGGACGCGGCAAAGCGGCATCGCGGTGGCCAATCACCGTCTTGCTTTTCTGATAATACATATATGTATTTAATAAAAAAGCAAGACGGTGATTGGCCACCGCGATGCCGCTTTGCCGCGTCCTGTGTGCAGGAGCCATGAATCCTCTATAATAGATGATTTTAGTGAGTGGGCGGTAGTAAGGTTGATCGCCCGACGTGTCTCCCGTCGAATCCCACACTTCCCGGACCTGATCCTCCCAGAAGTCTTCTCAAAGATTTCCACCTTTATATAAAAAAAAGTTCAAATTGGACGGTTCTTGCATGTGATATCTTGGGTTTAATTAACTCTCTGCAGTCAGTCGAAAACGCCACATTTAAATTTAAGTATCATAAAATCATAAAATATATAATTCGTAATGTATATGTAAATTAGATATCATCAAATTTATAAAATTATATAATGTAAATTAAATGTAATAATAATATTAATAAACACATGTACATTGCATACATTAATTATTTATTTTACTAATTAAAAATTATTAATAATACGTCATATCGTGTTAAATTTTTGCTATATTTTTCCGATTACTTGTGACGACAGCTTGGTGCTCGATTTCTGCTATGTTTTTGCCGTCACAACCGATAAAGCAGATCACGTTCTATATCTGCTGCGTTTTCGCCGGCATGTCATGACGGCAGGCTCTGCTCGATTTCTGCTGCATTTTTGCTGTCAGTACTTCATGTGACACATCGTACTGTATCTTCGCCGCGTTTCTGGTGTCGCAGCGTGATAGCATTTCATGCTTCGTTTTTGCTGTCTTTCTGCGTTTAGAGTTTAATTTGTCAGATTGTGTTCGATATTTACTATGAATTTGCTGTCATGTTATGGTAGCAGATGATATTCGATTTTTGCTGTATTTCTATCAATATTTTCTGTTGATAATCTATGCTGTTAGAAACTAAGCTTAATGAGGAAGCAGCAGATTGAAATCTGCTGCGATATCATGCTCGAGTTTGCTGGCATATTGCCGGCAAGCTGCTAGCATTTTGCTTGCTGGGCAAGTCAGAATGTGTGATTCGTTGAGTCTTTGACCCACTTTATTAACGAATTATAATAAAAAAAAATTCGATAAAAATCTATGTATAAATTCTCTTATTTATATTTTTGCCCAAATAAATTATAATATTTAAGTTTCATAACATGCTGATTTTATAAAATTTTGTCGCATGCTATTATAAAATACTAATTGTAATTTATTATTTTTGAAATAGGAACTTTGTACCACATTTATATTTGTATCACATTAAAGAATTATTATATATTTTTTTAATGCTTCATATTTGTGCACTGTGAAGTACATACAATACTATAATGCAAAATATGCCTTCAAGGATCATGAGGTAATAACGCATGAATGACGCAAGCTGTTGAAACATGTGACACATAAAGAGAAAGTGGTTTCAGTGAACCACCAATGAATCTATCAAGATTGACATATCTTTGTTATTAAAAATTTCCAAATAATAACAATTTTCCAAATAAAAAAGTAAAAAAGCGTTCAAAGAATGATTTTTCATCGATTTAAGATTTTCTCCAAATACGAGAAAATATATTTTTTTATAAAATATGCAAAATATTTTTTACATAATCTATCTAAAATATTCTATTCAAAATAAAAATTTATTTATAATCTAAAACTTTTTCTTTATGTAAGCAATAATCTTCAATATAAAAATTGAAACGTATTGTTATAATTATATACAGGGTGTCTCAAAACATGTGGGTCAACGCTTGTAAAAAGGTAGAAGGAATCGAGATAAACATAAAAGTCCAATATTGTCATGCGTTAGGTCTTGGATTAGGTCCACCAATAATCGAGGTATTAATTTTTCAAATTGTGCGAATGAGAGCGCGCCGAAGAAAAAGCTTGATCTGCTCGAGCCATAACATGGAAGAAAAAATCTATCGTGAATGATACCCAGCAAGCAAAATGCTAGCAGCTTGCCGGCAATATATGCTAGCAAATTCGAGCATGATATCGCAGCAGATTTCAATCTGCTGCTTCCTCATTAAGCTTAGTTTCTAACAGCACATTATCAACAGAAAATATTGATAGAAATACAGCAAAAATCGAATATCATCTGCTACCATAACATGACAGCAAATTCATAGTAAATATCGAACACAATCTGACAAATTAAACTCTAAACGCAGAAAGACAGCAAAAACGAAGCATGAAATGCTATCACGCTGCGACACCAGAAATGCGGCGAAGATACAGCACGATGTGTCACATGAAGTACTGACAGCAAAAATGCAGCAGAAATCGAGCAGATGAGCCTGCCGTCATGACATGCCGGCGAAAACGCAGCAGATATAGAACGTGATCTGCTTTATCGGTTGTGACGGCAAAAACATAGCAGAAATCGAGCACCAAGCTGTCGTCACAAGTAATCGGAAAAATATAGCAAAAATTTAACACGATATGACGTATTATTAATAATTTTTAATTAGTAAAATAAATAATTAATGTATGCAATGTATATATGTTTATTAATATTATTATTACATTTAATTTACATTATATAATTTTATAAATTTGATGATATTTAATTTACATATACATTACGAATTATATATTTTATGATTATATACTTAAATTTAAATGTGGCGTTTTCGACTGACTGCAGAGAGTTAATTAAACCCAAGATGATATCACATGCAAGAACCGTTCAATTTGAACTTTTTTTTATATGAAGGTGGAAATCTTTGAGAAGACTTCTGGGAGGATCAGGTCCGGGAAGTGTGGGATTCGACGGGAGACACGTCGGGCGATCAACCTTACTACCGCCTACTCACTAAAATCATCTATTATAGAGGATTCATGGCTCCTGCACACAGGACGCGGCAAAGCGGCATCGCGGTGGCCAATCTTGCTTTTTTATTAATACATATATTATGTATTATCAGAAAAGCAAGACGGTGATTGGCCACCGCGATGCCGCTTTGCCGCGTCCTGTGTGCAGAAGTCATTACACATCTGATGTAGCAAACTTGCGTTCTATACCTGCCGCGTTTTCGCCGTCATGTCATGACGGCAGGCTCTGCTCGATTTCTGCTGCATTTTTGCTGTCTATACTTCATGTGATACATCGTGCTGTATTTTCGCCAAGTTTCTGGTATCGCAGCGTGATAGCAAATGTGTCAAATTTCTAGCTACATTTTATTAATTTAATGTGACATCATGACATATCTGTTTTTTTTAATTTAATTTTTAGTGATATATTGTGTCAACACACAATGTCTAATTTTTGTTTTGTTAATGTCTTTAAATTTTGTTGTACTTTTGCTGCATTTTTGAGGGCACATTGTGATGCAAAGTCTACTCGATTTTTGTCGTGTTTCTGTTAATGTTAGTTGAAACGGCAAACTGTAATTGCTTGCTGTTCAACTTTTGCCAGCATAATATGTGTCAAAATTTTTCAGTTCGTGCTCTCGGCAAGTTTGGCTATCTGGATAAGCTTTCATTAATTTGCTGTTCACGATAGAATTACGATAGAAATTAATTATAGATTCTTTGCAGATTCCATACGTTAATATCTCGATTATTGGACCTAACCTAACCCAAGACATTGGACTTTTATGTTCATCTCGATCCCTTCTACCTTTTTACGAGTGTTGACCCACATTTGGGATACCCTGTATATTTTTTATTTAAAATGTAGATGATTAAAAAATCAAAGTATAAGAATAAGAAAAAAAGATGCATGATTATATATAAAAAATATATAATTAATAATTTATAAAAAGTTTTATAGTTCCCAGACAACACGCTTGTCAGAATGAAAACTTTAAGAGAACTTTTTTAAGAAAACATTTAGATATCTTGGAAATGATGTCAAAATGGTAACATTTACCAGAGACGTCTACTAAGAGAAGTCTTTAACCCCTACAGCATGAAATATTGCTGCAACGTTGCAGAAATATTATTTTGCAAGATTGGAATATTGCAGAAAATATTGCTGCAATATTGCAGCAATATTCCTATGTCCGCTCCAAAACAATATTGTGCAATATGTCTGCAATATTTCTGCAATATTCCCCGTAAGATTTCTGTAATATTTCAGCAATATTGCTGCAATATTTCTTGTAAGATTGCTGTAATATTTCTGAAACGTTAATGCGCAATATGAAGGAAATGTTGCAGGTGGTTAAATTAATCAAATAATATGTAAGATGTGTATTATACGAAAAACGGAAAATGAATTTATTGTCATACCGTTACGGCACAATAATTAAAAAAATTATTAATTAAAAAAGTAAATAATTAAATTAACATACACCAACGGATATCGAATATTGTTCCATTCTAGATTTTAGTAAGCATTAAAATGAAGCAAGTCCAGAAAATGCCCATCCTGATCAATTTATATGCTAGAATTACACATGCATGTATGGTTCACACATGTTTAATTAATGTATTATATATATAAGTCAGAGTGAACATCTTCTGGACTTGCTTCACTCAATCTAGTATGGGACGCAACGCTGTCGTGATTACAGAATTTGTTGCACATCTATGTATCTTTTAGCTCTAATCTTACATAAAAATTTAAAATAAAAATATCCTGCTCTATTTTTTTATTTGTCCCTTAAAACTATGTAAAATATTACTTATTGTTAGTTCTAGATTAAGAAATACGGATTATACGGAAATAAATTTTGCACGGTTGCAATATAATATTGCCACAATATTGTGCAATATCTGTTAGGAAATATTACATTTGTAATATTGCTACAATATTGCACAACATCTGCTAAGAAATATTACATTTGTAATATTGCTGCAATATTGTGCAACATTTGCTAGGGAATATTATATTTGTAATATTGCTACAATATTTCTGCAATATTGGTTATATTATGCACTATTGCAATATTTCTGCAACGTTGCAACAATATTTCATGCTGTAGGGGAAGATATCTCATTGAAGAGTCTTACTTAAGTTTCTTGAAAATGTTATCCTTATGACATCAGTTAAATGATATCAGCTTGGTATCTCATAAAAGATATCACAATGCTGTCCGATTTTTGAACCGTCCATGCGCGTTGTAGTTGACTCATAAATTAGATAACATTATAATATCTTAAATGAGAAATCCATTTGATATTATTTAAAAATTATTATAAAGATAATGTTTTCAAAAATAACGGTTTGCCTACAATTACTGTGCACAAAAAATGTACAAAATCTAAATTTATCATGTACTAAACAAAAACAAAATAATAAAAACCATCTAATTAACCATTTGAACGCTTCAAACTATTAATGCTAAAAATAGATCGCAATTTCCATCAAATTATTAAGGCTAAGGAAAAAGATAAATTTAACAATATGAAATTAATAAGTAAATAAATTAATGCTATTTATTTCTAATGTTTTGCAAAATTTAATTGCTTTTATAAAAAATAATATAATTGCGTCAGTTTGTAACATATTGGTATTATATGTATAAGACAATAACAAGTACCCATATCGATAAGTCAAATTGGCGTAGCAGATAGAGTACAAGGTTCGTCATCCTTAAGGTTCCGGGTTCAAACCTACCAGCGGCAAGTAAGAATAAAATAATTTAATTTAAATTTAATTAATCAATAAAAATTTGTCCTAAATTTAGTATGTTACTGTTGATAAAAATAATTTTTAAAAAATGAATTTTTATTTTATTTTTTTATCTTTAGTTGCAGTTTAAAAATATCTGATTTAAGAAACCTTTTAGATATCCGATTTAAGAAATTTTTTAGATATCCGATTTAAGAAATTTTTTAGATATCCGATTTAAGAAATCTTTTAGATATCAGTTTTATGATATCTTTCTGTTCTCAAAAAACGGCGCATTGGTTAACATTCTGACATCATTATGTTATCTTTTAGAAGTCTCTTTATGTTATCATTTTCAGAAACAAGATATCTTTTAGAGATCTTTTTGACAACGTATTGTTCACTGGGTTATTAGAAAGATAATTTTTTTTTAAAGAAAAATTTTTTTTGCGAGTTCTTGATGATTAAACTCACACATACACTTGGCGCTTTTTCTTTTACTTTTTTTTCTTAAAAAAGGTAATTTTGTTTTTGAATATCGCTCATTTTATAGTATTAATTAAGCATTAAATAATTGCGAGATAAACGATGACAGTGAGCCGAGACAAAGAATGAGAGACAAAGAGAAACACAAAGAGAAAGAAATTTGCTCTTGCATTTGTTGTGTAGGTGTGTACGCGACGCGTGCTGTACGTGTATGTATTTTTAAATAACACTATAATGTAGTTTTTATATTAAACTTTTATATTTTTTATTTTACTTACACTGGCGCAAAAAAAACTGAAACAAAATTTTTGATCGATTTTTAGGCAATCTTCCCAGGTAGCAAGCTCACGTCATTTTGACGTCCCAAAATGGTCATTTACTGACTATTCTTGACGTCACGAAATGACGTCCTTATGACGTTAAAATGACGGTCGAATGTCACAAATGCCTGACGTCATGAAATGTACCGTATTTTGACGTCATAGAATGACGTGAACAATATGTTGTCAAAAAGATCTCTAAAAGATATCCTGTTTCTGAAAATGATAACATAAAGAGACTTCTAAAAGATAACATATAATGTCAGAATGTTAACCAATGCGTCGTTTTTTGAGAACAGAAAGATATCATGAAACTACCCAGCGAGAAACGGTAATGAATTCGGCATCGATTCGACGTCGAATCGACATCGAAATGATGATTTCGATGTTGAATCGATGTCGATTCGATGTACCATTTCTCACTGGGTAATATCTGAAAGATTTCTTAAATCGGATATCTTTAAACTGCAACTAGAGATAAAAAAATAAAATAAAAGTTTCATTTTTTTTTATTATTCTTATCAACAGTACATACTAAATTTGGGACAAATTTTTATTAATTAATTAAATTTAAATTATATTATTTTATTTTACTCTTACTTGCCGCTGGTATAGGTTTTGAACCCGGGACCTTAGGATTACAAACCTTGTACTCTATCTGCTACGCCAGTTTGAATCATCGATATGGGTACTTGTTATTGTCTACATATACCTATATGTTATAAACTGTTGCAATTATATTATTTTTTATAAAAGCAATTAAATTTTGCAAAACATATTAAAAATAAATAGCATTAACTTATTTACTTATTAATTTCATTGTTAAATTTAACTTTTTCCATAACCTTTATAATTTGATAGAAATTGCGATCTATTTAGCAATATTAAGACTTTGAAGCGTTCAAATGGTTAATTTGACCATTTTGAAATTATTTCTAAGATATCTAAATGTTTTCTTAAAAATGTTTTCTTAAAGTTGAATATAATATATGCTTATATAATATCCCACACAGCACACTTTATCCTGAAGATATCCCCAATTATCCCAGACAGACGAAGGCAATCTTACGGATATCTCAATGAGTAGCTCCCGGGATATCCTACAAAAATATCTTAAAATATCGTAAAATATCTTAAGATATCATATGATATCCCATTAATATATTTCGATATCCCAAAAAAATATCTTAAAATATTATAAGATATTGTAAGATATTCTATAATATCTTACGATATCCTATTACATTCAGATAATATCTCATCATATCTTTTATTTCTACAATTAATAGAGCATAAATCAAGTGTAAAGGAAAAGTGAATTATAATGTAATAAAAGAGTAACAAAAGCGTTAATTTAAATCTCTAAGAAACGTAAATTAAAACAGAACATAAAGAAAGTACACTTATCGAAACAATGTGGTATATATTAATAATACAAAAAATAATACTAAAAAATAATAATAAAAAATGACATTAAAAAATTTTTTTGATTTTATACAAACAGAGCAAAAACAAACTTTTTAATAAGTTATTCCACATGCTATTTTGCACGCATATGTAAAAATGAATAAAAAACTAAAACTTCATATTTATTCATAAAAATATAAATTAACTATACATAATTTCATCCTTCTGATAACATATATTGTAATGATATGTATATATAACAAATATGTATGCATAGACAAGAAGTGTTCATGGATTATCACGTGACGTTAGGATGCGTACGGTCTTCGAAGTCAAGCAACGTCGGCGATGGTTGACACTTGGATGGGTGACCGTTTTTTCAGATATAGAGATTAAACATGCTTTAACGGGTACGACTGTGACTTGGCTGAAACATGTTGTTATAATCTTCTTCCTTTTACAAGATTAACGTAAAAATAATTAGAATTTTTTATTTTTTGTTAAAGTTTTTTTCAATTCTTAAAAACTCTCAAAAATACTTAGAAATATTCAAAAATTTTCATTTTTAAAGTTTTTTCGAGAAACGTTTCAATTCTTATAAAAAATCAGAATATTTATTAGAAATCCTGAAAAAAATTTTTTTAATTCTGACAAATTTTTTTACTAGGGTATATTACAATATCTCAGGAAATCCCTTGGACATCCTCTGGATATCGTTTGAGACATCTACAGGATGTCAAATCGGTGGACATTTGTGCATCCCTTGGATATCCCTTGGATATCGCAGACGGTCCATGGATATCCAACGATATTGCGATATCCCACTTGACATCCCAGGGACATCTCTAAGATAAAGTGTGCTGTGTGGGCAGTTACATGCGTTCCGTTTCACGCATGATACTCATATCCTGTTTCTGAAAATGATAACATCTTCTAAAAGATAACAATGATATGTCAGAATGTTAACCAATGCGCCGTTTTTTGAGAACAGAAAGATGTCATGAAACTGATATTTAAAAGATTTCTTAAATCGGATATCTTTGAACTGCAACTAGAGAAAAATAAAATAAAATAAAAGTTTCATTTTTTAAAATTATTTTTATCAATAGCACATACTAAATTTAGAACAAATTTTTATTAATTAATTAAATTTAAATTATATTATTTTATTTTATTCTTACTTGCCGCTGGTAGGTAGGTTTAAACCTGAGACCTTAGGATGACAAACCTTGTACTCTATCTGCTACGCCAATTTGATTCATCGATATGCGTACTTGTTATTGTCTACATATACCTATATGTTATAAACTGACGCGATTATATTATTTGTTACAAAAGCAATTAAATTTTGAAAAACATGAAAAATAAATAGCATTAATTTATTTACTTATTAATTTTATTGTTAAATTTATCTTTTTTCATAACTTTAACAATAATTTGATAAAAATTGCGATCTATTTAAAACTAATACTTTTAAATGGTTAATTAGATGGTTAACTATATTATAGCCCACATAACACGGAATATTACGGTAATATCACAGAAATATTATTCTTCCATTATAATATTACTGTAAAATATAGTATAAATATTGCAGAAATATTACAAAAATATTACTACAATATTAAAATGTCCGCCGAAATGGATCACAGTAATATAATGGTGATATATCACGAATGTATTACTGTAATATTTACGTAGTATTTTTGTAATATTTTTTTTTATTTTCTATATTTTTTAATATATTTATAATTTTAAAAAAATATGTATAACTTATAAAATAATACGTCTTTATAAAATAATTAAGTAATGTAATGACGTCTTAATGCTAATAATTACTATTACACATATTATCCTTAATCAGATTTAGTAATATCGGTTGTTAACCTGGCCAATCACATTTCATTTTTTTGAAAAATGTAATTTGAAATCTAAGCACTATCGATGTCGTTAAACCTGATTAAGGCCGGTATTTATAATCGAATCTTATATTTAAGATCATCTAGTACTGTCTTAAGATGCCATCAGCCATCAATCACAGAGCCATTAGCATCTTAAGACATTGCTTGAGACGATTTTTAAATAAGATTTGACTATAAATACCAGCTAAAGGTAACGTGTAAACGTACTCATTAATGACATTTTAACATTAGGTTGAGTTTAAAAATAGCTGGAGTAAACTTTAAGCCGTAAGAAATTAATCAATCACAATCAATTATTTTTCTCATTTTTGTCTGTGATTTATCAATTTCCTACGGTTTAAAGCATACTAGCACTTATTATAAACCCTCACTTAATTTAATGTGAGTGATATCAATTTTAACGTATTGCTATTTAAAATGTAATATCGTTACAATCCCAGCAAACACAAAGTTACATGTAACGTGCCTGTTAGTTATAATTTCTCACTCAACAATGTAATTGTAATATAACACACGTGTTATATTACAATTACATTGTTGAGTGGGAAATTATAACTAACAGGCACGTTACATGTAACTTTGTGTTTGCTGGGATATAACGTAATATTTTAATGTTATTTATAAACGTGTAATATGTCAATAATATTTCTGTAATATTTTATTGTAATATGTAATATTGTTGATATATTGCAATTTTGCTGCGATATTACTGTAATATTCCGTGCTATGTGGGAGATCATATGTTCTAAAAAAAATTGAATAGTACATTTATTCTGTTTTTATTCAGTACATAATAAATTTAGATTTTGTGCACTTTTTTTGTGCGCAGTAATTGTAGACAAACCGTTATTTTTGAAAACATTATCTTTATGATATTTTTTTTAAATATCAAATAGATTTCTCATTCAGGATGTTATAGTGTTGTCTGATTTCTGAGTCAACTACGATGCACGCATCGTTCCGTAATAACATTGATACGAGCGTGTTATGTTACGATTATACAATTTTTATTACATAACTGTAACGCTAAAACAATGTATAACAGTTATATTACTTGCGTATAACAAATGTTGCATAACAGGTTATTTTCATGTTATTATAGCACATACATATCACAAAAATAACAATGTTACATTACATGTAACTTCCATGTTATATTGCCGTTATAAAACGTGTTCACTGTATATATCCGTGTTATTGCATATATATTTCCATTGTAATATTGCTGCAAGCGGACATTTCGTCTTTGCTGCAACGTTGCAGCAACAGTTTACACTGTTGCTGCAATATTGCAATATTGCAGAATAACATTGCTGCAATGTTTCTGCAATGGTTTTGTGCTATATGGGTATATATATAAAATTGTATATTTATATTTTATTTTCCAGCTACATTATGAAATGGAAAAAAATAAAGATTATTTTAACTAAAGAAATTATTAAATGGAAATAAATTCCACAATCATCAATAATTACAGTAGCTGCATATGAATTGCTTCTAAAAATTAAAAAGTTAACATTTTTATTATTATTATATTAATATATCGGTTATTTAATAACCTATTTTATATTTACAAAAATGTCTTCCCAGATAGCCAGTTGATATAATAAAGATATTAGCATCTTGCTACGCATTTATGTTGTCCCTTGTGCTGTTGTTTGCTAGCATTCGGTGTCGGAAATAAAATTCTTTGCACGTTTCAAACATTATGCTAGCATTACTTAAGATCAGTGTCGAATGTTAGCAAATAACAGCACAAGGGACGACGTAAATGCGTAGCAAGATGCTAACATCTTTATTAGCAACATGAGAACAATTTGTGCTCATACATACATTTGTGGCTATCTGGGTTATTATAATTTCTTTTATTAAAATACGTATCTTACAAAAAATTATAATTACAGTAAATAAAATAATCAAATTAATTTACCACTAATATGTTTTTACTCGTGGTGAAAGATTTTAGAAAATATTGTCAAATAAAATAAAAAGTTAATTTTGTTGACCTCGTAAATCAATCTTTGTTGTGTTTTTTGAACGTGCCTGATTGCCTACTAGGAGAAACGCGCAAAATTTCTGATTGGCTAATCCCCTTTCTTTTACTTTTCCGAGATTCCGTTTTCCGAATTCCGGCTGCCATAAGACAGCACCCTAAGAGTTCAAAAAAAGTTCTTTTGTATGCCAATTTTGAGTCGCTTTTGTAAAGCATATAAAGTTCATTTTATGTTCTATAAGAATTCGCATTGAATTTAAAATTATTTTTAAATAGTATTCTAATGGAACTTATTGAGATACTTTTTTGAATTTATTATGATTTATTTTATAGTGCAAAAAGGAATTTCTTTTGGGTGTAAAAAAAGGATAATAAAGGATTTTTTGAAATATAAGAAATATGAATTTAAAAATATACTGCCACAAAAATAGAGAATTTGTTATATTATTATTATAAGTGACAAACTTTCTTATTATTACTATATATATGTATAAATTATGTATAACATTTTCCTATATTTTATTCCAGTATATTATTGAATAAACATTTCCTAATCTATATAAATAAAAATGTAAAATGTATGTTACTCATCTAAGATCTCCGTAAGTTATTCACCGATTGCTTTGAAATTTTGACACAACGTTGCTTTCGTTACCGGTCGTGTTCTTATGGGGTCTGTTTATGGAAATACCGTGTGTTTCAAAAATGCTGGACATAATTTAATTTTAAACAATATTCTTTTAATGATATTTTTTTGAAATTTTGACACAACGTTGTATTCGTATGCGCGAGTTTTCTTATGGGGTCAGTTTTTGGTTATACCGGTTGTTTCAAAAATAAGGGTCATAATTTAATTTTAAACAATATTTTTCAAATGATATTCTTTTGTAATTTTGACACAACGTTGTATTCGTAATCGAGAGTGTTTAAATTGGAAATACCGTGTGTTTCAAAAATGCTTGACATAATTTTATTTAAAACAATATTAAATGTTATTTTATTTTAATTTAGACACAACGTTTTATTCGCGTTAATGCGAGTTTTGATATGGTGTAAATTTTTGGTAATACCGGTTGTATCAAAAATGATAGTCATAATTAAAAAATATATATATAAATACAACGTTGTTTCAAAATTTCAAAAAAATATAATTTTAAAAATATTATTCGTTAATGCGAGTTTTGATATGGGATCAGTTTTTGGTAAGACCGGTTGTATCAAAAATGATAGTTGATAGTCGTAATTAAAATATATATATATATTTCAAAATCTAAATAATAATAATTAAATAAATTAATTTAAATTTAGTAATAATTTTAAAAAATTAATAAAAAAGAGTAATTAATTATTTAGAGAGTGTGTGTGTGTGTGTGTGTGTGTGTTTATTGAGTTTTTAATATTAAAAAAATGAATAGGAATTTATAAAATTAATAAAAAAGAGTAATTAATTATTTAGAGTGTGTGTGTGTGTGTAAGAGAGTGTGTGAATGTGTGTGTTTGTATGGTTAAAAACATGTATAGGTAATTAAGGAAGCTAAGTTATTATTTATCTTATTATTTTTAGGAAAAATGCACGTATTAAAGATTGCATGTGTGATAATAGCATTAACTCTGAAATGTGTTAAGAATAATAGAATATAAAATAAATAAATGACAATAATGTTCAGAAGATAGTTACATGTTTATTATGTGTAAGAATCTAATTCAATTTAAAATTTGTATCTTGGTAAATTAAGAATGGAAAAGATAAATAAAATAGATTTAGAGAAGTATAATTACAATAAAAGAGAAATAAAGGAAATTAAAAAAGGTAAAAAAAAGAATACTTACGCATAAATTATAGATTAAATATTTTTTGTTTTAATGTAAAAAATATAGAAGAAAATGTAGACGAGGGATTATTTAATGAGCGTGAAAGAAATGAAATCGAACAGGATCAAGAAAAGGCAAATTTAGAGCATCAAGAAAGATCACGTGAAGATTTTACTAAAGGTAAATTATTAATATTTTGTATATATTTAATAAAGGTTAATTTCTAATAAAATACAATTAAAAAACAACTTAATTATAAAAAAAAAGATTAATTAATATTATAAAAAGTAATAGTTTATTAAAATTAACTTTAAAATTATTTATAATTAAAAAAAAAATTAAATATTATTATAAAAAGAAATAATGCTTATTATAAATAATAAGAAGAAGCAAGAAGTTCTCAAGGAAAAAAAAGAAAAGCATGTAAAAGTGAGGAAATAGGATTAAGAATGATAAAAAAGTTGTAGAAAAAAAAGAAGTTAGATTGTAAAAGTGGAATTAAATAAATAAAAAGGTAATTTGGTTAGAAGTTAAAAACGTAGTTAAAAAATTAAAAAGCGTGAACGCGTTAAAAAAAGTATATATTTTTAAAAAAAGTAAAAAGGTAAAGCAAGGATGTAAAAAATAAAACAAAAAAAAACGTAAAAAAAGCCACAGCAACGCGTGGCAGGGCATAGCTAGTTTTATATAAAAATAATATACTTTTTACAACTTTTTTAGAAATTTTTTATTAAACGCGTTATTATATGTTCATTATAATAAAAAATATATTTAGTTATACATATATCAAATTTACGACAAATAAAAAAAATACATATAAAATATAGTATTTATCCAGATAGCACAAATGATCCTTTTAAGTTCAAAAATAATTCACTATTTTTAATTCTTTGAGAATTTACGTAATCTATTTGAAATGAGTTCAAGATTTTCAAAAAAATTTGGAAATTTAGGGAAGTTTAGGAAAAGCATTTAAACATTTGGATAATAATAGTTTTTTTGTTATTAACAAATTTTACTAAGCGTTAAGTTAGGAGATATTAATTGTATTTTATGTTTTATAAATGGAATTAATTAAAAATTATTTGGGAAAAACATTTTCATTATTATTTTTATTTAGGAAATCATTATTTTCTAATTTAATAGATTATAAATATTACGAAAACAAACAAACCTAAGCGCATGCTCTGTCTATCACAAGCCATACAAAAAATTCGCGAATTTCAAATGTCCAGATACATATTTTTATAAGCATTTCGTTTTGCGTGGAAAGTCGCAAACCCATGTCATGCAGAGAATTCTTTGCACACACACACACGCGCGCGCGCGCGCGCACGCGCGCACGCACGCACGCACGCACGCACACGGTGAGTGCAAGGGGGGCCGGCCTTCAGCCCCCCTCCCGCACCCACCCTGTCCAAGTCGCTACCCATGTGTACATTGCAACAAAGTAAAGTTCACATGTGTTTGCAGATTTCCAATCATAGCTCTAGTATACACCGAGCACTTGGTACGCGTATCAAGTAGTGAATTTAAGCTGATCAGCCAATGATTAAACATATTCACTAGTTATTTACTATTTGATACGCGTACCAAGTGCTCGGTGTAAACTAGGTCATAGAGCTTGTATTAATGGAGGGGCCATTGCTATATGCCGGAGTCCGCGCGGGGAGAATCGACAGAGACATTGCAGTGTTATCTTTGTAAGCAATTTTTTTTCGTACGAGTTCGAGAATCGGGCCTCAGATTGTATAGTTACCCAGTGAACACAGTAATATAGCAGCAGTGTAACAGCAATGTAACCGAATATAACAGGTTACGTTACTCTGAAATTACACGTAACTTACATGTAAGTTACAATTTCCGACTCAGCAATATAACATGTTATAATTACATGTTATCTAACTGTTACACAACAGTTACAAAGAAAAATAAAATAAAATAAAAATTTTATTAAAAAAAAAATATTTTTATCAACAGCACATACTACATTTAGAATAAATTTTTATTAATTAATTAAATTTAAATTATGTAATTTTTTATTTTATTTGTACTTGCCGCTGCTAGGTTTGAACCCGGAACCTTAGGATGACGAACCTTGTACTCTACCTGCTACGCCAATTTGACTCATCGATATGGGTACTTGTTATTGTCTACATATACTTATATGTTATAAACTGACGCAACTATATTATTTTTTATAAAAGCAATTAAATTTTGCAAAACATTAAAAATAAATAGCATTAATTTATTTACTTATTAATTTCATTGTCAAATTTATCTTTTTCCATAACCTTAATAATTAATTTGATGGAAATTGCGATCTATTTAGCACTAATCTTTGAAGCGTTCAAATGATTAATTAGATGGTTAACTATATAGATCATAATTCTAAGAAAAATTGAATAGTATACATTTATTATTCTGTTTTTGTTTAGCACATGATGAATTTAGATTTTGTGCTTTTTTTGTTTGCAGTAATTGTAGACAAACCGTTATTTTTGAAAACATTATCTTTATAATAATTTTTTTTATTATTAAATAGATCTGTCATTCAGGATATGTTATGTCTGATTTCTGAGTCAACTACGACGTATCGTAATAACATTGATACGAACGTGTTATGTTACGATTATACAATTTTTGTTGAATAACTGTAACGCAAAAACGATGTATAACAGCTATATCACTTGCGTATAACAAATATTAC
The DNA here is from genome assembly GCF_013373865.1 of Monomorium pharaonis. Taxonomy (NCBI): domain Eukaryota; kingdom Metazoa; phylum Arthropoda; class Insecta; order Hymenoptera; family Formicidae; genus Monomorium; species Monomorium pharaonis. Next base: position 8,165,249 of record NC_050467.1, read on the forward strand.
GTAACAGGTTATTTCCATGTCATATAGCACCTACATATCACAAGAATAACAATGTTAAATTACATGTAACTTCCATGTTATATTGCCGCTATAAAATGTGTTCACTGGGTATGAACCTGTTCCTACATAAAAAAAGACAATATATCCACCTCTCTGTCGATTCTCCCCGCACGCGTCGCGATGCACCAAGGCCCCTCCATTAATACAAGCTCTATGGCCGGTATTCATAGTCGGATCTTATATTTAAGATCATCTTAAGTACTGTCTTAAGATGCCATCAACCAATCACAGAGCCGTATTAGCATCTTAAGACATTGCTTGAGACGATCTTGAAATAAGATTTGACTATGAATACCGGCCTATGTTTCCATGTTATACATGATTAAAATTCGCACGTATTTTGCATGGCTTGTGCTAGACAGAGCATGCGCTTAGGTTTGTTCGTTTTCACAATATTTATAAATCTATTAAATTAGAAAATAATATGATTTCCTAAATAAAAATAATAATGAAAATGTTTTTCCCAAATGATTTTTAATCGATTCCATTTATAAAACATAAAATACAATTATAATTAATGTCTGCTAACTTGATGCTTAATAAAATTTGTTAATAACAAAAAAACTATTATCCAAATGTTTAAATGCTTTTAAACTTCTTCAAATGATTCCCAAATTGTATAAAAAAGAATTATTAAAAAATATTTAATTCGTCTGCTAACTTGACAGTGGTGGCTGCGCCCTGTGGCTGCATCTAACTTATGATATAGTAAAGAGTATAAGTAATAAGTTATAATTATTGTTACTGTGTAAAAGTCATATAAAATTTTAAAGAAATGACAAATAAATTTGATCCATTTATTGATTATTACCATTATATAAGTATATAATTATTCTCATAATCAAACTAAAAATACGCGCCTATACTATTCTCAAAATGGCAACAGGTCATGTGACTAGGTAACACGTACGACATCAAAGGTGCCAACACTCACTGTCGCTCATAGACCTTATAGATATGGACCGGCAGTTGCCTACAGTGAGTGCTTTCCATTTAGTAACACAAGGGTGCGTTCCGTTTCACGCATGATACGCATAATGCATCGTTCATCCTTGTTGTTTGTCAAACGTTAAACAAGGATGAACAATGCATTATGCGCATCATGCATTGAAACGGAACGCAGCCCAAGTCGACACAAGCATCGTTCTATCTTTTTTTATGTTCAATGAGTAACAAAGATAGAACGACACTTGTGTCAACTTCCCATACAGCACAAAAGCTTGCAGCAACATTGCTGCAACGTTGCAACATTGCATATTGCGATGTAATATTTCAGAGATATTGCAAAGACATTATTTTACAATATTACTTCAGCAATGATGCAGCAACATTTTAAAATATTATTAAAATAGTGAAAATAGATAAAATTAATATTTAATACAGTTTGAATAAATTAATATATTACAGTAACTTTTCAAAAATAATGTAAAAGTGATCGTTCTATATTATTTAAAATTTTTCATCTATAGAGATACATGCATTCTGGAGTAGTTTTAATTTGTGTGTAAAACTATTATTATGTAGATTTGTGTATAACAGAGTACAAGGTTATTCAAAATTATTTTAAATAACTGTATTTTTTAATTTAACAAATACAGAGTGATTATAGTGACATAACCAAACGATCATCCGATCAATTCATTCGGTTTTAAATAACTATATTTTGAATTTAACAACAGAGTGATTACGTCAACTAAAAGATAAATTTTGTAAGTTTTGTCTCTCATCTTATAATGTACTTATATAAGATAAAAGACAAAACTTGCAAAGTTTATCTTTTGGTTGAAGTTTCACTAATCACTCTGTATTTGTTAAATTCAAAATAGTTATTTAAAATCAGATGAATTATTTTGAATAATCTTTTTCTGAATAATATTGCATACATATTTTACTGCAATATTGCTACAATATTACGTAACAATATTTCTAAAAGCGGACATTTTACCATTGTTGCAATCTTGCAGCAACCTTGCAGCAACATTTCACAACGTTTATGCAATATTGCAATCTTGCATTGAAATGTTGCCACAATGTTGCTGCAATCTTTCTGTGCTGTATGGGTTGTGTCATTAAATGGAAAGCACCCAGTTTGTGTATAGAAAACGGTGTCCAGAAGAGGTGCGAGAGAGAAACAGACTTTTTAGTACTTCTTTCTCTAAAGTTACCGGAAATAACTATCGCGCATGTCAGCACACATGCATACATACCCATACAGCACAGAAAGATTGCAGCAACATTGTGGCAACATTTCAACGCAAGATTGCAATATTGCATAAACGTTGTAAAATGTTGCTGCAAGATTGCAGCAATGGTAAAATGTCCGCTTTTAGAAATATTGTTACGTAATATTGTAGCAATATTGCAGTAAAATATGTATGCAATATTATTTAGAAAAAGATTATTCAAAATAATTCATCTGATTTTAAATAACTATTTTGAATTTAACAAATACAGAGTGATTAGTGAAACTTCAACCAAAAGATAAACTTTGCAAGTTTTGTCTTTTATCTTATATAAGTACATTATAAGATGAGAGACAAAACTTACAAAATTTATCTTTTAGTTGACGTAATCACTCTGTTGTTAAATTCAAAATATAGTTATTTAAAACCGAATGAATTGATCGGATGATCGTTTGGTTATGTCACTATAATCACTCTGTATTTGTTAAATTAAAAAATACAGTTATTTAAAATAATTTTGAATAACCTTGTACTCTGTTATACACAAATCTACATAATAATAGTTTTACACACAAATTAAAACTACTCCAGAATGCATGTATCTCTATAGATAAAAAATTTTTAATAATATAAAACGATCACTTTTACATTATTTTTGAAAAGTTACTGTAATATATTAATTTATTCAAACTGTATATTAATTTCAAACTGTGAATATTAATTTTATCTATTTTCACTATTTTAATAATATTTTAAAATGTTGCTGCATCATTGTTGAAGTAATATTGTAAAATAATGTCTTTGCAATATCTCTGAAACATTACATCGCAATATGCAATGTTGCAACGTTGCAGCAATGTTGCTGCAAGCTTTTGTGCTGTATCGGTATGTATATACATATATATACACACACATAAGTTAAAACACGTGAACAAAACGTATCCAATCATTGGATTTCAATGTATAATAGGTACAAGCATGCGCGAAACATATTTCCGGACTCTTTAGAGAGAGAAGTATGGACACGGTTTCGCTTGGTATTGCCAGTCCATATCTATAAGGTCTATGCTGTCGCTACTGTGTATACTTATACTGTGGTAAAGGGTCTCTATCCTTGACCACGCTCGATATCCACCTCTTTTAATCTCTACCTGCTACTTGTTTAATCGGACGAGTCGCAGTTGCGCCAAGCTACAGGTGATCGCTTCGAGGCATTCGAGGCACGACTTGCATTCGAGACAAAAATATTCTTGTTCTTTCTCCAGCCATCTTGTTTTTATCCCTTTTTTGTATTAGGTTTTCTAGATTTTCTCTATGTGCATCTTTCTTTGCTTTCATGTCTCTTCCAGCTAACTCTTCGTTTGTGTTTTTTTTGTTCCCGATTGCTTTTTTGTTTCCTCTGAAAAACATTACTTTTCCAAGTAGTACTTTTTCACATCTCCACATTTTGTTTTTTATGTTGTTTGTAGGATAGCAAAACATTGCTAAAGCAAAACAAAAAAAATTGTGAACACAGACTTAATTATTGCTTTAAGGCAATGCGTCAATGCCAATCAGAATTCGAGCAGAAATGATGATCGAATACACAGCCGTTATAAAGAAACACAGACTACAAGCAACTAAAGACCTATAATCAAAGATTCGCCAATGGCGAACACAATTTTGATTGGTCACTTGAGTCACATAGTTTATCCGCCATTGCGTACCCACGCTGGGCAAGGAAGAGGGGAGAGTGCTTTGTGTTGAGCAGTATAGGTTAAAGGAATATGTGTCAGAAATTATAAGGTAATTCAATCTCTGCACTCTCGAGGGTCACTATATTTTGACGATACACTCAGGAAGAACAAGAAAAATTAAATTTGCATCTGTTATATGGCTGCGTAAAACTTGGAGCAAGCTCGCATTGTTTACTATCTCCACTACTCCCGACCCCAGCCCCCGGCCCCAGCCAGTCTCCGTATGGGTACAAGATGGTGGATAGCAGTCATGGTGGGGGGCCATTAGCGCATCTTTGATTATAGGTCTTTACAAGCAACTACACTAATTCAAATGTCAAGCTCATGATTGACCATAAAAGAGCCAATATGAACGAACTTCGGTCCAAATACAAGGGAAAATTATGACAAACGTATTCAACATTGGCGTTATTATATATGGACAATTTTAAATATTGACATGTCTATCGAACACCGGTTATTATATTTATTAGACTTTTTAATAATGTTAAATTGATCCGAAGAGCACGTTAATACAGAACTACCGTTAATACAGAACACTATTAAAATAGATGTTTTTAAAAATTGTACAAAATTCTAATATTGAAAATGACTTAATGACAAGTTGAAACGTTTATATTTATGTAAATAATATTACGATAATACATTATCTACAATATCATTTAGTAGCGGCTCATTTGCCTTTCTGATTTATCCTAATATATTCGATTAATTAATTAGATTTAATTAAATCATGCTGCCAAGTATAATAGATATTTTATTGATCATTCAATTGTTCATTTGTTCACGATTCTCTTATATTGTACACAATCCACATATAAATACAATAAGATTGAAGTCTTGTTGAAATAAATTCTGTATTTCTTAACTAAACTCTTTAAGAATCAGAATTTGTCAGAAGATTCCTGATGACATTTGACTACTCTTCTGAATAACACAGAGCCATAAATCATGTCACCCTTAGTAACACTGAAAATATATAAAATATATGAAGCTTTTAATAACATGGAAAGAACATGTAGAACATACAATAATGTACTTTTTCGCTTAGTGCAGTAGATAACACACCACCATGTTCTGAAAATGTAATTACAATTAAATTTTGTAATAATGTATTAAAGCAGGAAGGTATTATTTCTCAAATTATTTAAGTTTATTAACACTAAGTAAAATCTGAACAAGTGAGTAAAGTTTAAAGAGAATTAATTACGTTACCTGTCATACAGTTCAAATTCAGCAATAGCAGTTTATGCCTGGTGACACATATTTCATGTTTTGTAACTGCATTCCTTTCATCACTTTCCTGATATTATTTTACATTTTGCTGATTTTACACCTTGCAAAATACAATATTCTAAACAAGCTATATCAGTAACATTGAAATGACGAATTACTTAGGTCTAATTAAACTTTAGTATTATACACAACACAACACTTTGCATTTTATGCGCTGTACTATTTCATTTAATCATAAATATACATAAGATAAATTGAAAATAAATATAATTGTTCAAGCATGTGTCACAAGAAGAAAATTATAACTGCTTCTTCAATAAATGCAGAGTAATAATACAGCGTTAGTGCAAATGAACATATTTTCGGATATTGTTTGGGTACGCATGCATTTTTCTTTCGCCTAATTAATTGCTTAAAAATCTCACTTATTGGTTTACCTAACATATATATGTATAATGTCAACTTGTGTTTCATTCAATAATTATTATTCTTTAATTTGTTTAAAATTTCTTTGAGTGTGATCACTTGATTCTTATACCGTCGTATTTTTTGTTGCGCAAATAGCATTTTTTTTGTATGTTGTACTTCCAAGAATTTAATTCTTTTCCGTAATCTAGATTTTTCTGGAGAATTATAGATGCGTGTAGATGATACCATTGTTATTTTATCCACTTTAGATACCGATTGTGCTAAAATAATAAATAATAGTAATTATATCAAATTAAAAAATATTAAATTTTATTTATTAATTCTATTTCTTTGAAGGTAGGTAGAATATGTATTAAAAATGTTTTTTACGTAAACAAATTTTGTTATAGGTGATAAGGATCCATTGATTACATCTGTTGATTTTGTCGGAACTATTGGCGAATAATTTATTTCTTGTGATACCGTTTCAACATTTTCATTAATAAATTGTTCAACAGTAGATTCCGAAGATGATCTGCATTGTAAGTGTTCTCTGGAAAAAAGGAATAGATCTATGAATATATTAATAAAAAATAGACATTATAGTATGAAATATAATATATATTATAAAAACACTAATTGTTATTTACACTGGGCAATGCATTTGGCCTAAGTAGAGTTATTAAACATGTTCTATTAAAAGATTCTTTTTCAAAATGAATAGAACAAATACGAGCTGTAGTTGGGATAGATGATGAATTTAGTCCCAAAATATCCAACCATAACTTGTGAATAGTAGGATTTTTGAGAAAACTAAAAAAGAACAATATTATTTTTAACAAATATTTTTTAAATAAAAAATATATTTTAATGTTTAACATAATGAATAATTTAATATCTGTGAAATGTTTTTATATTATCATTTATACTGTTATTTTTTTTCCAATTTTGAAAATCAGATCTGTTCTTACACGACTGTACAAAGCACTGTACCATTTTTCACTTACAAAAAGTATTTGTTATAATGTAAAACCCTACAATAAAAAAATATTAGATATTAAGAATAAGATTTAGAACTTTAGAATCAATTTTTTCAATGTACATTAAATATAATGCAGAATGGATATAAAATATAAAACATGTGTACAAGACACAACGTAATTAACCTCATTATCTTTAGTATTTATTAAGGAAATTGATTTCAAATTTTAATTTTTATTCCTAATACTTAATATTCTTTCATTGTATGCAGAGCCTTACTTTATTTTATATTTTAATAATTTTGTTTTTCTTTGATGTCACTTTGATGTATAATATTCTTTGAGTATATATACATGGAGGAGGAATTGCTATGGTTTCATGTAGACCGTAGACCGTAAGTGTGTCCAAGATCTGTGCGAGAGAGAAAGGTATATCATGATACTCGCTTTCTCTGCGCATGCGTTAATATCATTATCTGCACCGCAGTTTCAACACTTCTTGTGCACTTCTTGTGCACTTTTGTACTTATTTACGGATTGTATGTGTGTGTAAAACATACAATGCCAGCCATTGTACATATAGGACGGGATTCATAGATCGATCTTAAGCTCAAGCATTGTCTTAAGTCTAGCTTCGAGCCGACTTGAGACTTACTTAACCAATGAAATAACAGCATTGACGTCTCAAGATCGTGCTTAAGCTGGAACTTGAATAAGATTCGACTATGGCCGGAATTCATAGTCGAATCTTATTCAAGTTCCAGCTTAAGCACGATCTTGAGACGTCAATGCTGTTATTTCATTGGTTAAGTAAGTCTCAAGTCGGCTCAAAGCTAGACTTAAGACAATGCTTGAGCTTAAGATCGGTCTATGAATCCCGTCCTATGAATTCCGGCCATAGCGTTTGACGCATGCGCAGAGAGAGCAGGTATCATGATATACCTTTCTCTCTCGCATAGATCTTGGATACACTTTCAGTGCTGGCATTCCTCCTCCATGTATATATACTCAAAGATAATATTACACTTTCCAAATGTTAAGTTGTGTTACGTTGATATTTTTTACGGTAAGGAGCCAAAATCCATAAAAAACTAGGAGAGAATGTTGGCAATGATGGAAAATCACTAGAATCCATAAATTTATTTCTGAAGTTGACAACACTGTGGTGCTTTCGGGAGTAGCATGGGATGCGTGTAGTGCAGAACCGTGATTGTGACAGATGGTGTATGAAAGACCAAAATAACCTCGCGGAGATGACAGGTCAGCAAGACGCAGGTTAGTGCTAAATATTAAACTTTAATGAGATTATTAATTTAGGATCTTTACAATACGAGTTACTGTAAACTGTCTTTGCTGTTGAATTGTGACTACATTTACTATGTAAATATTATCTTTCTTATAAAATTATGTGATATTTACTACATGTTTACTTTAATAAATAAATAAATAAATAAATAAAACCGAAGTTGTATTTATTAATTAATTTAACTAAAGTCATTTGTGTTGTAAAGATCCTATATTAATAATCTCAGATCAGTCTTTCTATAATAGTATTGATTATATTACAATGTGAAATAATATTATTATTACCAAAATACCAAAAATAATATAGAATTATTATTATTTCTTAAGAGATATAAACGTATAAATCTTTTTTTGTAAAGATTTAATGATTGTATAGATCCATCAAAAATAAAAGATTAATTAGTAATTAATCTTTTACCTTTGATAGGTCTGTATGATCATTAAATCTTTACAAAAAAGTATTTATACATTTATATCTTTTAAGAAATAATAATCAACCCATATTCTTGGTATTTTGGTAATAATAATTATTCCCTATTGTAATATCGATACTATTACAAAAAGACTGATCTGAGATTATTAATTTGTAATCTTTACGATACAAGTTACTGTAAACTGACTTTGCTGTTTAACTCCAGTTGTATTTATTAATTGAATTATTAAAGTAAACACGCAGTAAAATCACATAATTTTATGAAAAATATAATCTTTAGATAATAAATGTAGCCAGAGTTAAACAGCAACGTCAGTTTACAGTAACTTGTATCGTAAAGATCACAAATTAATAATCTCAGATCAGTTTTCCTGTAATAGTCGATATTACAATGTGAAATAATATTATTATCACCAAAATATCAAGAATAATATGAGATGATTATTATTTCTTAAAGGATACAAATGTATAAATACTTTTTTGTAAAGATTTAATGATCATACAGACCCATCAAAAGTAAAAGATTAATTACTAATTAATACAGACCTATCAAAGGTAAAAGATTAGTTACTAATTAATCTTTTATTTTTGATGGATCTATACAATCATTAAATCTTTACAAAAAAGGATTTATACGTTTATATCTCTTAAGAAATAATAATAATTCTATATTATTTTTGGTATTTTGGTAATAATAATATTATTTCACATTGTAATATAATCAATACTATTATAGAAAGACTGATTTGAGATTATTAATTTAGGATCTTTACAACACAAATGACTTTAGTTAAATTAATTAATAAATACAACTTCGGTTTTATTTATTTATTTATTTAATTATTAAAGTAAACATGTAGTAAATCACATAATTTTATAAGAAAGATAATATTTACATAGTAAATGCAGTCACAATTAAACAGCAAAGACAGTTTACAGTAACTCGTATTGTAAAGATCCTAAATTAATAATCTCATTAAAGTTTAATATTTAGCACTAACCTGCGTCTTGCTGACCTGTCATCTCCGCGAGGTTATTTTGGTCTTTCATACACCATCTGTCACAATCACGGTTCTGCATTACACGCATCCCATGCTACTCCCGAAAGCACCACAGTGTTGTCAACTTCAGAAATAAATTTATGGATTCTAGAGATTTTCCATCATTGCCAACATTCTCCCCTAGTTTTTTATGGATTTTGGCTCCTTACCTTTTTTACACTGCGCTTGCGCCAAATAACCAATTAAAACTAGGCACAGTTTATGGGTCTGTTCGCGTCACATGCCCCAACATGCTCCTATTCACCCCAACGCACTTCAATACGTTGATTCCGATGACGCCAACCTATTAGAATGCGTTGGAGTGAGTAGGAGCATGTCGGAACATGGCGACGCAAACAAACCATATGTCATCAGCCTCCTCTTAGGCCGGAATTCATAGTCGAATCTTATTCAAGTTCCAGCTTAAGCACGATCTTGAGACGTCAATGCTGTTATTTCATTGGTTAAGTAAGTCTCAAGTCGGCTTGAAGCTAGACTTAAGACAATGCTTGAGCTTAAGATCGGTCTATGAATCCCGTCCTTTATGTCTTCTGCCCTACAATTAAGTAAAGACCTATAGGGTGCGTTCAAGGAGACACTATTGCTCTAGTTTACACCGAGCACTTGGTACGCGTATCAAGTAGTGAATTTAAACTAATCAGCCAATGATTAAACACATTCACTAGTTATTTACTATTTGATACGCGTACCAAGTGCTCGGTGTAAACTAGGTCATTAACACTACAAACGCTAACGCTATCTGAACTGTTCGTGGAGCCAATAGCGCGGTAGTGATAGCTAAAGACCTATAATCAAAGATGCGCCAATGGCCCCCCACCATGACTGCTATCCACCATCTTGTACCTATATGGAGACTGGATGGGGGCAGGGGCCGGGGGCTGAGGTCTGGGGCTGGGGTCTGGAGTAGTGGAGATAGTAAACAATGCGAGCCTGCTCCAAGTTGTACGCAGCCATATAACAGATGCAAATTTAATTTTTCTTGTTCTTCCTGAGTATCGTCAAAATATAGTGACCCTCGAGAGTGCAGAGATTGAATTACCTTATAATTTCTGACACATATTCCTTTAACCTATATTCCTTTAACTCAACACAGAGCACTCTCCCCTCTTCCTCGCCCAGTGTGGGTACGCAATGGCGGATAAACCAAGTGACTCAAGTGACCAATCAAAATTGTGTTCGCCATTGGCGAATCTTTAATTATAGGTCTTTAGTGATAGCGAGTTCCGTGAACAGCTATAGCGTAGCAAACACTGTTGGGCAGTTGATTAGCCACTACCAGCAATATTAACAAAATGTTTATATATATATTAATAATTATTTATGTTAACAATGTTACTTAGTATATTTATTATTATTTTTCTTTATATATATATATGATACTTATTTGTTTACATTTATTTTATATTCAATATTTTAATAATTATAAAATGATTATTAAACAATTAAATTTTTCAATGGAAATTGAAATTATTAAAGTTCACAAAATAAAAATTATTAAAGTTATTTACGATCTTATTAAATAAATTTTTTAATTTTTAAAAAAATTAAATAATTAATAAGTCCTATATTACTCTTTAATTAAAATTATTTTATATGTAATAAAATAAAATAATTTAAACAATTTCCTATAAATTTTTATTTTGTTTCATTTTTCTATCTCAATTCAAAATCAAATTAATTAATTATTAATTTATATTTATTTTACATAATATTATATGTTTGAAGCTTATGCCTAATATAATTTTTTTATGTAAATTTATGTTCTTTTGCACTATGCAGTGGTGCAAGTTTTGGGCCGCGAGCACCTCGGGTGCTCCGCCGAGCACCGCCGAACACCGCCGAGCACCCGAGTCGGTCGGGTTCGTACCTCGAGTCTCGGGCCGGCTCGGTCGCTCTCGCTACGCCTGCCGCTACTCGGTTATTAAAAAGAGAGAGGCGTCCGTCTCTCTTCCTCCAAGGCTGCCACGAAAGCGTGCGTTCAGCGGCCAGCGATTGAGGATTGACGAAAGGCGCCTATGCTTCCCCCGTCCCCTTGCATGTCCTCCTCTCATCTCGAGCATCGCGATCAACAAGCAGATCAATTGATATCAATCATTGATAGCATTGATCATATTATTCATTATTATTAATTATTAAATTCTTTTCCATTAATGTAATTTATTGTCTTATTTAAATTATAATAAATTAATTATAATAAAACCAATTATTAATGTACCTTAAGTAATAATAAAAATTTTTAATAAATTATTAAATTCAACTAAAAATAGAAAAAGCTGACGAGTTATCAAAAAATATTTATATCCAATTTCTTAATTCTATAATAGTTAATAGACATTTCGTTATTCGATCACTTTTAATGTATAGTTTCCCCAGATGTACTATAAATATTAAATAAATACGCCAACATGTCAAATGAAAAATAAGTTAAAATCTTAATTACATTGCAACTTTTTTAAATATTAATACTCAGTAATTATAAATACATACATAAATTCGTGAAATATGTAAAATTAACGTAACGTGATCGTGTCATTCTTAAAATTAATTACAAAGTAAATTAAATAAGAGAAATATAATAGTAGTCCGCAATTTAACAAAATAAGAAAATAATAAAAATACATATATAATAACAAGACTCGTGACAAACTCATCTCCGACAAAGTATTTAGTCACTGTTAAAACTCAACTAACTCATATCCAACCTACATTTCAGGAATAAATGTGAGACAGAAAACTCTTGAATTTATCACGTATTCTATTATTATGTATGTATATATTTTTATTACTTACTTTGTTAAATTGCGAATTATTTTTATACTTCTCTTGTCTAATTTATTTTGGAATTAATTTCAAAAACATGAACACGTTATATTAATTTTATACATTTCACAAATTTGTGTGTATTTATTATTAATTACTGTTGATATTAAAAGAAAATATTGTAGTTTAAATCATAATTTAACAACTAATGTTGCAATTATTCTCACCGATGAGATTTTAACTTATTTTTCTTTCGATGTTGGCATATTTATGACATTTATTTACTAATTACTAAGTGGCTTCCACGCTACCCATGAGGTGCCACTAATAGCGCGTTAGGTTTTTTTACGTGGACCTTCGCCAGTAGCCCTATTATACCACATTTAATTTCTTGATATTCTTAACACATCTATTATTCATAGATGTGAGGTCTAGCGTTTTAGACCAGTTTTTAATTAATTATTTAACACATCTATTATTCATAGATGTGAGGTCTAGCATTTTAGACCAGTTTTTAATTAATTATTTAACATATCTATTATTCATAGATGTGAGGTCTAGCGTTTTAGACCAGTTTTTAATTAATTATTTAACACATCTATTATTCATAGATGTGAGGTCTAGCGTTTTAGACCAGTTTTTAATTAATTATTTAACACATCTATTATTCATAGATGTGAGGTCTAGCGTTTTAGACCAGTTTTTAATTAATTATTTAACACATCTATTATTCATAGATGTGAGGTCTAGCATTTTAGACCAGTTTTTAATTAATTATTTAACACATCTATTATTCATAGATGTGAGGTCTAGCGTTTTAGACCAGTTTTTAATTAATTATTTAACACATCTATTATTCATAGATGTGAGGTCTAGCGTTTTAGACCAGTTTTTAATTAATTATTTAACATATCTATTATTTATAGATATGAGGTCTAGTGTTTTAGACCAAATTTTTAAACATCATTATTGTTTATTTGAAGTGGAAGGATGATGAATCTCATCATCATCATTATCATCATTATCATCACTACCTGCAGCATATAATGTTAAATGAAATTTGGTTCTTTTAGAACATGTAACATATAATTTATTTGTAGACATTAAAGTTAAATGCTTCTCATTAATTTTTATATCGAGAGCATTTTCTTTTCTCGCTTTCAATGCTGACTTCAAGACACAAGTAGCATTGATTGCTGTAGACGAAAGTTTATTTCGTTTTTTTGTTTTTAAATCAGGTAGAAAGGAAAAGATTCTCTCTGAGTCGGCATTCGAATTAGGCAGTGATCTAACAGTATTGACAAGAGACTTTAAATTTGGAAATTGGTTACTGTGTTGGAAAATTTTTTTCCACATTTCATCAAAATTTAACATTGTCAAATTATCTTTTTCTGCTTCTGTAAAATCTTGATGTAAAGCAAACCATTCTTTTTTTAATGCATTGTCGTCAAACCCGGTAAAAGTTTGAGCAACAAAAGAAACATCATTAAATGAAGTTTCTCTATTACAATCACGTAATGCTGTCTCTACTTCAAAAACTTTCAATTTTGACAAAAATGAGTCGTTTATTGGTAATTTCTTTGAAATGTCTTGAGCAGCAGTAATGTAAAATTGCAAACAGTTTTGTCGAACATTTGCAACTACATCTACGTGTCCTTTTATAATTAATTCATTAAGATATTTTTCACATTCAGTTCCTAAATATATTTCATTTAATGATTTGTGATAATCTGTTTTAGAAAATTCGAAATTAATATTTACAGATTTTAAAAACTCTGTTTTCATAAAAGGTTTACAAATCATGATTAGGAACTGAAGTGATTTCGGTTTCAATAGATGTATTCTCGTTTCTACTGCTTGAAAAAATGCATTAAACATATTTAAAAAATGTAAAATATGTTTTAGAAATAATAAATATGCTTTTACATCAAGTTTTTGCATAATATTTAATAAATATTCGCCAGTCTTTATCTTTTCATTTATAACAGTTTCTTGTAAAAACAGCTCAATAGTATCCCAATATTCCAAAAGTCTATCAATACACAAATGCCGAGAAAGCCATCGTGTATCGGATAATTTTAGAATTTTGCGGTTTGTTTCCTGAAAACATTCACAAAATTCTTGAAAAATAGCAGATCGCTTGGGACTATTGTTAATAAAAGTTGCTATTTTTTTAATAAATTCCTCGCAATAGTCTGGAATCTTATTGCATGCAGCATGTGCAACTAACGCGGCGGAATGACATGGGCAAGACAATGTTAAAACATTTTTACAAATGTTCCCAAGCTTTGTTTTAAAAGATGAATTTTTGCCTGTCATTACGGATGCATTATCACATGATAAGGCAACAATGTTTAAAAATGGAATTTGTAATTTATACATAACATTTCTAAACGCCTCAAATAACTTTTCCGCGTTGCAATTTCTTGCATCAATATCGATCAATTTAATTAATTGCGAGCGAACATCTAATGTTTCAGGATCAACATACCGACTATGAAACGTCATCCATTTTTGATTTGTAATATCAGACGTTTCATCAATAAAAATCGTAAATTTATTATTTTGCAAAATGTTAACAACACGATCGGTTTCAACTGGACATAGTACGTTTGAAATAATTTTGTTACACTTAGTCCGACTCATGCTCATGGCTTCTAATACTTTAGAATCTTTTCCTATCTCTTGGAAAAATGAGAGAATATCTTTTGCCGTTTGATGAGAAATATTTTTTTTGGCAATAAATGCAGCGTATTTAATTTCTGCTGTTTTCTTTCGCTCATCAAACGACAAAAGCGATTCGTCCGTTATATTAATATCTTCGTCTGTTTCCTTTCTTTCTTTATTTCTATCTGCAGCAATTTTTAAGTGCACTGCGGAATCTGCATGACGATAAATGTGTGACAACCTAGCATCCATGTATTTTTCACAAAATTCGCAAAAAAATAATGTTTTATCATGTGATGCTTCACGTAACCATGGTTTAAACAATTCAATATCTAACCATTCTTGTCGAAATTTTTGTTTTGTCTGAGAAATAGTTTCATTTATATCGTCATTTTTTGTTAAAGAAAATGTAGCTTTTTGCAGATTTTCTTTGTGAGGCGTAGAATTTGCATGTCTTGAAATACGTGTATTACAAGACAAATTTTTCTTACATACAGTGCAATGATAAAGCTCGTCATTCAATGGTACTTTGCGTATCCAAAATTTATATTGAGTATCGCTAAGCCAAGCTTCTTGAAAGCTTCGCTTATTTTTCTTCTCTAATGGCTCGCACATTCTTATTGACAACAAGAAAGAAATCAAACGAAGAATCAAAGAAAAGAAAAAATGAAAAGGAGAATAAATAAGAGAAAAATATATAAAAGTTTCTTACTGATTCACAATCGAAACTTTCAGCTTTCTCAATGTAACGTTGTTTGTAAAATGCACTTACGTTCAAAACGTTAACACTCAATTGCATAAAAATAATATATTAACACCGTGAAATCAAGTAATAAACAAATCGTGATATCGTGCTCTCCGCACACAGTCAAACGACAAACGCGGCTCGCACTCACACAATGAAGAATCAGCCGCGTGGGCCCGGCGAGCGGCGCCCGGCGCGCGGCGCAACACGTGCATTCGCGATTTTCAATTGTTTACATAGCTCTGCCGTTTCGCACATTTCGCAAGCAACCGCCATGGCGCACAGTTTGTCCCGTGAGTAATAAATCAATTTATTATTCTCTTTCTTAAATTATCATAATGTTTTCTTTTATATCATATTGTATATTTCTTTTATATTACCAGAATCTGAGGAAGCTGCATCTATGCAGCAAATGCTGCAACAGCTATTGCAGCAACAACAACAGCAGCAGCAGCACCAAGAGGAAGTCCAACAGAAGTTGGACTTCCTTTATGGAGAGCTGCAAATGCAGAAGGAGCAGCAGCAGCAGCTAGAGCTGGTGCAACCAGAGCAGCTAGAGCAGCCACCAGAGCAGCCAGAGCAGCCACAGCAGCCAAAACGTAAAGTATTTTACATTATTTGTTATTAATATAAAAAATTATTTTATTCCAATAACGTATTTATTTATTTATTTTTAGAAAAAAGAAGAGGGGGCGGTCGCTCGAGGGCCCGTTGGCGTGCCCAGAGGAGAATTCCACCTCGCCGAGGTGGCGGCCGAGGTGGCGGCCGAGGTGACGGCTGGCGTGGCAGCCGAGGTGGCGGCCGAGGTGACGGCTGGCGTGGCAGCCGAGGTGGCGGCCAAGGCGGCAGCCGGGGTGGTGGCCGAGGTGGTGGCCCCCCATTTGTAATAAATAAATATTACAATTTTTCTTGAAAAAAATAAAATGATATAAAAAATACTTCAAATTTTTTTAATATTCTTTTATATTCCTTTCATTATTCCTGTCCTATATATATAATATGTACTTAATAAATTAAAATCTCATCAAGAACGCTAGACCTCACATCTATGAATAGATGTGTTAAGAATATCAAGAAATTAAATGTGGTATAATAGGGCTACTGGCGAAGGTCCACGTAAAAAAACCTAACGCGCTATTAGTGGCACCTCATGGGTAGCGTGGAAGCCACTTAGTAATTAGTAAATAAATGTCATAAATATGCCAACATCGAAAGAAAAATAAGTTAAAATCTCATCGGTGAGAATAATTGCAACATTAGTTGTTAAATTATGATTTAAACTACAATATTTTCTTTTAATATCAACAGTAATTAATAATAAATACACACAAATTTGTGAAATGTATAAAATTAATATAACGTGTTCATGTTCTTGAAATTAATTCCAAAATAAATTAGACAAGAGAAGTATAAAAATAATTCGCAATTTAACAAAGTAAGTAATAAAAATATATACATACATAATAATAGAATACGTGATAAATTCAAGAGTTTTCTGTCTCACATTTATTCCTGAAATGTAGGTTGGATATGAGTTAGTTGAGTTTTAACAGTGACTAAATACTTTGTTGGAGATGAGTTTGTCACGAGTCTTGTTATTATATATGTATTTTTATTATTTTCTTATTTTGTTAAATTGCGGACTACTATTATATTTCTCTTATTTAATTTACTTTGTAATTAATTTTAAGAATGACACGATCACGTTACGTTAATTTTACATATTTCACGAATTTATGTATGTATTTATAATTACTGAGTATTAATATTTAAAAAAGTTGCAATGTAATTAAGATTTTAACTTATTTTTCATTTGACATGTTGGCGTATTTATTTAATATTTATAGTACATCTGGGGAAACTATACATTAAAAGTGATCGAATAACGAAATGTCTATTAACTATTATAGAATTAAGAAATTGGATATAAATATCTTTTGATAACTCGTCAGCTTTTTCTATTTTTAGTTGAATTTAATAATTTATTAAAAATTTTTATTATTACTTAAGGTACATTAATAATTGGTTTTATTATAATTAATTTATTATAATTTAAATAAGACAATAAATTACATTAATGGAAAAGAATTTAATAATTAATAATAATGAATAATATGATCAATGCTATCAATGATTGATATCAATTGATCTGCTTGTTGATCGCGATGCTCGAGATGAGAGGAGGACATGCAAGGGGACGGGGGAAGCATAGGCGCCTTTCGTCAATCCTCAATCGCTGGCCGCTGAACGCACGCTTTCGTGGCAGCCTTGGAGGAAGAGAGACGGACGCCTCTCTCTTTTTAATAACCGAGTAGCGGCAGGCGTAGCGAGAGCGACCGAGCCGGCCCGAGACTCGAGGTACGAACCCGACCGACTCGGGTGCTCGGCGGTGTTCGGCGGTGCTCGGCGGAGCCCCCGAGGTGCTCGCGGTCCAAAACTTGCACCACTGGCACTATGTCGTATACTGTCGCTCTTGAATTGCATTAATTATTTAAACTAAAATTTTAAAATAATATAGGATTACGTTATCAATTTAATTGATAATAATGATACTTAAGTCGTTTACATATTTGCAATTGGTACAGAAAAGGATTGCATTTTAAGACAAACAGTGTTGTTTATTCGCCTCGCAAGGAAAGATGAGGATATCGTGGTGAACTAATACGGTCTACACTGAATACTGAGATAAATATCTTTATTGCTAAACTCTTTGCAGATCGACAAGCCCGTCCGTTCGCTATCGGGGCTTTCGAGCGACTGCCCCCTCTTCTCCGCGCTCCACCGAGCCGATCTCAGTCAAAACATAGGACGATCGCAAGCTCGGTCTCGCTTCCTGTATGTTTCCAGGACATCCTCCCCCCTTTGTGGAGCGGAGCACACAAATTCTATAATGTTACAGGACTCTTGCCTTAAAATATGTTTCTATGAATTAGATACCTTAACTTACAATCGCTTCTTAGACTGACAAGCAAGTTCTTAGAATAATACGTAAAATAAACACAAACCTTGAACGCGGGCGCAAACTAAAACTACGTGTCGATTAACATGTTTCTTAGAACTAACCCTTAACTAGTACTCGAGTCGCATCGGTTTCTTACTAATACGTCCACTTCGCGTGGTTACAATCTGTGAACCGTGGTCCTTCTGCTCACACGCAGGTGGCTCGCTAGAAGTACAGTTCGCTCTATCGCTAGTTTTCTTGAATCCTCTTTGCTTACATAAGTCCTTACTAAAATCTCTCGATTCTTCCTGCACAATTTCCAACGGATATATTCTTTGTACAGCTCTCTTAAACAGACCATTTTTTGTTTTTAAAACGAATACTCTTTCTTGACCGTCGCGGCTCGGAATTGCGTCTACTACACGTGCAAGCGGCCAATCTATACGTTTATGCGTATCGTCGCCAATCAAAACGACATCGCCGATTCTTATCTTACGCGTCTCTTTCTTTTTTCCGTTTTTTAGTAATAATTGACCTAAATATTCGGTACGAAATCTCTTCCGGAGATCTTGGAGAATCTTTTGCCTGTGCTTGAATTTTTTGTCTAACTTTACGCGGTATAACATGTCGCAGTCTGGAACACCGTACTCTCGATTCTCCTGTAAAAACATTGACGGTGACAATGGCTTGAGATCATCAGGATCTTCTGACATGTATGTCAAAGGGCGCGTGTTGATTATTGCTTCCGCGTCGCACAGAATCGTGTTCAGACTTTCATATGACAAACTTGCCTTTCCTAGTATTTTCCGTAGTAACGCTTTCAGAATCCCCACGAGTCTCTCCCACCAACCACCCCACCACGGTGCTGCTGGTGGGTTGAAATACCAATCAATCTGTACTGCCGAATTATGCTTCGCGATTCTTTGCCAATCTAATCTACTCAATGCATTAGCCGCTCCGGTAAAGTTAGTCCCGTTGTCACTGTGTATAACGCGTGGGCGTCCGCGTCTGGCTATAAATCTGCGTAGGCATTCTAAAAAACCTTGAGTGGATAATGTCGACGCTAGCTCGAAATGTACAGCGCGATAGACGGCACATGTGAAAATGCAAATCCACGCCTTCCCCCCACCCCGCAAAATTAAAGGCCCAGCGAAATCTATGCCAGTAATTTCAAAAACTGTTGTGTCTCGGACTCGATGAGGGGGTAACGGGGGGGTTTCACATTCCATTCGTTTCGTTCTCTGTCTTTTGCATGTCATGCAATTGGCTATGACAGATTTTATGGTTTTTCGAAGGGAGATAATCCAGAATCTTTCGCGTATGTGGTTCATGACAATTTGCGTTCCAGCGTGACCCATAGCTTCATGAATTTCTTTTACTAACATGTAAACTATCTCGTGATTGCTATCTAGAAGTACTGGACATATGAAATTATGATTATCTGTTCGATTAAAGATTTTAGTCTTTAAGACATATAAACCGTTCTCGCTTTTTATTAATCTAAAAGAGGATAGCTTTTCTTTGTTCGTAAACATTTGGTTTTGCAGGTATTTGAGTAATCTGATTTCTGCTGCTACTATTTCTGTCAGGGTCAGGCGTAACTTTTTCCGTTCTGCATCGGATAAATACGATCTTTTAGGCAATTCGTGCTTCACGTTAATGTTTTCCCTTTTACAATTTGCGAAAAATCTATGCATCCACGCCAAGAATCGTATTAATTTATTATAAGAGGAAAAGTGACTGCCGACTTTAAAAATAGAAGTTTCCGCGGTAACCGCGTGTATTAAGATCGACTTCTTACTTTCACCTTTTATTTCCTCTTCGTTAAACTCACCTTGTGTCGTGGGCCAATCAGATTCTAACCTGTGGAGCCACGTAGGGCCTAACCACCAGTTTGATTGCACTAGTTGCGTGGGGGTACAACCTCGTGACGGGAGATCTGCGGGATTTAAGTCACCGGGCACGTGTCTCCATTCGTTCGGTTTACTATGTACGCGTATCTCTTTAATCCGGTTCCGGACGAATGTTCCCCACTGCATATCGCGTTTGATCCATGCTAAAACCGTAGTGGAATCAGACCAAAACGTTCTCTCAGAAATTTTATGCGTTAGGGACTCAATAACTGAATTCGTGAGTCTGACGGCTACTGTGGCCGCCAATAATTCGAGACGCGGAATTGTCGCATTTTCGGGCGCTATACGAGATCTCGCACTCAAAAGTGCAACGTTTATCTTGCCTTCACTTTCGATCCGCGCAAAAACTGCGGCGGCGTACGCCGAACCGCTTGCGTCGCAAAACGTGTGTAACGTCAAATTACCATTGCCGAGTTTCCGCGGGATTTTAATTTGATTCAGTATAGGCAGATCGTTCAACCAGTTCACGAATCTGTTAGCTTAATTCTCGTCGACCCTGGTGTCCCAATCGATTTTTTCCGCCCATAATTCTTTAAGCAACAGCTTCGGTAATAAAGACGTGGGGCTTGTGAAACCGATAGGATCGAAGATTTTGTGAGCCGCGGACAAAATTATCCTTTTCGTTATAACGTCTGAACTATTGAAATTTAACATTGTCGGATTGATCGATAGGGTATCTTCTCTTTTATTCCACAAAATTCCGAGGACAAAGGTTGTTTCGTTTTCTAATGAGTCATATGAACTTTCCCAGCCGCGAAGTTCGAAACCGCCCGCCCTCATAATTGCCGTGGCTTCCGATACGAATGTCTCTTTCTCCTCTTTCGAATTTACGCTCGTGACGCAATTGTCGACATAAAATGACTTTTTCAATTTGTCTGCGGATCTACAGTATCTGTTTCCATTCTTCAAATATGTCGACAGATGGAGCTCAATAATTGCTGCCAATAAAAAGGGACTACAGGCTAGACCGAAAACCACTCGACAGTGACGCAGGACTACGATCTCTCCATTTATGATCCAGAAAAAACGCAAATAATCTCGGTCTATTTTGTTTATAGTTATTTGCAAAAACGCCTTTTTTATATCAGATACTATCCCGATTTCCTTTTCTCGAAATTTATTTAAAGCTAACGGTACTAATTCAATTAAATTAGGATCCCTTTCCAAACACTGATTTAAGGACGGATGACCTTTTTTACAAGCCGAAGCATCAAATACGGGTCTTATTTTTGTCGTACTATTCATCTTCACCACCGGCCGATGAGGTAAATAATGGCTCTGTTTATTGATTTCTGCGTCGGGCACCCTTTCGATAATTCCCTCCGCCAGCCATTCCTTAAAAACGTTATCGTATGCTTCCAACAAGTTATTTGCAGCAAGCTTGTCAAGGCATTTTTTTAATCTGTTACGCGCGATATCGAATTGCTAGAAACGGGTACTCGATCTTCTGCCCACGGCAATCTGACCTCGTACCGACCGTCCGTGTTTAGTTTAGCGGTCTCTATTAGAAATTCTCGCGTCCGTTCGTCTCTTACCGCCTTGTCCGTTTTCACGATCGGATCTGTAATACCGATAGCGTCGAGACGCCACAAATCACTTAGATCGACCTCCTGCACAAACATCGTCGTGATTATCATTGCTGCGTCAGTTCTCTCACATTTCTTTGGCAGTTTTCCCATTACCGTCCAGCCTAAATGTGTTTCCAGGGCCGTTAATCCGTTTTTCATATCATGTTTTCGACCGATTAGCAACTTACCAGCCACGTCCGCGCCAATAAGAACATCTATAGAATCGCTTTGATTTCCGATATCTGTTAAGTTAATATTCTTAGTTCGCAATTCATTTACCCAGGAATCACATTTAATGCTCGAGATAGGGCCGCAGATAGTGTTCTGATTCATCGCTGAGAAATTACAGGCGTATGAATTATCTAAACCTCTAACGCGTATCTTATACATGTTATGAACTTCCTTTTCCGATTTAATTCCGCCGAAAAATGCGTGCGAAACTTCTATTTCTCCGAGAGAAACGTAACCTAATTCTCGCGCGATGTCAGTACGGATATACGACCGTTGTGACGCTGTGTCGATAATCGCTCTTACAATTTTTTCTCGCGTCGCAGAGTACAGTTTTATTCGAAGCGTCTGTAAACAAACATCATGTGTCACACAAAACGAAGCTAAGTTGTGCTCGTCAACGGCCTTTTTCTCACTGGTATCGTCCGGTTTATTTACAACGTTCTCATTGCGAAATATGCCCGGGCACATTAATAAAACGTGTCGTTTCGAACACCAGTCACATTTCGTCTTGACTCTACATTTTTGAGAAACGTGTCCGCGTTTCAGACAATTAAAACAACAGCCCTCTCTTTTAACAGTCTCTTTTCGTTCGTCTAATGTTAGTTTACGCGCGGATTCGCAACTCTGACTGTCGTGGCTCGATTTACAAAAAATGCAGTCCGGTTTCTTTGAGTCTTTCGCTACTAAAAGAACGCTCGCGCTGGCTGCCTCCTTTGACGGTTCTGTTTTACCTTTCGCCTTCTTCGTTCTTTCCTGGTCCGTCGGTAACCCAAATCCGGTCAACGCCATGTCGATGCGCTCCTCGTTTTCCACTTCCAGCTGTAGGAATTTGAGAAGTTTTTCGAGACGATCGGTGGTTTCACGCTGTCCGTTGGCCTCCATTACTTCCCGTTGTCCGCTGCGTTGCCACGCTCGAAGGACCTCTTCCGGAAGAGACGACTCGACAAGAGGATACAGCATAGCGGCGCATTTATCCGTTGTCACGCCCAGCGTCTCCAATGCACGGATGTAACACTCGACTTTATCATAGATGCTTGCGAGAGATAATTTTTTGTTTCCCCTTACGGCGTTTTGCAGCACAAGGCTAAGTAGCTCACGTACATAAAATTCTACGACGATGTCGTCTCTTCCGAAACGATTCTTCAAACTTGTGATCGCCTTGTCGTAGTTTTCTCCCGTAGGCGAGAAACTTTTCACAAGCTCGTGTGCGCGCGAGTCCGCGACCATCACCTGCTGCAAGTACTGCATCTTGTCTTCGTTATTGATAGACTGATCATCGTTGATTTTTCTGAATTGGCTCCAGAAAGGAAGCCAATCTTTGATATGACCACTAAACTTTGGCAATTCTAGCTTGGGGAATTTCGACGTTTTCATGGCGTTCGACGACGTCGTTCTTGTTGCGTGTTCCGTCGGCGTCGTTATCCTCGTTATCTTTAACTTCGCCATTAAGAACTGAGTCTTGTAAGCGTCGTCCGTCTCCAATTCCTTGTTAATGTCAGCTTCTTCTAGATCGGACTCAAACAGCTTTTGATTATATGCTGTGTGGACTGCGTCTAAATCCGACATCTTAGTTTCTAGAAACTGAAACGCCACGATCTTCTCTTTATTTGTGCAGTCGCTCTCCATTTTGACTATAAAGGCATTCAATGCCTTCGTGAAGGCCGTCCGCATGGCTTTCCTTTGTTTCTTGACGGCCTCCATGTCCGCACTCGTTCACACAACGTCGAAACCGCAAAAATTGTTCTCGATCTTTCCGCGAGGTCCTGTCACGGTCGCCAAATGTTGTTTATTCGCCTCGCAAGGAAAGATGAGGATATCGCGGTGAACTAATACGGTCTACACTGAATACTGAGATAAATATCTTTATTGCTAAACTCTTTGCAGATCGACAAGCCCGTCCGTTCGCTATCGGGGCTTTCGAGCGACTGCCCCCTCTTCTCCGCGCTCCACCGAGCCGATCTCAGTCAAAACATAGGACGATCGCAAGCTCGGTCTCGCTTCCTGTATGTTTCCAGGACAAACAGTACATGCAGTCTAATGAATCAAAATAGTATATATTATTATATACATATTTTGATGAAAAATAATATTAAACTCAAAGATCCAGTCTTGATCATCTTGATAAAAATATATTAATGAAATATTTCACAGAAACTTTTTTATTTAATCCCTTTTTATTATTTATTAAGATTTATTAAAATGCATTAAAATTTATTAAAAATTAATATTTAACATTTATTAAAATTTATAAAATTTATTTATATAATAAATAACAATGTAATAAAATAAATTTTATGAATTTTAAGAAATTTTAACAAATTTAAATGAGTATATATTAAGGAATTTTAATATATTTTAATAAAGTTAATAAATTTCAATGAAACAGATCTCCTCTCTCTCTCTCTCTCTCTCTCTCTCTCTCTCTCTCTCTCTCTCTCTCAATGAAGAAAGATTTTTATGTTAATTAAATATTTTCATTAGGACATATAAACAATTTCTTATTTTCTACTTTCAAGATCACGCATAAATTTTCTCTAACCTTAAAAGAGAGATAGCACGTGATGTTTAAACAGACAATGGTGGGGATTGAGCCAAACGCTATCCATGCACTACCTCTGAAGCAGTAGCATGGATAGCGCGCGTTTATGACGTCAAACGCTACGGACAGTGACGTCATCATAATTTTGATAGCGCTATCCAGCGTCTCCGCGAACAGCGGTAGTGCTGCGTAGCGCTAATAGTGAGCTCCCCGAACGCACCCATAATCAAAGATGCGCCAATGGCCCCCCACCATGACTGCTATCCACCATCTTGTACCCATACGGTGACTGGATGGGGGCTGGGGCCGGGGCTTTGAGTATATATACATGGAGGAGGAATGCCAGCATTGAAAGTGTGTCCAAGATCTGTGCGAGAGAGAAAGGTATATTATGATACTTGCTCTCTCTGCGCATGCGTCAAATGCTATATGTATACAATGGCTGGCATTGTATGTTTCACACACACATACAATTCGTAAATAAGTACAAAAGTGCACAAGAAGTGTTGAAACTGCGGTGCAGATAATGATATTAACGCATGCGCAGAGAAAGCGAGTATCATGATATACCTTTCTCTCTCGCACAGATCTTGGACACACTGGGTGTTTACGATAATGGCTATCCGAGTAATTTTCTCTAGGACCGAAATATATGATAAGCACAACCATCTACTATCATCATGATTCGTGACAACTCAATGCTGTCCGGTATAGCCAAATCATCACGAGCAAGTTGCGAGTTGCGAGTTCGGTGAGTTTGTAGCAGGTAACCTAAAAAGTACGACATAAATAATTTGATTATTACAATTAAAAATAATCTGTTTTCAATGTATGGTAAGATTATTAACTTCATTAAAATAGTAATTATATAACACAATCATGTATTTTTAAAGTATTGTCTAAAGTAATATTAAAGAGATTATTTTATTTACAAATATTTATTTTATCTATCAAGTTTCTATCATAACGGTATTATTTCAAAACCTAATATAATATTTTAATTAAACATTGATTCTCAATAAATGTTATCATTTATTATTAACTAACATATATATTAGAAAAGTCATCTTTTATTAAACGGATGGTGTTAACACTTTGAAACAAATGAGATAAATTATGTAAAATTACTAAATAAATCATTATTAATAATATTTTTTAGATTACAAGTAAAATAAAAATTTAAGTAAAATATTTTTCTTTCTTGTAACAACTGTTAATGATAAGTTGCATGGTGTTATCATTATTTTAAAAAATCATATATTTTTAGGTATAAATATTATGCATGAATATTTCACTAATGTGAAACTAATAATAATGTTTACAATAAATTTTTTTAATTTGTAATACAAGTGCATAGTAAATTAAGATATACTGTAAACACAATAAAAAAATTTTTGTTTGTGCACTTTACTTAACGCTATATACAAATCTATTAACATTTATGAAAAAAATGTTGGATAATTTTTTTCATACCTTATATTGTATTATTATTAAAAACAGATTATTTTTAATTGTAATAATCAAATTATTTATGTCGTACTTTTTAGGTTACCTGCTACAAACTCACGGAACTCGCAACTCGCAACTTGCTCGTGATGATTTGGCTATACCGGACAGCATTGAGTTGTCACGAATCATGATGATAGTAGATGGTTGTGCTTATCATATATTTCGGTCCTAGAGAAAATTACTCAGATAGCCATTATCGTAAACACCCAATACCGGACAGCATTGAGTTGTCACGAATCATGATGATAGTAGATGGTTGTGCTTATCATATATTTCGGTCCTAAAGAAAATTACTCGGATAGCCATTATCGTAAACACCCACTATCAGCATCAGTTTATCCTTGTTCTACTTTTAATGAGTAATGAAGATGGACTGATGCTGGTAGCGCTAATAGCGTTTCCCCGAACGCACCCAATGTATAATATGTACAAGCATGCGCGAAACATATTTCCGGACTCTTTAGAGAGAGAAGTATGGACACGGTTTCGCTTGGTATTGCCAGTCCATATCTATAAGGTCTATTGCTCAATTGGACATGGCACGATTGGACACCGCATGATTGGGGGGGGGGGACATACACACACACAGAAAAAAATGTAATATAGCCAATAACATATGTGATTGCGGGCTGCCAACTACATAAAATACTCAATACAATAATATTTGCTATTAATGCCAGTACAATGTTGATACTGCAATAGCATATATTATTGTATTGAGTATATCTGTAATTGGCAGCCCGCAATAACATATCTTATTGAATTTTTCAGTGCACACACACACGCACGTACGCACGCACGCACGCACGCACGCACGCACGCACGCACGCACGCACGCACGCACGCACGCACGCACGCACGCACGCACGCACGCACGCACGCACGCACGCACGCACGCACGCACGCACGCACGCACGCACGCACGCACGCACGCACGCACGCACGCACGCACGCACGCACGCACGCACGCACGCACGCACGCACGCACGCACGCACGCACGCACGCACGCACGCACGCACGCACGCACGCACGCACGCACGCACGCACGCACGCACGCACGCACGCACGCACGCACGCACGCACGCACGCACGCACGCACGCACGCACGCACGCACGCACGCACGCACGCACGCACGCACGCACGCACCACGCACGCACGCATTTACATGTGTTTCCAGATTTCCAATACAATTACATGGGATAGCGACTTGGACGAGGTAGATGCGGGAGAGGGACCGAAGGCCTCCCTTGTAACCCCCCCCCCCCCGTGTGTGTGTGTGTGCACGCGAAGCATTCTCTGCACCACATGGGTTTGCGATGCAAAACGAGAGGCTCGTAAAAATATGTAAACGTTTGAAATTTACTTTTTTTCTGGCAAAGCGACGCTTTTTTCTGCCAGATATTTCTAAGGTTAGATAATCTGTCATATGGTATATTAATGTTTTTCACTAAAAGACTGCGGTGTCCAATAATGCGGCGTTCAATCGTGCCGTGTCCAACCGTTACGTGTCCAAAAGGTCACCTGCGCCCAACTCTTTCTTTAAATAAAATTTACGAAATCGTGGTCACCCCGTTATCCAGCTAGGTGACGCAGGGCCGCGACAAGGACGGGGGCAAAATTGCCCGTTGTTCGTGAGCATGGTCGCACTGAACAAGACAAATCTTATAAATTTAAAATATAAATCATAATTTGTAATATGATCAGCATTGATTTTTGCCAATTCTGGCATTTAGATGTAATTTCCGATTAACGATATAATTAAACTTATATAAATGAATTAATTGAAATAATAATGAAATATTTGTTCTAGTTTTATCATTTATTTTAAATGTTTTAATATTAACAAAATATAAAAAATGTAGTGCTTTTTAAATTTTTCAATTTACAATATATTTTACAGGATCGTAGACCATCGTGAGCGATGTACATTCAAAAGAGATTAGATCAAAAGAGAAATAGTAAATGTATATTCTTCTCTCGCAGAGTTTGGTCAGATCGCCTTATAGTATGATTTTTATTAGAAAATCTCTACTTTGAATTAAATAAAAAAATTGCAGATATGTAATTGTCACATTAATTAGTTAAATTAGTTAGAAATTTGACAATTTTTCAAATTGGATTGGCTCTAATCTTGCAAAATACAGCACGATGTATCAAATTTAAGTACTGAAAGCAAAATTTTTAGAATTCTAGCAGAGCCTGCCGTCATGACATGACTGCGAAAACGCGGCAGGTATAGACCGCAGTTTGCTACATCAGATGTGTGATGACTTCTGCACACAAGACGCGGCAAAGCGGCATCGCGGTGGCCAATCACCGTCTTGCTTTTCTGATAATACATATATGTATTTAATAAAAAAGCAAGACGGTGATTGGCCACCGCGATGCCGCTTTGCCGCGTCCTGTGTGCAGGAGCCATGAATCCTCTATAATAGATGATTTTAGTGAGTGGGCGGTAGTAAGGTTGATCGCCCGACGTGTCTCCCGTCGAATCCCACACTTCCCGGACCTGATCCTCCCAGAAGTCTTCTCAAAGATTTCCACCTTCATATAAAAAAAAGTTCAAATTGGACGGTTCTTGCATGTGATATCATCTTGGGTTTAATTAACTCTCTGCAGTCAGTCGAAAATGCCACATTTAAATTTAAGTATATAATCATAAAATATATAATTCGTAATGTATATGTAAATTAATATCATCAAATTTATAAAATTATATAATGTAAATTAAATGTAATAATAATATTAATAAACATATGTACGTTGCATACATTAATTATTTATTTTACTAATAAAAATTATTAATAATAGGTCATATCGTGTAAATTTTGGCTATATTTTCCGATTACTTGTGACGAAGCTTGGTGCTCGATTTCTGCTATTTTTTTGCCGTCACAATCGATAAGAGATCGCGTTTATATCTGCTAAACGTTTGAAATTTACTTTTTTTCTGGCAGCGACTGCTCGATTTCTGCCAGCATTTCTGGTCAGTAATCTTCATGTGACACATCGTGCTGTTTTTCGCTAAAAGACTGGGTGTCGCAAAATGCGCATTT
This sequence comes from Monomorium pharaonis, assembly GCF_013373865.1. Classification (NCBI taxonomy): domain Eukaryota; kingdom Metazoa; phylum Arthropoda; class Insecta; order Hymenoptera; family Formicidae; genus Monomorium; species Monomorium pharaonis. The sequence goes on from NC_050467.1 coordinate 8,194,582, forward strand.
CATGCTTGCCGTGTCTTTCCGTTAGAGTCCAAATTTGTCAGATTGTGTTCGATATTAGTATGAATTTACGAAATCTGTCATGTTATGGTAGCAGATGATATTCGGCCGCGCAAGTACGGGGGCAATATTTTTGTTCGTAATCTATGGTGTTAGAAACTAAGCTTAATGAGGAAGCAGCAGATTAATTTGTAATATCATGCTCGATTTGCTGCCATATTCTGGCAAGATGCTAGCATTTTGCTTGCTGGGTATAATTACTATAAATGAATTAATTGAAATAATAATGAAATATTTGTTCTAGTTTTATCATTTATTTTAAATGTTTTAATATTAACAAAATATAAAAAATGTAGTGCTTTTTAAATTTTTCAATTTACAATATATTTTACAGGATCGTAGACCATCGTGAGCGATGTACATTCAAAAGAGATTAGATCAAAAAGAGAAATAGTAAATGTATATTCTTCTCTCGCAGAGTTTGGTCAGATCGCCTTATAGTATGATTTTTATTAGAAAATCTCTACTTTGAGTTAGAACGATTACATTGCCAGAAATATAATTGGTCACACTAAATTATTTTATATTGTTGGCAATCCTTTAATCAATGATTAAAATTAATAGGAGTTGGCTCTAATCTTTTCAAACATTGATTTCATTAACTGGTGTTGTGTGGGATAAAACTCAATGTTTCAAGATCTTAGCTGTTTAAATATTTCTTGTATAATTTTTATGTATTTTCTATTTGTTCAAATTGCGTGCAGTCTTGAAACGCAATTCCAGTAACATCACAATATTATCACAATATTAAATTGATTGAATGATAATCAATTTAATAATATTGATATTATTTTTTAGAAAAAGGATCTTATATATTAATTGTTATTATAGTATTAATTATATATTTATAACATAATATTCAATTTAGAAGCTGTGTTTCAAAATTTAACAAATTAAATAATGTTATTTTTTAATTAAAATAATTTTAAAAAAAGGTTACATATTGAAATTTGCAGTTACCCACATAGCATATATCATTAAAATATCCTGTACTCATACTGTTAACATACGTATCGTATATAATGTACTGAGAATATTCTTATAATATCTTCTATAATATATCATTATTCGTATATTATTAAAATATACCTGTTATATCTAAATCAGTTATATATACCGTACACAATCTACTGAAAATATTGTTATAATATCTTCTATATATCATTAGTCCGCAACAGCCGCGGGTAGTTAGCAAGATCGCTGCTAGGCGAAAGCGCGGCGTTTCTCCTTCTCGAAGAAAATTTACACCAAAAAGCCTATAAAAGAAAACCATCCACAGCAACGAATTATCTCCCGGTGTGTGTCCTGAGCTCAATAGGCTTACCTAGCAGTAAAGTGTGGTATCATTTTTGTTACTCAAAGAAAGTCCCTTGGGCCTCCGCAACTTGAATAGAGCTTCCGAGAATTGAGAAAATATAAAAATAAAATTTTAGTTCTTGATTCCTTGGTCTTATGCAGTGGCCAAGAAGTAGCGAGAAACACTAGCTACTTTCTGGATAGATTATATGTTCAGGAGCTAAGATTCAGAAGGTTACATATACAACTTCGTACTAGTCATTTTTTCTAGACGGATGCTAGACAGAATCTAGAAACTGTCCAGAACCTAGCCATATGCAAGGCGAAATTTCCACACGGGTAGTTCATTGTCATCGTCATCGTCACCCGATGCCCAGCTAACATAATAGTATGTACCATGCATATTTTATCATCGGTTCTACGTTGATACTAGTGATATTCTTGGTATCTACTGCAAAATATTCTTAGTATATTCTACGAAGCAGAAAAAGGAGGAAATAGGAATGTACTCAGTACGTTCTCAATAAATAGTAGTACGTATCTCGAATGTTTTTCTCACAATTTACGCAATATACTGCTGCAAATCCTTTGAACATCCTTAGCATCTACATGTGCTGTATGGATAGCAAATTCATAAACTTAATCAGCCGAGTTAATCGAAGTTGATGAAACCAGTCCCAATTTTATTTTTTTGTCGAAAGGATAAAACTAAGTATAAGGAAATTTAAAGAATGTTTTATAGACAATTTTTCTCGCTCCATCAAAAAAACATGTTTTAAGACATTTTTTCGTCGCTTTTTAATATTTTGCGCTCTTTGGGAAATAATCTTGTTCAAACAGAACCAAAAGATAGGAACGAAAGTGACGTGGTAAGAGAAAGCTATCAATTTAGGACAGCACAGAATTTAATATATGTACGAAAAGTCAAAAGAAAACTATTTACATTATATACAATTAAGGTTCGATAGCACGGATAAAGGGTGCTCGCTCGGGTCGTCGAGGGACCGCACTAACAAAAACGGTCGGAAAAACTAGTCGCGCGATTGACACAATAGACTCGCTATATTTATTATCACGAAGCACGAGACTTAGCGCATACCGCAGTAGACGAGCACACGCGATTAAGCGAGGAGCAAACCACGCGAATAATTACGAGTCAAAACTAGCGATCAGATCCTTTCGAATCTCGGCGATTATCTGACTCAGAGCTGCTCCCGCGGAGTCTGGGATTTCTCCAAAAACTTCTCGAATGCTCGACAAAACGGGGAAGACTATACCAAACGATAAGGACACTCTAATACCTCGGAGGGGGGCGAAAATACAAGTTTAAGCTGAGACGGTGCGACGTTAGTACGTGAGCATTCGGAGTTTTTGAATTTGACGGCCGCTCAGCTGTTCTAACTGTCACGGCCGCTGTGTTGTTATTTACGCTCACTTCGTTATACCCGGGGGGTCTGGAAGAGTCAACACCAACGTTCGAAAATCTTGTAGGAAATAATATGTCAAATGTTTATTTAAGAAATTAAGGAAAGTTTCAAAACTCGTATACGTTACATATAACTCTCAACTCGCGAAACGTTACTTGAAACTCACAAGATTTTTAATAAATTCTCAAGATTCGCAACTTGACTCTCCGAAAGTATCCTCTCATCTGATCAGAAAATTCTTTTTCGCGATTCATTAAAAAAAAATACTCTCACACCGTTTGCTGTTGAATTCTCGACACACTCGCACGCTCACATACGTTATACTCCCTACAATGTTAAAATATATATTATTTCAAAATGTTTAAAAAAAGATTCATGACAATCAACATTTCTTATATACTTTAATGTTTTCTGTTTATTGGACTAGTACAAATTAAAATTTATTTATATTTTAAATACATTGAAGTATTGGATATAGACAAAATATTTAATAATATTTATAATATCATGCCACAAAACATAAAATTAAAATATTGAAAATAGCAATAACTTATAAAATATTTCGATAATTCTAAATAGTATTTAAAATAGAATTCTTTTCTTTGACATCTACAGATAAGTCACACAATTCTCCCACTAAATTATTCATATCCTTTACACACAACAGTTTTTTTATTTCCTCAGATATTTTTTGAAGTGTTCTTGAATATTTTTTCTCGAGAAGAGGACAAAACTGATTGTTTAAAAAAGATGAAATACTCACAGTACTAAAATCAAGGCACTGATAATAAATCTAGAAAAAACAAATAATTTTAATAATTTAAGAAATAGTTGATAGTCTATTATTGAGTATTTAAGCTAGTGCTATATATATATATATATATATATATATATATATATATATATATATATATATATAATGTGTGTGTGTGTATACATGTATGCATGTTAGCAGTAACCCTTTTATTGCCAGTAGAAAGTATATTTCTCACTTATTTTCCTTTTATTTTTATATCATGAAAAATGTTTCGAGATACTAATAATAATGTTCGATTTTTCCGGTACAGAAATACTTAATTTATATCTTTCCACAGTTTTTCGTATCCAATTGTCCTTATCCTTAGCAATTTATAACAATTTAAATGTAAAAAAATCAATTTATTTAAACCAATTTTTGATTTTTTTCTAAATTAAAATTTAGAAAAATATAGCCGTATTTAACACAAAATTTACACTATAGTCTTTTATGATTTTTCGCTTAAATAAAAATATAACACGCAGAAAAATGAATTATTAATAAAGCAATATAAAATATCGCCTGTCTTAGATTACCCCATATCTGTTGACCATGTTATTCCATCCCTGCCTTTATTGTACTAATAATTAATGTATGATGGCGGCCATATTAGATTCGTCATATTAAATTTGCACAATCTGAACACAGATTTGGAATCAGCGATCCAAAAAACATAGGTATGCAAAGTTTCAAAAAAATCTGTTGAAAAAAATCTAATTCGATAATCCAAGGGTTTGTGTGTGCGTGTGTGCGCGTGCAGGGAGGGGGGAAAGGAGGGGGGAGAGAGAGAGAGAGAGAGAGAGAGAGAGAGAGAGAGAGAGAGAGAGAGAGAGAGAGAGAGAGAGAGAGAGAGAGAGAGAGCGAGAGAGAGCTTAAGGCGATGCTGGACTGCCTCTCAAACTTGATCGAGGTCGATAATGTAGAGTCATTCGTGCACATTATTAATAAGATTTCATATACATATATTTCTTTTATAGATTTGGAAATTCTTTTCCAGAATTAAAGTATACATATTAATATCCATCTGTGAATTGGATTTTATATCGAGAACAAAAAATATTTTTTTTATTGCTCTACTTACCGAATTTTTACGCGTATATAACCCAGCAAATACAAAGTTACATGTAACGTGCTTGTTAGTTGTAATTTCCCACTCAATAATATAATTGCAATATAACACACGTGTTATATTACAATTACATTGTTGAGTGGGAAATTACAACTAACAGGTATGTTACATGTAACTTGGTGTTTGGTGGAAACCTAAATTTTCGTTTCACAATTTCGTCTCAATTAGGCACTAAAATCTAATTTTCGAAACGACACTGTTTGTTCTCGTCGTCTACTAGTCTGTAAATACGAATTTCGTAGGTACAAACTGTAGATTTTTTATATTAAGCAAACATTGTTATGATGTGACAGCAAATTAACAAATTTTTTCCCGTTTTTGGAGGAAACTCCACTCCACAGATTGATAGCAATGGATGCGTATTTTTATTTTGGAGAAGGATTTCCAAATCTATAAAAGAAATAAAAAGATATTGTGAAACAAAAATTACTATCTTTTTGTCAGTAAAACAGACAACTCCAGCATCTCCTTAACATATATATTATATATATAGCATTTATTGAAATAAGAGTTGCAACATTTCTAATTGAATGGCCCATTCTTAATAATTATATGTAAATATATCATATAAATAATATTTTGAAATAGTTTAAATACACAAAATAGACCACAAAAATTTTATTATAAAAGAAAAGGATACCGAATATAGGATACTTTCTGTTTAAAAAGTATTAAAGTCTTATTGATAAGCATTATTGATTAAAAAATTAAGTATATTTTTCATTTTATATACTTTAAATATGAAGTTTTTATCATAAGCAAAATACTGCAAAACAATTAGTAAAAAATACATATACAATATAGAAACCAATTTTTGCTGTTTTGAAAATAAGTTCCTAAAACAAGAGGTAAATAAACAATCTTTAATAAAAATATTCACGTAAACAAAAACAAAATATAAACGTGCAATTGGATTGTTATCAAATTTATCATAGATTTAGATCCAAGTAAACACCAACTAACAGTAGTTATATAAGTTTTAGTTATAATTTCTTACTCAACAATATAACTCGTTATATAACTTTTAGCAGTTATATTATTAAATAAGAAATTATTACTAGCATTTATATAACTATTTGTTGGTGTTTGTTGAAGGGTATATCATCAAAAAGTTCAAAGTAGAGTTGTTTTTAACCAGTGCTTAAAACAGAATAATTTATCTAATAAATTAAAAAGCAAGCATCTAAAATTTAGATAAGATGTTAAATGAATTAAATATAAAAATTGGGCAGAACACAAAATTTTTTGCTGAATCATACGATAAATAATGTATCGCGAGAGGAGAGTGTCGCAGCCTAAGCAGCACTAGGGAGGCTCGAGCAGCTCACAGAATGGAATTAATTTTGCAAAAGCGAAGGGAATATTATATTGGGCCCTTGGAATGCCTGATTAGCTTCAAATTGCTGTAAGTTTAAAAAAACTACTTTTTTGAAACAAAAACTTTAAACGCGTTCATCTAGAAGGTGTTAGAATAAAGTAACATGCTTTTTGGTTTTTTTGTTTCAGACCAAAATTAAGGCCGCTATCACAGACACCTCCAGCAAGAAGGCGTTGAGAACATCGGTTATAAAACCAATTAAAAAAGCCTTTTTTTATTACAAATTAAATTTTTTTGTATAGTTAAAACATTGAGTACAACACTCTTATTCATTAATTATAAGTTGTCAAAAAAATTGAAAAAAAAACTTGCTTTTTTGAGTTTCTAAACAAGGATCCTCCCTTAACTATTAATTACAAATATATTGTTTTATTCCTATTAGTCTATCCCCATTCGGTATCTTTCCTCTATACATATGTTTCAATTTCTATTTTTTATATTTTTATATACCTCAAATTTTTTGCTTAATGGATCCACAGTAAGAGCTTTTAAAAAATATTCCGCTGCATTTGGTATATCTTTGTGGAGAGAATAATAAGCTACAGCAATCGCTAAAAGTATAGTTATTTGTCGTTCTTTAATCGATTGCTCATATTTCTTCAACATTCTTAATAGATGTGGTAATGGTTCCAGTTCTCCCACTTCCCAACCATATCGTATATAAGAAAACTCTGCTACAAAGTTATTACATTCGGCAGCCTTCTTAAAATACTTTAGAGCTTCCTAAAGAAAATGCAACATATGTAATTTTTAAAAAGAACAAAACAAGAAATAATATATTAAAAATATTGCATTGAGATAGTATATAAACAAATATGAATCATGTAATACACACACATAGGTTTAGTAAGAAAAGAATATATCTTTTCTACGAATTAAGGCTACTGGCCCCTCGCCACAGACGTATTGAATTTCGGAAGTCAGACGAGAAACAAAACGTTGACAGCTTAATATTTGCGCTTATGCCATTTGCAAATAAAAATAAATTTGAATAAAATAACACATAAGACCATTTTAATACACTTCTAAAATATGGCGAATGTTATCCTTTTTCCTTACCAGTCAATACATAACCGTAAATAAATATAATACAAGGCAAAGCATATCATACAAGACAAGCACTTTTATTTGTCGCAAAGAGAAAAAAAAATCTTCATTTTATGTATAATAGTTACTATAATTTTCATTCGCCATATTTTAGAATTTTACAAGTTACAGCACTAGAATACAGTAAATAATTATAGTATAGCACAGATGTAAAAATTAGAATGTCAACGTATCATTTCTCGCCTGTGATGTCATAAATTCAATATGGTTGCAGAGAAGCAAAAAGCCTCTAAATTTACTTAAAACAAATTGAAATTAAAGGAGGGTATAAATTTTAAACGATTTGGGGATCGCAAAGCAAACGTGAATTTCCTACGTTTTTCTTTGTATTTTTTCAGGTAGAATTCAAAAATTGACCTTAAAACTATGCCAAGTAAAGGAAAAAAATAATTATAGACGTTTAAACATTAATTTCTCCTGGAAATTATGCATTTTCCAACACTACCATCTTAAATACCTTTTTAGAGGTGCTAAATCTTCATTGTAGTAATATAAACGAATTCTTGAACAACATCGGAATTAAAAATAATCTCAAAACAAATGAGAGGAGAGAAAATAAAGAGAAACAATAAACATAAGCGTTTTCAATCTTTGAACTTACAACATATATGTAGTTAATACTATTTAAAGACTATATATGGATAATATTTAAGTAATTAACTTCAAATATTATATTACATAATCTCGTTGTTATATTTACTTTGTAATCCCCACTCTGTTCATATAGTATCCCTGTGTAATGCAGATATGTAGAATTATTTGGTGCTATTTCCTTGATAGCATCAAGACATTCTTTTGCTGATAATCTCTCATCTGAGGATGCACGCAAAAACATAAGAGTCAGTCGTAACAATATTTTATAATTAGTAGGTTTCGTCTTTAATATTTCTTTAGCAATTTGGATTACTTCTCTTTCATTAGCGTTTTTCCTCATCATATAATTTCTTTCTTTACTAAATTTATGAAAAGTTTCAATACGCATTTGCAAATAATACATTGCAAATGTATGATTCTTAGACATAGCATATGCTATTTCAAAATGTTCTTTCTCCAGTTCAGACACGTTAGATGAGATATTTATTAAACGCCTTTGACGTCTAAGATTCTTCGCAAGAATAAAATGCCATAATGGACAGTCTTGATTCCTTTCAACCGCTTTCTTAGCAGCATCGACCGCTTTGTCCATACCAAAATCGTTTAAACAAGACCATACGACACTTTTACAACCGTACAGAGCACCTGATTCTGTATCGTTAAAGTCTTCGACATCGATAATATTATACAATATTTCTTGCAGTTCATTCATGTTATCAACATCGTACAAAAAGAAACATTTTGTAGCGTAAAAAACATGTTCAATCGCTCTTAGCATTTGATGAAATTCCTTCCTGCAATTATGCAATAATAATAAATTAAGAATACTCAATATATTAAGGAGGTTCTCCAAGTTTTTAATATAAAAATTTACATAACTACTGGACAACATTAGAGAAACAAAAGTTTAAAAGGAAGACATGCATTGTCCCAAAAATCTATAATCCTAAAATTTAAGACTTTAGGCATTGTCCCGAAAAGTCAAAATCCCGAAATGTCAGACTTGAGACATTGTCCCGAAAAGACAAAATCCCAAAATTTAAGACTCAAAATATTATCTCGAAAAGTCAAAAGGCCGAAATTTAAAAAGTGAAACAAAAATTAAAATTTAGATTTAGACATTAAATACATTTTAATTTTTTTAGTAAAACAAATAGAAAAAAACTTGTTTAAACTATGTGTCTATGCGCGTGCGCGCCCGCGCGTGTGTGTGTGTTTGTAGACACTTTAAATTAAAATTTTAATTAAAGTTTTATTATAATTATAAAATAAATATAATTATAATTTTTTAAAATATGTAATTAAAACTATTATAATATATAATTAAAAATAATTTTTATACATTTGCAACTTTAATTAATTATAACTTTATTATAATTATTAAATATCAATGTTTAATTACATAATTTTTATATTTATTATACTTTTATTCAATTGTAATTATTTTGTAACTATAAAGTTTATATAATTAAAGTTTAAATTTAATTGAAATTAATTACAATTGTTTAATTTTTTAATATTTTAATTTTTATAACTATAACTTATAACTTATTTATCATAATATATTTACGTATTTTTACGTATTAGTTTATTATTATTACAGATTTTTACAGATTATTAATAATCTGTAATAATTATTACAGATTTTCAATGTATAGAAAGCTAAAACGGACGTAAAAATAACATATTATTTTTACGTCCGTTTTAGCTTTCTATACATTGAAAATCTGTTTGGTTTAATAAGATTTATCCAAAATTGCTCATGTCGACCAGTGTACGTAAATACATTATTATGTTATACACATACATTACACATATACATGTGTTACATTATATTGTATATATTCTCATTATGCATACTATTTTGAAATTTGTAAAATGTGTATTTTAATTTTCTTTAATTATTCTTTACAAACATTTAGCGTCCAAAGAAAAGAGTAAATAATGTTTAATCATGTTAAGAATACTCATCTATTTAAAAATCAATAAGATTCGATAAATTTCAGCTTTTGTAATATCTTAAAAGTATTAAAACTATTAAAAGAACGATGATACAATAAAAAAGAGTGCCAGAGATCTCTACGAGTGCGATTCAATTTATTTCTGAATTTTTCCGGACCCTTTTCTGCATCAGATTACTCTGTAATGCTTCCAAACTGCATCCTTGCAAATTTTGTTTTTTACAGGCGGTTGTTTCGAGGGGCGTAGCTTCGAAATTACGAGATCCACAAAGGAGAGACTTCGCAGGAGTTAAGTCACTTCGGGCTATCATACCAAAAATTCAGTTTTTTTGTTCAATTTTTACGAACTTGGTGCTATTTCAAACTTTTGTTCCTCTAATATTAACCTTTTGTACACACATTTATTTTTTTCAACCTTCGCATACACACTGGATGGTTGCCACCCATGACAATTTTCAAATAACTGTATCTTTTAAAATATTTATACTAAAATTCTAAAAAAAAAGGATTAACTTTAATATTTATAGAAAGTATTTACATACTTTTAGTATTAAAATATAAGAAATTTTATACTTAAAAAATTATTAACCCAGCAAACACAGAATATTGCAGCAACATTGCAGCAATGTTGTAATATTGTTGTGATGTTGCTACAATGTTACAACATTGTCGCAATGTTGCTGCTATGTTCTGTGTTTGCTGGGAATGATTAAAAAAAAATTATTTTGGCAGTTTTTGCAGTTTTTGAAATTTCTTCCATTTATTGCGATACTTAAAAGGTACAGAGCCCTGAATTTTTAGAAGTCAAAAAATTATGGGTGGTAACTATCCAGTGTGTATACGAAGGGTTTGTCAGTAGTTTATAATAATAAGAACTTGATCTCTCTGAAAAATCTGAAAATAAATTTACGACTAATATAATACAGTCTATTTAAAAAGTTCGGAGACTGATTTCTTCTGGCGATATTAATGACTTTACCTCTTTGCCAATATAAGAACTAATTAATAGGAAGTCTCATAAGTCTGCATATTTTTTTATCGCAATTGAATCAGTATTTCGTGTGTAATGCATGTTTGAACTTCATCAGATTTCTCGTGTTGTCACAGGTGTTGAATTTCCTGCACATCTCGAAATAGGGTTTTTTAAGAGCTGAGACTAAGATAAAGTCAACTAGTACGATGGATGTGTAATTATAGCAATAAATTTTTCAGTAAAATATATAGTAATAATTAATAAAAAATGCGTCGAGCATTATATAAAAAAATTGTAACAACACAAAAAATCTGATGAACTTCAAACATGAATTGCACACAAAATACTGATTCAATTGCAATTAAAGAAAATAACAAATTCATGAAAAATTAATTAGTTCTTGTATTAATAAAGAGATAATAGCGCCGGATAAAAATCAGTCCCCGAACTTTTTAAATAAACTGTATACAGGCATTTCTTCAAAGGATCGTATAAATGATAAATGAATGTTTTAGTTATATAACTATTAATTGCACTAAGTTCTTTTTTAATTTAAATGTTCGTTAATTGCACTAACTTATGCCAAAAAATATAAAATATACAAATTTCTTGCAATAAAAGTAATAAAAAAATTATATTAACTTAGAGCATATGCACACGCCATATAGGTAAATAAATTATTTATACATATTTAACGCGTCAAATAAATGATGTAAAAAAGGAAAAAATTAATTAGAACGTTTATTTGAGGAGATAAGAAAATAGTTTAGTTCATTAGTCTTGTCTCGTCGAGCTAGCCCAGTTTTAAAAAAATCGTCTTTCTAGGACGCTTAATTCCCGAGATATTAATGATTGAAGTAATTTGAATGCGCCAGATTCATTTTATACGCATCTGGCCACGCGCGCGCTCGTCGCCGGCCGTCGCTCTCGAGTGATACTGCTTTTGTTAACACGTTTACAGTAGTCAATTTTCACGAATCGCTTTGAACTTTTGGGAAAGGTTACTTTAACTATTTAATAAGACGCTGTCAAAATTTCAGCTCTTAATATTCATAACTATAGCAACAGCGATTTTTTGGAAAAAAAAATTATCTCGACTTCTAAGCAAGCTAAGACAATGTTTTTTTTTTAATTTAAAGAAAAATCGCACCTTTCAAATGCATTTTACCCCATGTTGATAGCGTTAATATTTTAGAAGTTATATAATTGTTAATAAGGCTTATTTTTTACACGTTTATTTGAGACACTTAATTGCATTGCACACATTTCGCAATACCGATATATAATAGTGCAACTTTTTAAGAAGAGAACAAACTTTGGTTCAGGTTCAGGTTTGTGCATGGTCTCAAAAATGTAGAAATTGAATTTTAGTGGGGCGCGTTTTGAATAAACAATTGACATTATTCGAGAAGTAGTTAATATTTTTTGATGAAATTTAGTACACTTTTTTATCAAACAAACAATTAAAGAAATGGCCATTTTTCATGGTTTCTTTCAACTTTACAACCAAACTAATTGACCGATCTTAATGAACCAAATTTGGGATGCTCACTAAATAAATTCGGTATGAATGCGGTATTCAAAATTCCCAAAAAACTCGACTTACAACTTGTTAGTAATAAAAAAAGGCAAAGATCCCCTTGATCAAAAAAATAGAACAGGAGTTGTACTGCATAAAGTGCAATGATTGTGACGCCTCTTACATCGGTCAAACTAAACGACATTTAGAAACTCGTGTAAAAGAACATAGAAATGACATTAAAAAACATGCGGATTCACTTTCTGTAGTTAGTAAGCATAGGATTTCTGCAAATCATGATTTTTGCTGATCCTCTCCTAAAATACTGCATTATGAGAGGCACACGAGGAAGCGCGAAATTGCGGAAATGTTCCTCATAAAAAAGAATAATAATGGTCTCAATTTAGAGTAAGATACTGAGAACTTAAGGGGTTAAACCACTGTAGAATTTTCAAAAAAATGGAAAAAAAATTTTTTTCTTAAAAGGTGCTTAGGGGTCTTAGAAATAAGATACAACATCATTTATAAGGAGGGGAATTTTTTAAGTGCCTGTATTTTGATCCCGACCAAAGTCACCTGCTGCGCGCTCAGAGCAGGTATAAGACTCGGCGCGACGCGCTACAATTTTTATTTGGACCAGAAAAAAAAAGAAGAAAAGAAGAACAGAAGAATGTCAATTTAAAAGGCCAATTACAGAGCAGGCATCGTAGATTGAAAGTATATCACAAATTTTCATGATTTTCTCATAAATAAAACTTTAAACGCGTTTTTCTCAAAACTACTTTTTTCGATCCGGCTGGAAACATAACTCGCTCAATTCTTTACCGATTTACTTGAAATTTTTACTATACATTCTAAACAACATTATTTAGAGAAAAACGTACGGATTTTTTTTTATGATGCATATTTCTTTAGTTATAAACAATTTAGTGCCTATTTTTTTAGGTGAAAATTCGACTTCTTTTTCAAATGTCCACCATTTTTGCAAAAAGTGATATAAAAAAGAATCCGTACGTCTTTCTCGAGCTTTTTATATGTAAAACTAAAAAAAACTTAATTTTTGTTCCAAGTTCAAAATTGGAGGAGAAACTTTTCCGGCCGCGGAGCACTTCGTGTCGGCGAGCGTTGCCATCAACCAGCTGCACAATTGGCATTTTGTTTTTAATTGCCTTATAAAAATTTATTCTCACACTTCAATGTATAGGCAATAAAGACCCATAAACATATTTTTGATTTTTGTCATTGTTTTCCCGGAAAAAATTCTTAAAATTAGGTTACTTTTCGACGCTCTAGAGTGGTTTAACTCCTTAAATCCTATGTATAATAACATAATAAAATCTGTGTGAGCATTATCGGTCTACTTAACCTTCAGGGGCACATTGATCTCAATCTCTTTTCGTGTTGGAAACAGTGCGGGCATATTATTATCTTGTGATTTTTTTACCTACATATGACTACAGTTTCCATACACGGTTTATTTAATTATGACCATCATCATAGTTTACACTGTTCTACTTATATATTTTTTCTTTTCCTATTTATACACCGTGATCTACATTGATCCAAGTTTTTACTCGTTTTTAATTTTACATTATGACGTGTCAATTGTTGCTGCACGAAACATGTAAGTTTGCATAAAAAAAACCTCTTTTTTCTGTATTACAAAAAATACTTCATTCTTTTACCTTTCAGACTCTGTTTTTACTGACTTTACTATATTTATCTTACGAAATTACTGGTCATTATTATATTTCTCCCTTCTTCTACTTCTTTTTTTACACAGTGCATAATCTGTAACTTGCGGCAATAAGTTTATTGACTGCTATGTTTCTTTGCCAACTACGTCAGCTTTGTACTTGAAAAGGACCTGATACGTGGTCGAAACGTACTTGACTTTTTAATTTTGAATAAAATTGCCAGTTGGGTTGAATTTACGAAGATTTAGTCATTTTCTGATATATATATATATATATATATATATATATATATATATACTATTTAAATAAGATGCTTAATACTACAAAATGCGTGATATCCAAAATTACCTTTTTAAAAAAAGGTAAAAGACGCCAAGTGTGTATGTGCATCTCTAAGAAAAACACTATTATATTAGGTAAATTGTATTAATTATTCTATTGTTTTATTATCTTATTGTCTTCTCTACAAAAAGAATAATATAAAATAAATATGCCAACTATGCGTCAACCTTAAAACGGAAAAAAATAGCCCAAATACATAAACGCGTGCTTTCAAAAATAACTTTAAGATCAATATAATTAGCCAAGTATATTTTTAAAAAATCATTAAATAATTAAATGATTAAGATTAACTAACGTGAAGCAAAAACTTGGCGTGCCCGGCTCGTTGAAACACAGAACTCATCAATGTTATACAATATAGAAATTATTTGTATAAATACATAAAATAATGAAAAAATAATAACCTATCAAAAACTTTACAAACATAAAAAAGATATGTCAAGTACATAAACGCATTCAAAAATAATGCGAGATCAATACAATTAACCAAGTATATTTGAAAAAGACTTAAGAAAATTCTATAAAAATCTGTTAAAAAATTATTTAAAAAATGGAAACATTACGAATAACAGATAATAAAGCAAAAACTGATAGATATATAGTAAAACAATACCCAAGCCACATTAATCGCATTCTTGTGTATATATTTATTGGTATCAATAACAGTCTTGGAAATATAGAAAAAAATGCGAGCTGAGTCACGCCAAGTTTTTGCTTCACGTTGGTTAATTTTAATTATTTAATTATTTAATGATTTTTTTAAATTATACTTGGCTAATTGTATTAATCTTAAATTTATTTTTGAAAGCACGCGTTTATGTACTTGGTCTTTTTTCCATTTCAAGGTTGACGCATAGTTGGCGCATTTACTTCATATCATTCTTTTTGTAGAAAAGACAATAAGATAATAAAACAATAGAATAATTAATAAGACAATTTACCAAATATAATAGTTTTTTTTCTTAGAGGCGCACGCGCACGCACGCACGCACGCACGCACGCACGCACGCACGCACACACATGGCGCCTTTTTTTACCTTTTTTAAAAAGGTAAGTTTGTTTGGTTTCCACACCTCACACTACGCTAATTTTTCTTAGATATTTTATCATTTTATATTTGGGTCTTACACGATCTAAATTAGGCCAAAATTTGAAAATCTAGTTACTCTATTCTGAATGTATTTTGAACCATGGAATTAATATCTGGAATAAAGTATGGAAAAAGTACAAGTTTACATTTTGCTCAAGTGTTCTCAATAGCTCTACACTTGTATATGGAACATAGATAAAACCGAATATTAATTGTTAGTCAGCTTTTGAAATCATCCCTGTAATAATCTAAAGTTTTTAGATAAGGATTGAAATTGAGAACACAAATAATTTAAATTCATGGAACTTTTTTCAGTTATTTGTCAGTGATTGTCAAAAAACTCACTTTCTTTAGATACTTATTGATCACTAGTAACAAATCTAAGGTTAAATTTTTAAAATTTTAAATGGCTAAGCCGCACAAAAAAACAAAAAAAAAATTTTAATTAAAAAATCAAAAACCAAAAAACTTATATCAATTAGTCCATCAAATTAGTTCAGAAAGCGCCATTCTTGTTCTTATAACTTGTGGATCTCTTGTTGCAAGCTTGTGTAATTAAAGCATTTTTTAAGAAGTAGATATGCTTTTTATGAAAATGCATTTGCTACTATATAAACTATTCAGAATTTTCGAACTTTTTATTTTCTTATAAATTAAATTGACCATATTGAATTTGCAATTTTGAATTTGATAACACGAGCATAAAATTTATCATCAACAACCACAGGAATAACGATTTCTTTAGAATTGAATTTATAAATTTTAATGGTAGATTTATAATCAACAATCTCGAAAACCCAAGTCATCATTTTCAAACTGATTTTGAATTTTGAACTTATTAAATTAAAAAAGGATGATACGGTTTATAACTGCCATATTAAATCCACCAATTTAAATTTTGAAATTTTAGCACATTTATAATCAGCGACCTTGAAAATCGCCAGGTCCTCATTTTCTAGCCTACTGATTTTTATTTATTTTGGAAATTATTCGACTGATAGCCAGCATAAAATCAGTTATTTTGGAATTTATAGCATCTATACCAAATTAGTAATCAATAATTGCAAAAAAATACGATTTTTTTATAAGAAGCAATAAAATTGATTTATGAAGGCTTTTGTACTAAAAATAAAAATTTTCGGCAGCTACACTGACTCCAGCCGCCACTTTAAGTCGGCTATATGGAATTTGGAAAAACACCACTTAGTATCACATTAAAATAGATACAAGATAAATTTTTAACCTTTCTGCAACTGTTAAGAATTAAATAAATTTTGGAAAGCATGAGGTCTCCCGTCGGAAAAGAATTCCCCATATACATATTTTATACTCATGACAAACATCCTGTATTTTTGCTCTCGCTGCTAGATTAACACAGCTGTTATTGGAATTAAATAATTAAATTAAACAAATGGTTAAATTAAACAAATATTGAATAAATAAAAGTGAACAAAAATTAGAAATTAGAGTGTTTATTTTTATTTATTTATCTTTCCATTTATTAAAGTGTCATTATTATTCATTTATTAGTCTAAAAAAATCAAAATAAAATTTTAATTGGAGGAATGTACAGTAAGCACCGAAAGCTCATGACATGCTATGCTTTTGCATACTTCAACTGCACGTCATCTGATTAATCAACTTTATTTGTTAATAACTCGGTAAATAATAATTTAAGTTAAAATTAATAAATTTTTAGTTCAAAATTTTATCTTCTTTTACTTTCTAAAATAATAATTAATCATTCTAGGATTTAAAAAATTTTGTTCATAAAATGCTTAGAAAGTTTTAAAGGTTGTCTAGTATTTTGACAATTCTACCAAGTTTTCAGAATAAATTTGATTAATATGTAAATGTTCTTGATGTTTTTTTCAAATTTCTTGACAGTATAATTTTCTTCAGATCATTTTTTTTTAATATTATTGGAAGTTTTTAAATAATTAGCAAATAAAAAATGTAAGAATTCTGAAAAAATATATGTATATTTGGAAAAAAGTAGAATGTAAAAAACATTTTGAAAAAAAAAATAGTTTGTATTATTTGTTAATAAAAGTAGATATTGTTTATAAGTTATATATAATTGTCTTCAAATGACGTCACATTGAAAATGTTTGTGATTTATATCATAAGGATGTCTATAATTTAAAAATCATTATAAATCATTATAAATAATTCTTAAAATTTTTTACATCATTATTTATCAATATTATAAAGAAATAATTTTTTCATAAAATTTTTTTATTCAATTTAATTCGTTTTTTATTATTTTAAAAATACTATTAAAAACTTTATCATTTTTTTGTCATTTTTTGTTAATGCATGCACGCACGCAACTTCTATTTTTTTTAATTGAAAAACTTTAAATTTAAAACTTCTCAGGAAAACTTCAAATTATAAATAAATGTTATTCATCATCATACTTTTGATGAATCTGAATTAAAATGTTTTCAGCTTTTTCAATCCTTCTTCTTGCCTCATCGTTGTCTGCACTTAACACAGCTTGATAACATTTAAACAAAGATACTAATAATTGTTCTAAAGCATAACATGTTTCTTCTATCATCAAATCATTTTCATCATTATTACTTTCAGACCGTGTTGTGGAATGTTTTACCATACTGTCCAATATTTCCCAAGTAAATGGGCAGTGTAATTTGGAAAGTTTCAGTTTTATACTCATTTCCTGTTGTCCGTCAGCCATATCCTTAAAATAAATTCATAAATTTATTCATAAAATGTTTAAAGAAACCTGTTTCATGCTTTAAAATTAAATTATAAATAGAAAATCTATCCTAGCCTTAATTGCAACATTTATTTTTTTTTGTTCCCTTTTATTTAACTATTCTTCTATCCATTTATTTTTAATGTAGAAAACATAAAGTGTAGCTTTACCATACAGTTAAAAATTCAGGTGCAAAGTATAAATAATTTACATTATATTTATAAAATGTAAGCCATGTTTAGCTTTATCATTAATGTAAATCAATAAATCAAAGATTATATATCAAAAACATAATGGAAATTATGTTACTATATTCTTTTATTTTTAATATTGTCATTTCATAAATATTAAAGTCATATGTGTTAATGATTTAATTACGTTTTATTATCAATAATAATAACTAAAATAGGATCAATAAAAATGTCAAATATAAAGATAAAGATGAAATCATCTATAATCATTGATCTACAATAGATCTTGGTGTCAATAATTTTAGTGTAGTTTTACTATCTCTATCTAGCTCATATAAACTGCACGTCACAATTTTTGTCAATCTTGAAACAATTTTTTTCGGAAGAGGAAATTTTATAGATGCTTCTGAGCATCAATACTAAATTATATTAAATTGCTTGTTAATTTAATTTGTAAAATTACATATTCTGACTTCAATGAATGTATTTCAGTGTGTAATATAAACATAGATGATTTAATCTTTATCTTGATTTCTGTTATCCAATTTATAATCAAGTAGCAAGATAGAGTGTCTCATGTAAAGTATAAGCATGGCAAAATTGACCAGGCATCTTTTGTGCATGTGACACTGTTTCAAGATATTTTGTTTGGATTATCAGATTTCCTTCCCAGATAGTTAAACCTATCGATTATCTGAAAACCATGTATTGCAAATGTGTGTTGCATATCATATTAGTAAACATCTAGCAACAGTCAAATACAATCTATTGTCTACTATTGTTAAAAATAAATCAAAAATTGAACAAACAATATCATAATGACAGCAAGGTATACTATAATCCTATTGTATTTGTTATTATATTATAACCCATACAGCATACATCTTCCAGAAAGCTTTCTGAAAGATATTTGACAGAAAATATCTTTCAAAAAGCTTTCTGAAAGATATTGTGTTTTATGGGAACAAATTGTAATGGCAGAAACTAAGCTTAAAGAGAATATAGTGGATAGGAATTTATTGCTCTAGTCATAATCAAATTTACTGGTGCACTGCTACGGATGGAATTCATAGACCGATCTTAAGTTCAAGAATCGTTTTAAGTCTAGCCACAAGCAGACTTAAGACTTACTTAACCAATGAAATAACAGCATTAACATCTCAAGATCATACTTAAGATGAATCTTGAATAAGATCGATCTATGAATTCCATCCTAGACTATATTGGATTTTATTGGATCCTAAATTATACTGGATTATATTGGCTACATAAATAAGATTCATGTAAATGTAACAATACATAAATATATAATTGACATAATCTTGAAATTTATGGCATAGTTCTAATTAAAATACATAGTTAACCTTTTTGAATGAATATGTAAATCTATAATAGTCAGAAACAAAGCTCAATATTGTAAAACTATTCAAGGTTCATTAAAAACAAAAAATTTATTAAACAGTGCTTATTATTAAAATTAACTATAATATAGACCAATGTTTCAAGAATTTAAAATAAAAAATACTTGAAAAAAAAAAACATCTAAACAGAACTACTTGATCAGTGATACAGATATTAAAAAAAAATTTGCTGACTCACAAAATTAAAATACAAAGAGATCTATAATTTGCAAATAATTTGTGATAGCTTATTATGCCATACCAATATAGCAATGTATATGAAATAATATATACTTTTTATTTTAATTGAACACATATTTAAAGTGTACAATAATTACCTCCATAATCATGTAATTATCTCCAATCTAAAACTTAATATACACTTGCGTTACCAGTTATATATGGTTTATATACAAATAACAAATCTTTCGCTTCAATTGTCAATTGTCATATGTAGGTACATATGTCACATATAATAATGAGAATCTTATCGCTCAAGCAAACGAGACCAGCGAAAATGTGTGAATAACATTGGGATTTCCCATTAAGCCGGGTCTACAATGGGGCTGGTATTCATAAGCCTAGTTTACACCGAGCACTTGGTACGCGTCTCAAATAGTAAATAACTAGTGAATGCTTTTAATCATTAGCTGATTAGCTTAAATTCACTACTTGATACGCGTACTGGGTAATTATTCAGTTTAGGCACTGGTATTCAAATATCGATGTAGTTGTGCTTATTCGATACAATTTTGCTTAAAACGAACGAATCTGGCAAAAAAAAGCGTCGCTCTGCTCCGGAAAGCGAAATAGGCTTAGTTTACATCGTGCATTTGATACGCGTATCAGGTACCATATTTGTATCAAATTCGTACTAAATATTTAGTACGCACGATGTAAACGCTGCCGGATCAATTTGGTACGAGCGTATCAAGTAGGAGTATCGTACTAAACTGATACGCGTACCAAGTGATACAAATGTCGATGTAAACGCATAAAACGCATTTTAGAGAGAATTTAGCAATTGAGCATAACCTCAGTGCTAAAATCTAAAAACCGGTGTGAAAATGTCTTAGTAGGAGACATCAACATGAATTAAATTTGTATTATATTTTTCACAGTACATGCTTAGTACATTCGATGTAAACGCGCCCGTACTAAGGCTTTGGTGCGCACCAAACTTAATACGCGTACTAAGGTTTTGACGATGTAAACTAAGCCATAATAATCGCTAAAGTTGACTAATATTCAGGTTATGAAACCTGTCATACCGACACGATGTAATGACTTGAGCACGCGCAGCGATCATATTCTCACGCTTTTAGTCACAAGCGCATGCTCTGTTTCAAGTCATGGTAAAAATGCGCGAATTTCAAATGTCTATATACATATTTTTACAAGCACAATCTTTTGTGTGGAAAGTCGCAAACCCATGTGGTGCAGAGAATAGGCAACCCATGTATATTGCAAGCAAAGTATAAGGCCACATGGGTTAGCGACTTGGACGAGGTGGGTGCGGGAGGGGGGGCCGAAGGCCCCCCCTTGCACCACCCCCCCGTGTGTGTGTGTGTGTGTGTGTGTGTGTGTGTGCGTAAAGCATTTTCTGCACCACATGGGTTTGCGACTTTCCACACAAAAGATTAGCAAGATCCTTACGCAAGGATTGTCAATGATGGTTGATTATTACTAGATCATATGCTAATCTTTACAGTATTTATTATTTTTAGTATATGTAGACTTATTTATTATTAGTTACTATTAGAATACAAGGAAGTCGTTAAAAGTACATATACATTTTAAATTCGCGCCTTTATTTCATGCACATATGACCACCGAGCATGCGTATATGGCCGCGAAGCATGTACATATTACTGTAGAGCATGCGCACATGGCCGCGGAGAGTGCTTTTGTCGCTACATTTCGTCGATATGACAGATTTCTTAACCTGAATATTCGACAAATTTTACGATTATTATTTCGCTTTCCGGGGCAGAGCGACGCTTTTTTTTGCCAGATTCGTTCGTTTTAAGCAAAACTGTATCGAATAAGCACAACTACATCGATATTTGAATACCAGTGCCTAAACTGAATAATTACCGCGTACTGTAACGTCCGGGTCTAGGGATATTTCTTCTCAATGTGTGCGTCGCGACGCCTCGGTCGCCTGACCGACGCGGGAGCTCTCCTTTCAAATTTCGGGCAGCCCGCTGTAACGTCCCAGCGTCCGGAAAATTTTGTCCAAAAGTTTTCTCACGAAACTTGTCCAGACGCACGCGCGCTGAGTTACCTTACTCAGTAATATGTTTCTATGGCTCATTCTTACTTTCGTTTAAGTCGTCATTATATAATAATAATTCAAATATTAAGCACTTAATCGTACTTTAAAATTACGTACATATATATATAAAAATCATATATTACATATATGTATACTTTAAGTTATCTAGCATTATTTTAACTCTCTTATCGGTACGAACGCATAGGCAATCGGATCGTTTAAACTTCTAAATTCTTACTCTCGTATTGCTTATGGGTTCGTCGAGGATTAATTAACTGTAAGATAAATAAGAACCGGATATTTGTAAAGGCCCTTGCACGTGCACTGTCGGATGATTAAAGAAATGATATCTCGTCAACTGAATCCTCAAAGATTCAAACGGAACGGTTCTAAAACAAAATCTGCTATTATCAACACGACGGCGACAGAATGTCGCGCCTAAAGAAATACAATACGAAATTAATCCGCGTAATATCCGGACTGCGTGTCGGAAGATCAGGTGAACCATAGCTAGGCATTTAACATAAACAGTTCGTAAGATATATCCATTTCACGTTGGCGACGAGATGTCGCGCCCAAGAAATAATTAAGATTGATAAACCGGCGAGATATTTGGTAGTGAAAGCGATCCTAGCCGAAAAGTATCCCGGATCAAATGATCGACGAAATCCTAGACGAGATGTCTCCGATAAACATCCGCACACGTGCAAACGGTCTCACGCGCCTTATCAGCGACCCCCGAAACTTGGTTCCCGCCAAGCCGCCGAATCACTCCCACTCTTACCGACTCTTGCGCTTCGCGCGTGTTCCCTACTCCGGAGCGCTAGCGGCCGCTGAGCGCAGCGCCGATTTTGCTCGATCCCTTTGTCCGCGCCCTATTTAAATCCGCGCACAGACGCCGGATCATTCATTCTCTCATTATTTTTCGACACTCGTTCAGTACTAATTCAGCGATTAAGTCAGTCATTAGTTCTCGGTCACGCGTCACTCTTCAATCTTCAAGTTATCTGCAACCTCTCTCGTACTTCGCGATCAACTCATTGTTAATTAAGTTAACCAGTGCGTGCTCCGACAGACTGCTACCACCAACATATCTCTGGGACCATCTTCAACTGTCAAACCACATCAATCATTTAATTATTAGTGGACCAAACTATTGCTTCAAACCATATTATAACTCGTGAGTACTAATTAATTATTGTTTACTATCGCTCCCTAGAATATTTTCTGAAATTGAACTGTGCCATATTATAAAGAATCCTTTCGATAAGGATTAATTGTCGACTTCATTTTCCAAATAATTATAAACAACTCCTCTAGGTACAACCCTCTCCCCTCCCTTGTGCCGCGATGAATTCCACAACACCTAAAGTGAGTAGACTCAGTGATTAAAACAATCGTCGGTGAAATTAGAAAAGCCGGTATATTCGTGCTCAACGAAACTGTAGATTCCGCTAGCGAGCGTTCCATCGCTTGCCAGCGATATAAGAACAAAACCGTAGATTCCGCTAGCGAGCGTTCCATCGCTTGCCAGCGATATAAGAACAAAACCGTAGATTCCGCTAGCGAGCGTTCTATCGCTTGCCAGCGATATAAGTTAGTTAATCATTCACAAGCACGAATATACTCGACGGCCCTAATTTCCCTTGACGCAGAAAGATGCTTAACTAAGCGTTCACTCGCTTAACCAAGCGTTTATTTGTAGACCATCAAGAAAAATCGCCACCGCGCTGGGAAAAGGAAAAGAGCAAAAATCCTCAAGGCTCAACAAAAAGCCCTAGAGCGGGCTTTCGAGGAGATTGAGAATTTCGTGGGCTACCCGCTGGAACACACCCCCCTTCCTCCTCCAGTCACAGACGCTCCGCCAGGAAGAGCGATCTCTTCCTTTGATCTGTTCCAAGAAGACACCGTCCCTTTGGAAAACTATAACCAGTTAACGTCTAACGCGCCCGAAATAATCACGCTTAGCGATTCCGATCACGATTCTCCGGAGTTGGAACCTTTAGATCCAACTGCGGAATACCATAGCGATGCAGTAGCGCAGATTATCATATTTCCGCCAGAGAATTAAATAATACATGTAATAATCCTATACGTTGTTTTATTAATAAATATATACATATATATATATATCCAGATTCATTAATCTTAACTACATCAAGGTCATACTAACCAAATCCTACAAGGTTTTCCATCGGCAACAAGCTCTCGCCATACCCGGGTAGAGTTCGTGTAAGCGGGCTGCCCGAAATTTGAAAGGAGAGCTCCCGCGTCGGTCAGGCGACCGAGGCGTCGCGACGCACACATTGAGAAGAAATATCCCTAGACCCGGACGTTACACCGCTTACACGAACTCTACCCGGGTATGGCGAGAGCTTGTTGCCGATGGAAAACCTTGTAGGATTTGGTTAGTATGACCTTGATGTAGTTAAGATTAATGAATCTGGATATATATATGTATATATTTATTAATAAAACAACGTATAGGATTATTACATGTATTATTTAATTCTCTGGAGGAAATATAATAATCTGTGCTACTGCATCGCTATGGTATTCCGCAGTTGGATCTAAAGGTTCCAACTCCGGAGAATCGTGATCGGAATCGCTAAGCGTGATTATTTCGGGCGCGTTAGACGTTAACTGGTTATAGTTTTCCAAAGGGACGGTGTCTTCTTGGAACAGATCAAGGGAAGAGATTGCTCTTCCTGGCGGAGCGTCTGTGACTGGAGGAGGAAGGGGGGTGTGTTCCAGCGGGTAGCCCACGAAATTCTCAATCTCCTCGAAAGCCCGCTCTAGGGCTTTTTGTTGAGCCTTGAGGATTTTTGCTCTTTTCTTTTTCCCAGCGCGGTGGCGATTCTTCTTGATGGTCTACAAATAAACGCTTGGTTAAGCGAGTGAACGCTTAGTTAAGCATCTTTCTGCGTCAAGGGAAATTAGGGCCGTCGAGTATATTCGTGCTTGTGAATGATTAACTAACTTATATCGCTGGCAAGCGATAGAACGCTCGCTAGCGGAATCTACGGTTTCGTTGAGCACGAATATACCGGCTTTTCTAATTTCACCGACGATGTTTTAATCACTGAGTCACTCACTTTAGGTGTTGTAGAATTCATCGCGGCACAAGGGAGGGGAGAGGGTTGTACCTAGAGGAGTTGTTTATAATTATTTGGAAAATGAAGCCGACAATTAATCCTTATCGAAAGGATTCTTTATAATATGGCACAGTTCAATTTCGGAAAATATTCTAGGGAGCGAAAGTAAACAATAATTAATTAGTACTCACGAGTTATAATATAGTTTGAAGCAATAGTTTGGTCCACTAATAATTAAATGGTTGATGGGGGTTGACAGTTGAAGATGGTCGCAGAGATATGTTGGTGATAGCAGTCTGTCGGAGCACGCACTGGTTAACTTAATTAACAATGAGTTGATCGCGAAGTACGAGAGAGGTTGCAGATAACTTGAAGATTGAAGAGTGACGCGTGACCGAGAACTAATGACTGACTTAATCGCTGAATTGGTACTGAACGAGTGTCGAAAAAATACTGAGTGAAATGAATGAATGATCCGGCGTCTGTGCGCGGGTTTAAATAGGGCGCGGACAAAGGGATCGAGCAAAATCGGCGCTGCGCTCAGCGGCCGCTAGCGCTCCGGAGTAGGGAACACGCGCGAAGCGCAAGAGTCGGTAAGAGTGGGAGTGATTCGGCGGCTTGGCGGGAACCGAGTTTCGGGGGTCGCTGATAAGGCGCGTGAGATCGTTTGCACGTGTGCGGATGTTTATCGGAGATATCTCGTCTAGGATTTCGTCGATCATTTGATCCGGGATATTTTTCGGCTAGGATCGCTTTCACTACCAAATATCTCGCTGGTTTATCAATCTTAATTATTTCTTGGGCGCGACATCTCGTCGCCAACGTGAAATGGATATATCTTACGAACTGTTTATGTTAAATGCCTAGCTATGGTTCACCTGATCTTCCGACACGCAGTCCGGATATTACGCGGATTAATTTCGTATTGTATTTCTTTAGGCGCGACATCCTGTCGCCGTCGTGTTGATAATAGCAGATTTTGTTTTAGAACCGTTCCGTTTGAATCTTTGAGGATTCAGTTGACGAGATATCATTTCTTTAATCATCCGACAGTGCACGTGCAAGGGCCTTTACAAATATCCGGTTCTTATTTATCTTACAGTTAATTAATCCTCGACGAACCCATAAGCAATACGAGAGTAAGAATTTAGAAGTTTAAATGATCCGATTGCCTATGCGTTCGTATCGATAAGAGAGTTAAAATAATGCTAGATAACTTAAAGTATACGTATATGTAATATATGATTTTGATATATATATGTATGTAATTTTAAAGTACGATTAAGTGCTTAATATTTGAATTATTATTATATAATGACGACTTAAACGAAAGTAAGAATGAGCCATAGAAACGTATTACTGAGTAAGGTAACTCAGCGCGCATGCATCTGGACAAGTTTCGCGAGAAAACTTTTGGACAAAATTTTCCGGACGCTGGGACGTTACAGTACCAAGTGCTAGGTGTAAACTAGGTCATAGTCGGGTACGTCTTATATTTAAGATCATCTTAAGTATTGTCTTAAGACGCCATCAGCCAATCACAGAGCCGTATTAGCATGTTAAGCATTGCTCTAGTTTACATCGAGCACTTGGTACGCGTATCAAGTAGTGAATTTAAGCTGATCAGCCAATGATTAAACACATTTACTAGTTATTTACTATTTGATACCACTGATCTCATTAAAGTGGATATGGCATAGGACGAAATAAGTGTGACCAATTGAAGGTTGTAATCTCTGTACACAATATGGCGGTGTATACGAATACGAATACAGTTTACTGTGACGATGATACGAAATTCCACGTGTAATTAATTATCTATAGACGTAGATGTGTAGCAGTTTTATCCAAAATATTACTTTTTTTATAATAAAAATAGTAAAATAGTAAAATAGTAAGATTCCAAAATTAAAAAATGTGTTTATTGTGGAAAAGAAAGTGAAAATAAACAACAAACGTTTCATAGGTGAGTAAGGTTAAGTCTGAAAAGTTTAATAATAATATGTTTAATATATAATGTATCTGGATTCAAATATGTACCTCATAAGTACATAAGTATTTGTTGAATACACATTTTTATTATGTTGCTTTAAATTAAAAATTTAAGTTTTAAGTGATACGTTTGTTTTGAATTCATATATTTTATGTTATAAAATATATTTATAATGTAACATTATTGTCATTATGTTTAAATAGCACAGCATGTGACTTGCAAAGTTTAATAAAGCACGCAAAATAACATTTTTCTATTACTACTTTTCTATTACTATTTTCTAAAAAACGCGATAAAAAAATTATCTTATTTTCTATTTGCTTCTATGCTGTGCATGTATATAGTGCATGTATATACATTTTATTATGTACATTATAATATTTATACTTAAATATTAAATAAATCTATGCTAATCTATGTCTAATAGTTACTTTTTTTACAAGCTGCAAGTATGGATTACTACAACACAATTAAGGACACAAAGACAAAATAAGCTATAACAATACCCTTTAAACTTATTTATAAGTTTAGTAGTAGTAGTATTATTTATTAGTAAAATTATTTAACAAGATGGTCATAAATAAAAATTTACGATTTTTAGACACTTGCAAAATTTTATTTTTTAATCTTTTATTTATCCTCTTATTTAATAAAATATTTATATATTTTGACTCAATTTATACATAAAAATGTTATATATTACCAAATATTTTTTTAAATATTACAAAATATTTGTTATAAAGTCACTTACAAATGTCACTTACAATTATAAAAAAATACATAATATTAAATGTTATATGTATGATATAAAACAATATTATAAAAATTCAAATAAACACATTCCAGATTAATATTTTAGAACATTTCAAATTACTAAACATATACATTTTAATATATTTTGTAAATTAATTAATTTTTTAATTCATTTTTACTGGTTACATTATAATCATATTTTATATTTTTACAATATATCTTATTTAACACATATATTTTGTGTTAGTCATTCAAATTTTCCGCCAAAAGCGTGTACGCTGACTACAACTTTAATGGCTTTCGGTATTCTATTGGTCACACTTTTTTACCTCAGATTATTAGGGTATGCCATATCCACTTTAATGAGATCAGTGTTTGATACGCGTACCAAGTGCCTGGTAAACTAGTGGTTTGTTCGCGTCGCCAGGCCCCGACATGCTCCTACTCACTCCAACGCATTCTAATAGGTTGGCGTCATCGGAATCAACGTATTGGAGTGCGTTGGGGTGAATAGGAGCATGTGACGCGAACAGACCTTAGGGGTCATGCTCCGACATGCTCCTATTCACCCCAACGCACTCCAATACGTTGATTCCGATGACGCCAACCTATTAGAATGCGTTGGAGTGAGTAGGATCATGTCGGGGCATGGCGACGCGAACAAACCATAGGTCTATGGGTACGTTCCGTTTCACGCATGATACGCATGATGCATCGTTCATCCTTGTTGTTTGTCAAATGTTAAACAAGGATGAACAATGCATTATGCGCATCATGCGTTGAAACGGAACGCAGCCTATGCTTTAGGGTAACCCGACAATTTCCTCAAAAAATAGAGGAGTGATGTTGGTACTAACAAAAGTCCTTAAACACTAAATTTTAATTTTTGTGTATTAGCAGATTATTTACCTCTGTGAAGTTAGCCAGCCAACTTCAGCTTTATCAATTTTCACCAATTGGTATCCTTTGGTGGCCGTTTGGTGGTCTTTGGTAGTCCAGTCCCATCGTTTGGTGGTTAGCCGTTCTCCTGTAATATCAAAAATAAAATTTGGGTGGGTGTTTACGATAATGGCTATCCGAGTAATTTTCTCTAGGACCGAAATATATGATAAGCACAACCATCTACTATCATCATGATTCGTGACAACACAATGCTGTCCGGTATAGCCAAATCATCACGAGCAAGTTGCGAGTTGCGAGTTCCGTGAGTTTGTAGCAGGTAACCTAAAAAGTACGACATAAATAATTTGATTATTACAATTAAAAATAATCTGTTTTCAATGTATGGTAAGATTATTAACTTCATTAAAATAGTAATTATATAACACAATCATGTATTTTTAAAGTATTGTCTAAAGTAATATTAAAAAGATTATTTTATTTACAAATATTTATTTTATCTATCAAGTTTCTATCATAACGGTATTATTTCAAAACCTAATATAATATTTTAATTAAACATTGATTCTCAATAAATGTTATCATTTATTATTAACTAACATATATATTAGAAAAGTCATCTTTTATTAAACGGATGGTGTTAACACTTTGAAACAAATGAGATAAATTATGTAAAATTACTAAATAAATCATTATTAATAATATTTTTTAGATTACAAGTAAAATAAAAATTTAAGTATAAATATTTTTCTTTCTTGTAACAACTGTTAATGATAAGTTGCATGGTGTTATCATTATTTTAAAAAATCATATATCTTTATGTATAAATATTATGCATGAATATTTCACTAATGTGAAACTAATAATAATGTTTACAATAAATTTTTTTAATTTGTAATACAAGTGCATAGTAAATTAAGATATACTGTAAACAGATATACGTTAGATATGCGTTAGATATACGTTATAATAGAAACTTGATAGACAAATTAATAAATAAAATATTTGTAAATAAAATAATCTCTTTAATATTACTTTAGACAATACTTTAAAAATACATGATTGTGTTATATAATTACTATTTTAACGAAGTTAATAATCTTACCATACATTAAAAACAGATTATTTTTAATTGTAATAATCAAATTATTTATGTCGTACTTTTTAGGTTACCTGCTACAAACTCACGGAACTCGCAACTCGCAACTTGCTCGTGATGATTTGGCTATACCCACAGACTTCTATAATATACTAGACTGCTAGGTTCATTATATATTCTCCATTTAGTGTGTACCCGAAAAGTATGTACAAATAGGAGCTCATAGGCGGCAGACTGAATTACCGATTGGAATGTGGCTAATATTTTATAGTCCTACGACTATGGATTACTAGAGGAGTAAGTGAGATGTATGATACAATATATACATATATTATGTGATTATGAGAGTGTTCTCCTTGGACGCTTATGCGTACTTATGCGTTAAACGTATCATTCTTTTGCTCTTGTAATATAAAAGAAAAAGATAAAATGACAATAACCAAGGTATGTGATAAAAGGCTGCCCAAATATACATATATAAAAAAGCGGTATACATTTCTTTTCGTTTAAGTATTAAAACTAAAGGACAAATGATATAACCTCATTTTAAGAGCATTTTTGTATAAAATAACCTAATATTAATGATATTTATTAGTATTATTAAGTATCATTCTTTAAATATATATATATATAAACATTTAAAAAATGTCAACAAATTACTCGTAGCAACTATATGTGACATTTATTGGCATATATATATGTACATATACATTCCACTTGACGAACAATGTACATACATAGTAGATGACACATTCCGATCGGTTGTTATTCAGTCATGTACAACATATACATTATATACTGGTACGCCTAGGGAATCAAGGTTAACAGTCTAGTATATTATAGAAGTCTGTGGCTATACCGGACAGCATTGAGTTGTCACGAATCATGATGATAGTAGATGGTTGTGCTTATCATATATTTCGGTCCTAGAGAAAATTACTCGGATAGCCATTATCGTAAACACCCGGTGTAAAGTTAGCCCGACATTGTTTATTTTTGCACTAATTTTAATTTCAAGTAGTTCATTCGCTTCGGAATCGTTTGGTAGTCATGAATATGCTAATGAAAACGTTTGGTGGTCAACCGTTTTTGTAGAAATTAGAAAAAACCGTTTTTGAGTATCACTGGTTTTGGTATCACTGGAAATTCCCCAGATACATATTATTTATCATACAAATTCACTTTCAAAGGCGTCAACAGATGTAAAATCGTTTAGTGGTCACGAATAAACTAATGAAATCGTTTGATGGTCATCCGTTTTCCTAAAAATTCGAAAAAACCGTTTACGATTGGCATCATTGTAAACTTACTAGGCAAATATTATTTTTCGTACAAATTCACTTTCAAAGGCATTGTTGGATGTAAAATCGTTTAGTGGTCACGAATAAACTAATGAAAACGTTTGGTGGTCAACCGTTTTCATAGAAATGAGAAAAAACCGTTTTTGAGTGGCATTATTGCAAAATTCCACAAACGAATATTATTTTTCATACAATTTTACTTTCAAAGGCGTTATTGGATGTAAAATTGTTTAGTGGTCATGAATAAACTAATAAAAACGTTTGGTGGTCATCCGTTTTCGTAAAAATTCGAAAAAACCGTTTTCAATTGGCATTATTGTAAATTCACTAAACAAATATTATTTTTTATACAAATTCACTTTCAAAGGCATTATTGGATGTAAAATCGTTGGTTGATCATGAATATATTAATAAAAAAACGTGGTCAACCGTTTTCTTTAATATTACAGAAAAAATGCTTCCGGATGGCCTTGCTGTAAAACTCCCTAGAACCATTTAATTTTTCAAGCAAATTTACTTCGCAAAGGATTATTTGATGCGTAATCGTTTGGTGATTGCGAATTTTCTTTAAGGCAATTAAGGCTTACTACACTATTGTAGATCCGGGCTAACACGAGTCTAACAAACGACCAATCTGAGCACCCCCAGTGAACACATTTTATAGCGGCAATATAACATGGAATAACATGGAAGTTACATATGTAATTTGACATTGTTATTCTTGTGATATGTAGGTGCTATATGACATGGAAATAACCTGTTACGTAATGTTTGTTATACGCAAGTGATATAGCTGTTATACATCGTTTTGGCGTTACAGTTATTCAACAAAAATTGTATAATCGTAACATAACACGTTCGTATCAATGTTATTACGGAACGATGCGTCGTAGTTGACTCAGAAATCAGACAACATTATAACATCCTGAATGACAGATCTATTTGATAATAAAAAAAATTATTATAAAGATAATGTTTTCAAAAATAACAGTTTATCTACAATTACTGCGCACAAAAGTGTACAAAATCTAAATTCATCATGTGCTGAACAAAAACAGAATAATAAATGTATACTATTCAATTTTTCTTACAATTATAATCTATATAGTTAACCATCTAATTAATCATTTGAACGCTTCAAAGATTTAGTGCTAAATAGATCGCAATTTCCATCAAATTATTAAGGTTATGGAAAAATATAAATTTAACAATGAAATTAATAAGTAAATAAATTAATGCTATTTATTTTTAATATGTTTTGCAAAATTTAATTGCTTTTATAAAAAATAATATAGTCGCGTCAATTTACATATAGGTACATGTAGACAATAACAAGTACCCACCCAGTAAGAAATGGTACATCGAATCGACATCGATTCGACATCGAAATCATCATTTCGATGTCGATTCGACGTCGAATTGATGTCGAATTCATTATCGTTTCCCGCTGGGCATATCGATGAGTCAAATTGGCGTAGCAGGTAGAGTACAAGGTTCGTAATCCTAAGGTCCCGGGTTCAAACCTAGCAGCGGCAAGTAAGAATAAAATAAAAAATAACATAATTTAAATTTAATTAATTAATAAAAATTTATCCTAAATGTAGTATGTGCTGTTGATAAAAATAATTTCAAAAAAATGAAATTTTTATTTTATTTTATTTTTCTTTGTAACTGTTGTGTAACGGTTAGATAACATGTAATTATAACATGTTATATTGCTGAGTCGGAAATTGTAACTTACATGTAAGTTACGTGTAATTTCAGAGTAATGTAACCTGTTATATTCGGTTACATTGCTGTTACACTGCTGCTATATTACTGTGTTCACTGGGACCCATTTACACTTACAGAACGCATACGGGTTTTGTTTATTTTTTAACGAAACGGTTAACCACCAAATGTTTTAATTATAAAATTCGCGACCACCAAACATGCACCAAATTATGCATCGAATAATCCTTTGCGAAGTAAATTTGCTTGAAAAATTAAAATGGTTCTAGGAAGTTTTACAGCAAGACCATTTCGGAAGCATTTTTTCTGTAATATTAAAGAAAACGGTTGACCACCAAACGTTTTAATTAATATATTCGTAACCACCAAACGATTTTACATCCAATAATGCCTTTGAAAGTAAATTTGTATGAAAAATAATATTTTTTAGTGAGTTTACAGTGATGCCAATCGAAAATGGTTTTATCGAATTTTTACAAATACGAATGACCACTAAACGTTTTCGTTATGATATTCGCGACCACCAAACGATTACGCATCGAATGACTCCTTGCAAAGTCAAATTGGTAAAGAAAAACAAAATTTGTTTAGCAAATTCTAAAGTGTGACATGACCTAATCCTAATGAAAAGTCCCACGCATTCATTTAGCTTTTTTGACGACGAGACAAACCACCAAACGTTTTAATTACGAAATTTGCGATCACCAAACGATTACGTGTTGAATGACCCCTCGCAAAGTAAAATTGGTAGAAAAATGAAATTTTTTCCGCTAATTCCGCGATGTCGTGTAATGACCTATCCGCATGAAACGCGCGCACGTCGTCATTTACCTTTTTTTCACGACAACATTAACCACCAAACGTTTTAATTACGAAATTAGCGACCACCAAATGATTACGCATTGAATAATCCTTTGCGAAGTAAATTTGCTTAAAAAATTAAAATGGTTCTAGTGAGTTTTACAGCAAGGCCATTCGGCAGCATTTTTTCTGCAATATTAAAGAAAACGATTGACCACCAAACGTTTTCATTAATATATTCGTGACCATCAAACAATTTTACATCCAATAATGCCTTTGAAAGTGAATTTGTACGAAAAATAATATTTGCCTAGTAAGTTTACAATGATGCCAATCGTAAACGGTTTTTTAGGAAATTTTTAGGAAAACGGATGACCATCAAACGATTTCATTAGTT
Source organism: Monomorium pharaonis (assembly GCF_013373865.1). Lineage (NCBI taxonomy): Eukaryota > Metazoa > Arthropoda > Insecta > Hymenoptera > Formicidae > Monomorium > Monomorium pharaonis. The sequence goes on from NC_050467.1 coordinate 8,228,609, forward strand.
TATTCGTGACCACTAAACGATTTTACATTTGTTGACGCCTTTGAAAGTGAATTTGTATGATAAATAATATGTATCTGGGGAATTTCCAGTGATACCAAAACCAGTGATACTCAAAAACGGTTTTTTCTAATTTCTACAAAAACGGTTAACCACTAAACGTTTTCATTAGCATATTCATGACCACCAAACGATTCCGAATCGAATGAACTACTTGAAATTAAAATTGGTGCAAAAATAAACAATGTCGGGCTAACTTCACACCCAAATTTTATTTTTGATATTACAGGAGAACGGCTAACCACCAAACGATGGGACTGGACTACCAAAGACCACCAAACGACCACCAAAGGATACCAATTGGTGAAAATTGATAAAGCTGAAGTTGGCTGGCTAACTTCACAGAGGTAGGTTATTTCCAGCGAGAAATTGTACATCGAATCGACATCGATTCGACGTCGAAATCATCATTTCGATGTTGATTCGACGTCGAATTGGTGTCGAATTCATTATCGTTTCTCGCTGGGTTTGACATTATATTGTAGATTCATTTATTATTTGTATTTGCACCGCGCATATGTTTTCGCGCTGACAGATTTATTACTGATGCAGTTTTACTAATCACAAAAATTAAAATTTAGTGCCTACGGACTTTCGTTAGTACCAACATCACTTGTCCATTTGTTGAGGAAATTGTCGGGTTACCTAAAAATCAGTTTACATATTTTCAATGTTTAATATTCTACTGACAAAATTGATGCACAAAAATTGCACCGAGTGCAACTTTTGCTCCACCGTCTTTGGAAACGGTGGAAGGTGCCAGTGCAAATTAAATAGATGTTATGTTCGTGCTTTAGCCCGGGTCTACAATAGTGTAGTAAGCCTTAAGTCATAAGGAATTAACCAATTATATTCGATTATTCTTCTCACATTTGACTATAATTGGTCAATATCTTTTGGCATAAGGCTTACTACACCTATTGTAGATGCGGCCTTAGACCGGATCTACAATAGATGTAGTAAGCCTTATGCCATAAGAAATTGACCAATTATAGTCAAATATGAGAAGAATAATCGAATATAATTGGTTAATTCCTTATGGCTTAAGGCTTACTACACTATTGTAGATCCGGGCTTAGGGTATTACATTAAAGTATATGTTATTACATTATTTTAGTAAACTTTATAACAATAAAATTGTTTCATTTTTAAACCTGTCTAATGATGTGTTCCACTGAACCACACTAAACCGGCACTATTATTGTGCTTAGTAGAGTTTTCATCAAAATCTATCGCAACGTTGGTGCTGCATCAGTTTTCTTAGTAGAAAACGCTATTAGCTTGTTAAATATTAACAAATATGACCTTTGAATAGCCTACATACACTAAAGTGTCAAAAAAAACGAAAATTATATTTCGTTTATTTTCTATTTTAATTACTAAGGCCGATATTCATAGGCCGGTATTCATAGTCGGGTCTTATATTTAAGATCATCTTAAGTACTGTTTTAAGATGCCATCAACCAATCACAGAGCCGTATTAGCATCTTAAGACATTGCTTGAGACGATCTTGAAATAAGATTTGACTATGAATACCGGCCATAGTCGGGTCTTATATTTAAGATCATCTTAACCCATTACTTCCCAAGCGGACATTTTATAGTCGATTGGTTTTCGGCTCAGAAAAGTGATGAGATCACATGAAAACTTAAAACAAAATATGCTCTTCTACGTAAAAAGAGTTGCTCTTTCAGATTCCGGGGTCAAAATTTCAAAATTTTCTATTAGAAATTAAATATGGCGGCTCAAAGTTGATATAAATTTTTTCATCGGATATTGACGTTTTATAGTAGAAAACTTTGAAAAATTTTGTCCATGACTGTTGTAAACAATTGAAGTAACGGAGTTTGCCTCTTTAAAATATAAACTATGATTATTAATTGATTTTTTAAGTAGTTCAAGTAGTTCAAGATGGTGGATGCGGTATGGCGTCCAAATACATGGAAATCATATTTTATTGCGATATATGTGTGTGAATAGTCATTTCTCACATTTTCGAGGTCGCTGAGTACGAATCTTTGGTCAATTAGGGTGCTGTCTCATGGTCTCGGAAAACGGAATCGGAACGAGCAGATTACCAATCACGGGACCGTTTTGACGGAATTAGTAAAAAGATTCTATCAGAACAAGCCCGTGATTGGTGATCCGCTCGTTCCGATTCCGTTTTCCGAGGCCATAGGACAGCACCCTTAGTCATTTTTCAAAATGGCGGATACAATATGGCGTCAGAATACACGAAAATTAGATTTTGTTGCGAACTATGTGTATCATATTACATCCGCCTTTCGAAAGATATAAATCAAACTCAAGATTCGTATTCAGCGACCTCAAAAACATATACAATCATACCCACGCATAGTTCACAGTAAAATATTTTTGTGTATTCTGACGCCATATTGTATCCGCTATTTTGGAAAATAAAAAACAAACTCAAAATTTGTTCTCAGCGATCTCACAAATACATAAAATAAGTACTCGGAGGCATAGTTTTTAATAAAGTATGATTTTTATGGCATATTGTATCCGCCATTTTAAAAAATAAGTAATTGACTAAAGATTCGTACTCAGCGACCTCGAAAATGTGAGAAATGACTATTCACACACATATATCGTAATAAAATATGATTTCCATGTATTTGGACACCATACTGCATCCACCGTCTTGAACTACTTAAATTACTTAAAAAAAATCAATTAATAATCATAGTTTATACTTTAAAGAGGCAAACTCCGTCACTTTAATCGTTTACAACAGTCATGGACAAAATTTTTCAAAGTTTTCTACTATAAAACGTCAATATCCGATGAAAAAATTTATATCAACTTTGAGCCGCCATATTTAATTTCTAATAGAAAATTTTGAAATTTTGACCCCGGAATCTGAAAAAGCAACTCTTTTTACGTAGAAGAGCATATTTTGTTTTAAGTTAACATGTAATCTCATCACTTTTCTGAGCCGAAAACCAATCGACTATAAAATGTCCGCTTGGGAAGTAATGGGTTAAGTACTGTCTTAAGATGCCATCAGCCAATCACAGAGCCGTATTAGCATCTTAAGACATTGCTTAAGACGATCTTTAAATAAGATTCAACTATAAATACCAGCCTGTGGTTGGCTGATGGCATCTTAAGACGAGTGAGTCCCAGATGCGCACAGTAATAAACGGACACAGCAAGCTGATTAAAACAGACACAGTAACAAACGGACACAGACCAAACGGACATAGTAATAAACGGACACAGTGCGAAACGGACACAGTAACAAACGGACACAGTGCGAAATGAACACAGTAACAAACGGACACAGACCAAATGCGCACAGAGCAAAACGGACACAGTGCGAAACGGACACAGACAAAATGCGCACACTGTACATGCGCACGGACCAAATGCACATACGGAAAGTCGCAAACCCATGTGATACAGTAAATGGTTTGCACGCGCGCGCGCGCGCACACACACACACACACACACACACACACGCACACACATAGAGGTGTAAGGAGGGCCTTCGGCCTTTTTCCCGTGCCCACCCCGTCCAAGTCGCTAACCTATGTGGACTTTACTCTGCTTGCAATGTACATGGATTGCATTTGGTCCGTGCGCACGTGCAGTGTGCGCATGTGCAGTGTGCGCATTTGATCCGTGTGCATTTGGTCCGTGCGCATTTGGTCTGTGTCTGTTTGTTACTGTATCCGTTTCGCTCTGTGCGCATTTGGTCTGTGTCCGTTTGTTACTGTGTTTGTTTATTACTGTGTCCGTTTGGTCTGTGTCCGTTTGTTACTGTGCCCGTTTCACTCAGCCTACTGTGTCCGTTCATTATTGTGCGCATCTGGGACGCTCCTCTTAAGACAGTATACTTAAGGGTGGTATTCATAATCGTATCTTATTTAAAGATCGTCTTAACAATGTCTTAAGATGCTAATACGGCTCTGTGATTGGCTGATGGCATCTTAAGACAATACTTAAGATGATCTTAAATATAAGATCCGACTATGAATACCGGCCTAAGATAATCTTAAATATAATGACGAATTCGGTTGGGTGCACCAGTGCGCACTAGTGCGCCCTCGTTCAGTGTTTCGTATTCGGTTGCCTTGTATTTAGAATGGGAAAAACTAAACTGCACTAAACGAGAGCGCACTCAGTGCACATTAGTGCGCACTAAAGACCTATAATCAAAGGCTTAGTTTACATCGTGCATTTGATACGCGTATCAGGTACCATATTCGTATCAAATTCGTACTAAATATTTAGTACACACGATGTAAACGCTGCCGGATCAATTTGGTACGAGCGTATCAAGTAGGAGTATCGTACTAAACTGATACGCGTACCAAGTAATACAAATGTCGATGTAAACGCATAAAACGCATTTTAGAGAGAATTTAGCAATTGAGCATAACCTCAGTGCTAAAATCTAAAAACCGGTGTGAAAATGTCTTAGTAGGAGACATCAACATGAATTAAATTTGTATTATATTTTTCACAGTACATGCTTAGTACATTCGATGTAAACGCGCCCGTACTAAGGCTTTGGTGCGCACCAAACTTAATACGCGTACTAAGGTTTTGACGATGTAAACTAAGCCAAAGATGCGCTAATGGCCCCCCACCATGACTGCTATCCACCATCTTGTACCCATACGGAGACTGGATGGGAGCTGGGGCCGGGGGCTGGGGTCTGGAGCTGGGGTCTGGAGTAGTGGAGATAGTAAACAATGCGAGCCTGCTCCAAGTTGTACGCAGCCATATAACAGATGCAAATTTAATTTTTCTTGTTCTTCCTAAGTGTATCGTCAAAATATAGTGACCCTCGAGAGTGCAGAGATTGAATTACTTTATAATTTCTGACACATATTCTTTTAACCTATATTGCTCAACACAGAGCACTCTTCCCTCTTCCTGGCCCAGCGTGGGTACGCAATGGCGGATAAACCATGTGACTCAAGTGACCAATCAAAATTGTGTTCGCCATTGGCGAATCTTTGATTATAGGTCTTTAGTGCGCACTGGTGCAATCCAACGGAACAAGTGATCCTCCATATTGGAAAATAAAAGGCACTTGTAAACAAACTAGTAATTTGTGATTATTTTACTGCTGACATAATGGTAGCATGCAGTGTTAAAAAATGTACAAATCGCAGTGAAAATGTCAAAGGAATAAACATTATATTTTATTTTTTACTGCAGAGGCCTGGGGCTCTATTCTTGAATTCATTCGCAAGAGAAACGTATTCGCAAATTCTGATCTTACAGAAAAGTTGGAAATTTATTGGCTATCGTATGGCTATTAACCAATAAACTTATAACTTTCTGTTAGAGCGAGTATTTGCGTATACGTTTCTCTTGCGAATGACTTCAAGAATCGGGCCCCTGATTCTTGAAGTCATTCGCAAGAGAAACATATACGCAAATACTCGCTCTAACAGAAAGTTATAAGTTTATTGATTAATAGCCATACGATAGCCAATAAATTTCCAACTTTTCTGTAAGAACAGAATTTGCGAATACGTTTCTCTTGCGAATGAATTCAAGAATCGAGCCCCAGGCTAAGAGCAAAACGTTGATTGGCTGATACATCAATATGGCTGGTCACTTGTTCCACAACGCTGATTGGCTAACTACCATATCGGGCGCAATAGCACACATTGGCTGTTTTCCAGCTACGTACACAGGCGACACAGTGTAACACAGTGTCAACTAGTGTAAGTGAGGCACACTGATATGTTCTTTCTCACACTAATGGACACTGTGTTACACTGTGTCGTCTGTGTACGTAGCTGGAAAACAGCCATTGTATGCTTTCCAGCAAGACACAGTGCAACACAAGGTCTGTTCGCGTCACATGCCCCAACACGCTCCTATTTACCCCAACGCACTCCAATACGTTGATTCCGATGACGCCAACCTATTAGAATGCGTTGGAGTAAGTAGGAGCATGTCGAAGCATGGCGACGCGAACAAACCAACAGTGTCCATTAGTGTGAGAAAGAACATATCAGTATGTCTCACTCACACTAGTGGACACTGTGTTACACTGTGTCTTGATGAAAAGCATACCTTGTTTCCTTACACCATGACGGGATCGTTTTGACGGAATCTTTGAAAGAGTTCTATTATAGCGTGTTCGACTAGGCTGGGTTAATCGCTCCGAGAGCGATTAATGACGTCATGAGACCAATCACAGCCATTCTTCTAAAGAAGGGAATAACTGTGATTGGTCAGTTCTAGAGGAAAAGAAACCGAAACGGGTTAACCCAGCACGGGTCGAAAACGCCATTAGAATGATCCCGCGATTGGTGATCCACTCGTTCCGCTTCCGCATAAGGCCGGCTCCCCATGGGCTCGGAAAACGGAATCGGAACGAACGGATCACCAATCACGAGATCGTTCTGATAGAATCCTTTTACTAATTCCGTCAAAACGGTCCCGCTGATTGGTGATCCGCTCGTTCCGATTCCGTTTTCCGAGCCCATGGGGAGCCGGCCTAATCCGCTTCATGGGACCGCACCCTTATGCTAAAACTCCATGTCTGCGGTGAGCTCCGGCAAACGCATGCGATGACCAATCAGCAACCAGGCGCAGGTCGGGTTCCGGCAAGTCACAGCAAGCGCTTGAATTCTGATTGGTCACCGCATGCGTTTGCCGGAGCTCACCGCATACATGGAGTTTTAGCATTACAGCGTCATTATCCATTTGTTTCACACATGCCACATAATTTGTGGTTTTTGGAATTATTTTTCTAATTCTGAGGGTGCGGTCCCATGAGATTGAATTACCTTATAATTTCTGACATATATTCCTTTAACCTATACTGCTCAACACAGAGCACTCTCCTCTCTTCCTCGTTCAGCGTGGGTACGCAATGGTGGATAAATCATGTGACTCAGGTGACCAATCAAAATTGTGTTCGCCATTGGCGAATCTTTGATTATAGGTCTTTAAGGTAAACCACTGTTGCCAGCGCCACCATTTGGTACTACATTTTTAATGGCGTTTTCGACCCGTGCTGGGTTAACCCGTTTCGGTTTCTTTTCTTCTAGAACTGGCCAACATCACAGTTATTCCCTTCTTCAGAAGAATGGCTGTGATTGGTCTTATGACGTCATTAATCGCTCCCGGAGTGATTAACCCAGCCCAGTCGAACACGCTATTACAGATTTTCGCCTCACTTTTGGAGGCGAAATCAGACTTAGTTCGGTTTCCTGGTTCTAGTCTTCATAGACCTAGTTTACACCGAGCACTTGGTACGCGTATCAAATAGTAAATAACTAGTGAATGTGTTTAATCATTGGCTGATCAGCTTAAATTCACTACTTAATACGCGTACCAAGTGCTCGGTGTAAACTAGAGCATAGGTGTACCATTTCGCATTAGCGATGGCGGCACGATGAGCGGAGCCAATGAAATTTGGGTCCAAATGCACCGCGCAATTCGAACACGACACAATCATGGCTGCGTTTCTACAATGTATGTGACGTAAACTATAGATTTTCAGTACTGGCAGTGAATATCGGAACGCAGTCTATGGCCGGTATTCATAGTCAAATCTTATTTCAAGATCGTCTCAAGCAATGTCTTAAGATGCTAATACGGCTCTGTGATTGGTTGATGGCATCTTAAGACAGTACTTAAAATGATCTTAAATATAAGATCCGACTATGAATACCGGCCTATATACAGGGTGTTAATCCCAGGGGGAAATAGCAAGTCAGATCGACATTGATCAGACGTCGATGGCGTCTACAGTTTTCTTAGGTAGAAATAGTAAATCAGATCGACGTCTAATCGACGTCGATAGCATTTACGCGTCTCCATGGAATGGAGATAGAGGGTGTACCAATATATGTGTTACAACTGTATGTTCCCTTACGGAAAAAACCACTCTAATTTTGAGAGTTTACACTCAAAATTGAGTGTTAATACTCGATTTTGGGAGTTTACTCCCAAATTTAGGTGTATATACGCTCAAATCTTGAGTATTTACACTAAAGATTGAGTGTTTATACTCGAACATTGAGTATGTACACCCAATGATTGAGTGTTCATACTAAAGTTTGGAATTAAATACTGAATATTTAAAAGTATACTCTCAACATTTGGATATAACACACAATAAATGAGTGTATACTTCCAACATAAAGTGTGAGCACTGAAACGTTAGGGATGTACACTCAACATCTATTGGTTGAAAATATACACTTCCCAGAAAACACAGAGATGAACAGAAATTCCTAAAGAAGTCATTTTAATGAATACTTGGAGAAGTAGAAAAATGAATACATAAAGAATTCTTGAGGAATTAGCCACAATGGGTTCACATTGAAGTATTCCTTAAGAGTTCATTGCAATGAATACTTCACGATTTATTATTTGGAATACTTTGAGTATTCATCAGAAATTACTCGAGTGTGTTTGGATAACCTCAATTACATTTTTATAATTATATAATCCTTAATAAATGCTAATTTATACTTTTATACACGAAATGCGCCATATATAATTAACAAAACAATATATTAACAAATATGTATGCATAAACAAGAAGTGTTTATGGATCATCACAGGGCGTTAGGATACGTACGGTCTTCGAAGTCAAGCAACGTTGGAGATGGTTAACACTTGGATGGGTAACCGTTTTTTCAGGCACAGAAATTAAACATGCTTTAACAGGTACGACTATGGCTTGGCTGAAACATGATATAATCTTCTTCTTCTTACAAAATTAATCAGAATTTTTTATTTTTTAAATTTTTCTGAGAAACGTTCCAATATTATAAAAATCGGAACATTTATCAGAAATCTTGAAAATAAATTTTTTAATTTCGTTGGAGATATCTACTTGGAGAAGTCCTAATGAATACCTTAAGAAGTTCTGAGGAATTCTAACAAATAATTCTATATGAATACTTTAAGAAGTCTTGAGGAATTCGAATCATGGTGCATGTAACTTCCTACGTTATTCTTAAAGTATTCTTCTATAAATTCCTCAGGAATTACTGTTCAGAAAAAAAGACTACTTTATGAATTCTTTAAGAAGACACTGTGTTATCTGGGTTAATATTGAGTGTGCACTCTCAAACATTGGATTAGAAAATATTAAATAAAAACAAAAGCAAAAAAGCAAGTTCAACCGAGATTAAAATTAATCTGCATTGGTAGAAATGGGCATAAAACGAATATCTAACATAAACATTCAACTAGAGTGCTCAGCTGGCTTTGAATATTAATTTGAGTACCCTTACAGAAAAAATACTCTAATTTTGAGAGTTTACACTCAAAATTGAGTGTTAATACTCGATTTTGGGAGTTTACTCCCAAATTTAGGTGTATATGCTCAAATCTTGAGTATTTACACTAAAAATTAAGTGTTTATACTCGAACATTGAGTGTGTACACCCAATGATTGAGTGTTCATACTAAAGTTTAAATTTAAATACTGAATATTTAAAAGTATACTCTCAACATTTGGATATGACACACAATAAATGAGTGTATACTTCCAATATAAAGTGTGAACACTGAAACGTTAGGGATGTACACTCAACATTTCGGTTGAAAGTATACACTTAATATTGAGTGTGCACTCTCAAACATTAGAAAATATTAAATAAAAACAAAAGCAAAGAAAGCAAGTTTAACCGAGATTAAAATTAATCTGCATTGGTAGAAATGGGCATAAAATGAATATCTAAAATAAACATTCAACTAGAGTGTTCAGCTGGCTTTGAATATTAATTTAAGTATTACTTTCAACTTGGATGTTTGCCATCTAATTGAGTCTTAATTTTAGTGTTATTCTTAAATTTAGGATTAACATTAAAATTAACAATCAATTAGGTGGCGAACATTCAAGTTGAGAGTAATAATAGTCTAAAAATAAATTAAAAAGTGAACACTCAAGTTGAGCGTTTACACTAAATTGAGTGTTTACCCTTTGTCCCAAATTATACTCAACTTGAGTATTTTTTAAAGTGTTATTTTTAGTGTTTTTTCCGTAAGGGTATTATTTTCAACTTGGACGTTTGCCATTTATAATAATTGAATGTTAATTTCAATGTTATTCTTAAATTTAGGATTAACATTGAAATTAACACTCAATTAGATGGCAAACATTCAAGTTAAGAGTAATAACACTCTAATTAAAAGTAAATTAAAGAGCGAACACTCAAGTTGAGTGTTTACCCCTTGTCCCAAATTATACTCAACTTGAGTATTTTAAGTGTTATTTTTAGTATTTTTTCCGTAAGGGGATCGGCAATGCGTACATGATGCCTCTTGAAAATAAAAAAGTGCCGGATCTAATGAAGGATGAGAACAACGGTGTGATAATGACTGAGTTTGTTAGACTCAGGGCGAAAATGTGTGCAAGGAGGGTGGATAGGAAGAGTGAGTCCCAGATGCGCACAGTAATAAACGGACACAGCAAGCTGAGTGAAACGGACACAGTAACAAACGGACACAGACCAAACGGACACAGTGCGAAACGGACACAGTAACAAACGGACACAGACCAAATGCGCACAGAGCGAAACAGACACAGACCAAATGCGCACAGAGCGAAACGGACACAGTGCGAAACGGACACAGACCAAATGCGCACACTACACATGCGCACAAACCAAATGCATACACGGAAAGTCGCAAACCCATGTAATGCAGTGAATGATTTGCACGCACACACACACACACACACACACACACACACACACACACACACACACACACACACACACACACACACACGCGGGGGGGGGTGCAAGGGGGGCCTTCGGACCCCCTCCCGCACCCACCCCGTCCAAGTCGCTGACCTATGTAGACTTTACTCTGCTTGCAATGTACATGGATTGCATTTGGTCCGTGCGCACGTGCAGTGTGCGCATGTGCAGTGTGCGCATGTCAGTTTGCGCATTTGGTCCGTGTGCATTTGCTCTGTGCGCATTTGGTCTGTGTCCGTTTGTTACTGTGTCCGTTTCGCACTGTGTCCGTTTCGCTCTGTGCGCATTTGGTCTGTGTCCGTTTGTTACTGTGTCCTTTTATTACTGTGTCCGTTTGGTCTGTGTCCGTTTGTTACTGTGTCCGTTTCACTCAGCCTGCTGTGTCCGTTTATTACTGTGCGCATCTGGGACGCTCCCGATAGGAAGAAAAATACCAAAAAGGCTAAAGATGTCAAGAGCAGCGTCGTCGCGCGAACTATAACGTTCGACGATTACACGCGCTGTCTCCGTGAAGAGATCGAACTAACACGTCGTCAGTCGTGCATAAGATCCTACTTGCATGAAGTATACACCGTATCCAAAAAGAAAATTGCCCTAAGTCCGTATGATAATAAACGATATATTGTACCGGACTCGACCGAGACTTTGCCGTGGGGTCATTGGCGGATACCTTTGTAATATATTTACTATTAAACACGTATTTCATATTTATATATATCTTATATCGTGTATTTTATACGTATTTTATAGTCTTACATTTTTGTACCGTATATATTATACATTTTACACATATTTTATGTATTTTATATTTCTACGTTTCTTGTATCTCACGCGTATTTTTTTTGTATATCTAAAAATCGTACAAAATAAGATTTTTACATGTATTATGTATTAAGGATGATATGGAGGGATAATAAAGATACTCTTTATTATGTATTATAAAAATTTATTTGCATATTTTATACATTGTACTTTATATGTTTGTAATAAATAACCTTTTTTTTCTGTATGAATTAAATGACATTGTCTTTGTGTATCCATGAATTGTGTAATCTATCGAATCCCAACCACTTTACATAGACCTCGTCACCCTTCCTGTGTAATATTTTCTCTACAAAAAATACATTTGGATGAGTCGCGCGATGCAATTTGTGCTCGTAGAACGCTCCAGCTATAGACTTTCTGCAATAATCCTTGAGTAGATAGGTTACGGGATTGGTATGTTGGACTTTAACCCAGGTAGCAAGCCCACGTCATTTTGACGTCCCAAAATGGTCATATCTGGTCATATGTCGTCAAAATGACCATTTTTTTACATGACCTAAAATTGACGCCATGATGACGTCATTTCGAAATCATATTTCAGTCATGATCTGACGATTATTTTCCCAGACAGCACGCATCCAAAATCGAGACATAAAGACGTCGTTAAGACGTATTTTAAACACGATCTAAAGCGATCTATACAATGAGATTTAAGGCGTAAGGCATAAGCATATTATATCAGCATATTATATTCAACTTTAAGAGAACTTTTTAAGAAAACATTTAGATATCTTGGAAATGATGTCAAAATGGTCAAATTAATCATTTGAACGCTTTAAAGTATTAGTGCTAAATAGATTGCAATTTCCATCAAATTATTATATAAGGTTATGGAAAAAGTTAAATTTAACAATGAAATTAATAAGTAAATAAATTAATGCTATTTATTTTTAATGTTTTGCAAAATTTAATTGCTTTTACAAGAAAAATATAATTGCGTCAGTTTATAACATATAGGTATATGTAGACAATAACAAGTACCCATATCGATGATTCAAACTGGCGTAGCAGATAGAGTACAAGGTTCGTAATCCTAAGGTCCCGAGTTCAAAACCTACCAACGGCAAATAAGAATAAAATAAGATAAAATAATATAATTTAAATTTAATTAATTAATAAAAATTTATTCCAAATTTAGTATGTACTATTGATAAAATAATTTAAAAAAAATAAAATTTTTATTTTATTTTTTTATCTCTAGTTGCAGTTTAAAGATATTCGATTTAAGAAATCTTTTAAATATTAATTTCATAATATCTTTCTGTTCTCAAAAAAACGACGCATTGGTTAACATTTTGACATTATATTGACGTTATCTTTTAAAAGTCTCTTTATGTTATCATTTTCAGAAACAGGATATCTTTTAGAGATCTTTTTGACAACATATTGTTCACGTCATTCCATCACGTCAAAATACGGTACATTTCATGACGTCATTAATTTGTGACGTCAAGAATAGTCAGTAAATGACCATTTTGGGACGTCAAAATGACGTGAGCTTGCTACCTGGGAATGATCTTAAATACCTCAGTTGTTCAATTTGATGTATAACCCTTTTAAAGATAGTTTTGTTCTTGCTTACGCGTACAGTTACCCACTTTAAATTTCGCTAGACCAGTAACTTTTATAGCGTTGTATAGTGTAGCCAAGAGTTTTTCAGCTACCGCAGGCGTTACGTCAACGGGTCGCATGCCAATTGTTCGATGCTTTCGAGTATTGTAATTCGATACGAGACGTGGTAACAAGTCGATTCATTTGTAATTGCCGTTGAACGTAAATTCTTTCCTACAAGCTTCCATATATCGTTTTTCAGCGTGCGATTAAAAACTGCTCAACTACCGATGCCTTTATTATAGAGTACGTAGAATAATGATTGATATCATGTTTTTTCAAGAGTTTCTGTACGTCAGCGTTGTAAAACTCCTTCCTCATATCGGTTTGCAAGTTTTTCGGATGTCTACTGCTCTCCCGAATTATTTTTGCAATAGCATTAGCCGTCTCGTTTCCGCCCTTGCTCTTGAGTGGTATAGCCCACGCAGACTTGCTCAACACATGACAGTGAGTATGTAGTGGTAGCCTTTGTTGAAACGCAAATATGGCTGCATCTCGACGATATCAGCCTGCCACAAGTCGTCGTATCCTCGAACTATAACACGTTTTTGCGGAAAATTTCTTCTTGCTGGAGCGTGCAGTTCCTCGACGAGTCGTAGCCTCTCAGAACTAATGCGCCTATTAAATTTCGATGATTTCATGTTTCGCAAACTATCAATCAAGTAATAACGCGCGCGATGAAATTACATTACAATTTATTTCATTCATTTACGTTCTTTTACGTTTGTTTCGCGTTCTTTCACGTTCGTTTCACGTTCTTTCACGTTTTTTCACGTTTGTTTCATGTTCGTTTAATGTTAATTTATAATAAGACCAGCCTCGCGAAGTTCCTCAATTATTGACAGTATCTTCTTATCATGTGCTGCGACGTGATTTTTGTTTGCGTCAACAACTTCGTCGTGCTCAAAATCTCTTTAACTATTAGTTGGGCGCCAGGCGCGAAAATCCGCGCCGCACAAAACTTACAAAGTACTTGGTATTTTACACGACGGCTAAATGCCTGCTAGCCCGTCTCTACACGAAGTGGCAGAGGGACGAGGTTCTTGCGTTTCGCAGAATAGGAGAGGAGATGTCTTGTATTAAATACTCAATAAGTTAAATAATATAAGAATCATATATTGAAAGTCGAATATTAACAGATTTAGACAAAGGATACATAATAGTCATCTAACATTATTCTCGCTTACGACTGTCTCATAACTCGACATAAGATTCGCGAGATACGGAAAATTCCAGTCTAAACGCCACGATCGAAATCTAACGATAATTCTATTATCAATGCAATGCTGTAGGCTTAAACGGCGTCCGGGATAGATCTTTAACTTAATACGCGTCTTTTTCGTAGAAGCTCTCGTCTACGGAAGTTCGCCTCGGTAAAAAGCACATGGCTCGTACCCTCGGTAGGCTAGTGGCGAGTGAATCCCGACAATGCCGCCTTACGTACTATCCCGTCGCTAGACTGTACTTTATACACAATTTGACTGTTGGCTCAACATTTTCCTTGAGGGAGAAAACAATAGGCGAAAATATTATATCTAGGAGACGGAGATCGACACGGCCCTGCTACACGGTGACTCTAACTTCCGTAGTTTTATCCCGGTTACTATCAATTCTCCTACCGAACGCTTGGTAAGGTAATTATACAACGATTTCTCGCGAAATGCTGGGCCGGTCGTCTCCGTCCTTACCGTGTGGTCGAAGTGGTGGCCTTACAGACTATGTGATGTTGTCGATGTCCGTGGAACCGCTCTCGTCGTAGTCTCGCCTGGTCTCGCCGAACAGTGAGACGACGTGAGCGAGCGGGGACACAGCGGGCATCGATTAGGATCTGCGCATTGTCCTTGCGCATCGATCCGCGCATTGACTCGCGCACAGGGATCACCGCGTCAATAGGGCGTCGCTTGTTTTTTTCCGCTTCTGCGGGCCGAGGGCGCCTCCAGTCGCAACACCGCGCACTTCGAAAGCCGCTGATCTTACGGAGCCGATGGCCTGCTGCGAGATCTCCATCTCCTGGTGCGGTTGGCTCGGGATTGATCAGGTCCCGGCCTTCCGATGTCGGCCTCGACCGCCGTTGACCGCTCCGGCAGGGGTCTTCCACCCGGCTCCGCGGGGTGCGAGGGCGAGCTCTAACTCCCCCGACGTCGACCTCCGGAACGCTCCTCTCCGTCCGCTTCCGCCTTTCCGGACCCCTGAAATAAGGCGACCTGCGGTAGCAACCGCCTCACGACTCTCCTCTCTCCTGACATAATTACTCGGCTGTATACTTGCCCTGTGGCTATCTGATAGTCCGGGGTCCCGCCGCTCAGCCGCTCCTGTAATTCTTCTTCAGTCCCTCGACGGCTGCTCCTCTATTACATGAGGTATCGTCGGCACACCACTTCTTCCGCGAGTCGCGCCTTTCGCTTGTCGAGTCCCTAAGTATCTTATTAACTAAAAAAAATATTAATCGAAAAAGAAAAGGCCGCTCTCCCCCTCGGGGTAAGGAGCGACCCCAAATGACCTTTCCCGGTCGGGCCATCCGGCCCTTGTGATGGACGAAAAACGTCACGTCACAGTGCATTGTGACCAGCTTGACGCAAATGTAAGCGATCCACTAGCTCGTTAAGATCATCCCAGTGCACGTAATCAATCGCGTTATCATTTAATATCACGTTAGGTAATCCTTTTCCAATCGTAAATTTATTATTTAATAACGGTGCAATTATATATTTATACTTATATTGGCTGTAGTTCCGAAAACGAACAATGTCCGATTTAGTTCAAATTTTGGAAATAGGTTTCTTTTAACGAAAAAAAACATATACAAGAACGATTTTTGGCGACTCAAAAAAATTTAAATGTGTGTGTGTGTGTTTGTGTGTGACCACAGCGAAGAAATGTTTTTGTTTACATTTTTTATAGGTGTACTTGTAAAATAAGTTAGTGTTAATACTATTACCATACATTGTATTGGAAAACTACAAACACATGTGAACGTTACTTTGTTTGCAATGTGTACATGGGTTAGCGACTTGGACGGGGTGAATGCGGGAGGGGGGCCAAAGGCTTTCCTTGCACTGCCACGCGCGCGCGCGCGTGTGTGTGTGTGTGTGCAAAGCATTCTTTGCACCACATGGGTTTGCGACTTTATAAATGGAAAAACCGATTTTTATAGTTTTTTTCATGGTTTGTCATTTTTATGCATATATAGATATGTGTAAAAATGTAGACAAAAATATTTCTTCGCTGTAATCACACACGAACACACATACACATTTAAATTTTTGCTTACAAATTATGAATTCTCTACTTACCGACATTAAAAAAAAATTTTTGAGTCGCCAAAAATCCTTGCATATGTTTTTTTTTCGCTAAAAGAAATCTATTTCCAAAATTTGAACTAAATCGGACATTGTTCGTTTTCGGAACTATCGCCCTTATATCCCTTATTGCTCAATAATCGACCGTGTGAAATGTGATTTCGTTTATGTGCGTTTGTAATCAACAATATGTTTTTATACTTTTGTTTATCGTTTTCCGTGTAGAGGGAATCATTGGGATATCTCTTAAAGATCAGTTCGTAAAGACCCGGTGTGCCAACGTATCGCATGCCCTCAACAATTATGTTACCTTCGCTGTCCACGTCAAACTTTTTACTACCAAGCATCATTCTATCCTTGCCCAGATAAACACCGTAAACGATTTTCTCTTTTTCACCATGACCGCTGAGAAAATCTCCGATGTACGCTTGACCTAGCGGACCAAAGTGCTGCGACAACGCTCTTTGACCCTCTGGTGTTTGCAAACGATTTCGAACGATTGTTGCAAATGAATCGTCTGCCGTTTGAAAACATCTTCGTTCTTGAGCGACTTGGGTATCTTCAATTGTACAACTACCGTACGCGACGTGGACGTTATTGCTGGGGAATCCATCACTGGTGAATCAATTGCATCGTTTGACGTATGCTGCTGCTGCTTTTGCTGTATCGATGGTAAATCTACCGCGTCGTTTAATGTATGCCGCATAAGTTTGTACGATTCGTTTAAGGCGTAATCCATCGAAGTGTTTTTTTGTTTCCTCTTTATCTTACTCTTTGTCGTATCCTTCCGGACAAACGACGTTTCAACATCATCGTCACGAGGTTCTTTTATTGCGTGTGTACTAGAATTGTCAACGATCTTTTGCAGCGGTTCAATGAGAGGTTCAAAGTGTCTCTTGGTCATGATATCCTCTTTGATCCTACCGGTCTTCAAGGCGCGATGTTTTTTTCGGATTGATTTACTCGTTTTCTCAATCTTCCTTGCGATTTTTTCACGCTCGCGTATATCTTTGTTTTCAGCCATATTGACGTTTGTTTAACGTTGACGTATCGATAACGACTAACCGTTTCGTGGTATCGCAAACTCTCGTTAAATCCTCTTCTATATCGTCCGTTAGCAAGCTCACTGTCTATCACTAGAAATCCATAATCACGCTGCCAACAATCGCAACACAATGTACAAAAATCATCGTACGTCATATCGGTATTCACGTGGTCATTGTATACATGCTTCAGGTTGGTATTATCCTACTTGAATAGGATCAGTAGGTTCGCGTTGTCACGTATAAGATATTTAGGTATTCTAGCATACGTTTGACAGAAATAACAGCTATCGACGTTTGAGTATCTACCCATTGAAAAGTATTCTCTTATCATATCTTGCTTATCGCACGCCACGTCATCAAAAATGAAGATTAAGTTTGGACACGTCTCGCTCGGAGAAATAACGTTACTGTTATTAGAGAATGTAAAGTAACCAATTTCATCAATTGATGTTGACAAATTTTCCAAGTATTGATATTTCGGCTGTTGCAACGATTTCGAGTACACCTACACGTTCTCGAAATGTACGCCGTGCGGACTTTCCAACAAGCTTACTGTACGATCGCGCGTGATCGCGTTCCTGCCTTTTGAATTCCTTTGATAGGCGAGATAGTTTGGAACGGGCAACGGTATGGGAACTTTTAATTTTATTCAAATAAAACACAATGATTAGGGCGAACCCAAGGAGGAAAATCCGAGCCCGCAGGTGCGAGCCCGGCAAAAACCCCCTTTGAATGTTTATTGAAGAGAACTTCACTACACTGAGTTCGATATAAGAAAGACTAAAAGAACACGAGTTTGAGATGCGAGCGTCGAGTACTTAGATTAGACGATATCGAATCTGGAAGTCGCTACGCAAATGGGGTACGCAGATCCCAACAAGTCGGATCACAGAGATCGCGACGCAAATGGCGGGAAGTGCGGTTCCCGTGAGTCGGATCTTGGAGATCGCGACGAAAAATGGGAGGCTCGGCCCCCTCGCGGGCCGGCTACCAGCACGGCCGCGCGTGGATAGTATAGAATAACTTGAATTTCGCGTGAAATGCGTAAGCGCGGCTACGTAGCTAAAGTCTGCACAAACACGTTTTTCTAACAATGGATTCGATCGTATCACGAAGCACTATAAGCACTCTAAGAAGACTTGTGAATCTATCGGTTGCGCAAGAGAGTGAGAGTTCGTGGCCGGCCGGTCCACAAGCCCCCGTCTCCTCGCGGCAGCGCCGCCGGTGACGCTCGGGAAAAATCGGGTGCGCTGCGGAAACGATCTTCGTCCGCGAATGACTGACAATTGACGTCACGTTTACCTACGAATCCTGAGCGAGTCTGAGCCCGTTCAATGACCTAGGGCTTTAGCTGTGTTCCAACGGAACATACTCCCCCGTGAGTTGCGAAAGCAATCGGTTAACAAATGTACGCTTCGCAAAGCGGTTGACAATGCATGTTACAATTTTATTACAATGAGTGTTCGTGTCGGTAGAGATCGCAGTCATTTCTCCGAAAGTAGACAGAGCTGCGTGATGTTGCGCTTGTAGACACCGTTGGCGGTCTTTACCGTCGCTACCCGCGCGATGCCGTCGTTCCCAGGATGCACCTCGAGGATCATGTCCAGCGGCCACCGAGCGCAGGACAAATTCTTGTCGATAATGATAACTACAGCGTCTTTCCTGAGTGTTCCGTTTGAGTCGCGCCATTTTTGGCGAGTCTGTAACTCGTTGAGGTATTTTAGATGCCATCGTCGCCAGAAGTCTTGTCTAGCCTTCGTAATGAATCTCCAGGTCGAGAGTCGATTATCTGGAACTAAAGAGAGATCATGATCGGGCAGCATTGTAAGTGGACGCCCGGCCAATTAAATAGCGGGAGTCAGCGCTATCGGGTCATTCGGATCGGATAAAATCGAGCGAAGCGGACGCGAATTTAATATCGCTTCGATCTCAATTGCTAGCGTATTGAGTACTTCGAATGTAAGCAGTTGCTCTTTTATCACGCGTTTAAAATGGTGCTCAAAAGATTTTACCGCCGCCTCCCAGAGCCCACCAAAATGGGGCGAGAGGGAGGAATTGAAATGCCAGATGATGTTCCTGGCGACCGCGAATGTATCGACAGTAGTTTGAAAGAATTCCGATTGGCATAGGGCGTTAAGTTCGCGAAGCTGATTGTTCGCGCCTACGAAGTTTGTACCGTTGTCGGAGTACACATGCTCCGGAATGCTTCGGCGGTCGGTAAAGCGACGGAAAGCTCCCAGAAATCCGTCCGTCGTCAAGTCGCTTACAATTTCTACATGTACGGCCTTCGTAGTCATACACACAAAAAGGCATCCGTATGCCTTGATTCGCGATCGATTTCGTAGTTTTCTTTCTTTAATGAACAGCGGTCCGAAGAAGTCGACACCGGTGTGTAGAAACGCGGGCGTCTCGTTTACTCGCGCCTCCGGAAGATCTGCCATTTGTCCGTGCAGTAATTTCGGACGATGTCGAATGCAATTGACACATCTTCGCACGATTCGCCGGACTTGGTCTTTTCCGTTGAAAAGCCAAAAACGAGCCCGCAACGCGTAGAGTGTGCTTTGGATACCGGCATGATACGTTCGTTCGTGTGCTTCTTTTATGATGAGATCCGTGACTCGATTGTTGGACGGAAGCAAAATAGGATGCCGCGTACCGAAAGGCGACCTTGCACTTCGTAACCGTCCCCCAACGCGTAGTAGTCCGTGTTCGTCGATGAAAGGATTCAGTTCGTCAAATCTGGTGCTCTTTCGATAAGGCACTGTGATTTCGCCCGGTTTAGTCTCTCGCGACGTCGTGAGCCGTTTAATTTCGACCGAAAAGTTTTCGCGTTGAATTAATTTTAAAACACGTAACTCCGCTTCGTTTCGTTCTTTAACGTTAAGCAATTTTCCCTAATTTTCCGGCCTTTTATATTTAACAGGGAGCCATCGTAGACCGTGTGCCACCCCGTTAATTAACGTGTTATATGATGACAAGCATCGATCGAACTCGCTGTACGGCGTTGCATTCGACTTGAGACAGACATCATGTTCAGACTTCAATGAGTCGGAAACGTTAATATCGAGATTCGTAATTTCGAGATTCGCGGGCCAGTCGGTTTCGGGTAGTGATAGCCACGAAGGGCCATGGAACCACGTTTGATTTTTAACGAAGTCATTTAGAAGTTGTCCTCTAGATAATGCGTCCGCGGGATTATCTCTCGATTCCACGTGTCTCCATTCCGCGGCGTTTCCGATTGTTTGAATTTCGGCTACTCGATTCGATTCAAATACTTTCAAGTTCTGAGAATTCTTTTTAATCCAATGCAGTATGATAGAGGAATCGGACCAGAAAATCACCCTGTCAAATTTGAGATTAAAATTAGCATGGACTTCCTTATACAATCGAACGAGAGTTAATGCTCCGCAGAGCTCGAGACGAGAAATAGTTGAGTTCTTTACAGGCGCTACTCGCGACTTCGCGCATGCTAAGCGAGTTCTCACTTGGTGTGAGTTATAGGAACGGATGTATAAGCAAGCTCCATAACCCCTTTGACTCGCATCGCAGAAGCCGTGGAGTTCAATTCGAGTCGGGTTATCCATTTATAATCGCCGGTCGACGGCTAAATCGCGGATAATTCCTAGTTGACTAGCGAACGACAACCAGGCCGTGTGCAATTCCTGAAGCGCCGACTCGTCTCCCCCATTCTAATCCGTCTAACCAACATTTTTGCATAATGATTTTCGCGTATAATACTACGGGGCCGAGCAGACCGAGAGGATAAAAAATCTTTGCGATTTCAGACAAGATGTTGCGTTTCGTTACTCTCGTGGTTAAATCGAGTGGTTTTACGGTGAAAATCAGTTCGTCCCGGTTTGAGTTTCACACGACTCCTAACGTTTTCAATACAGCGTTCTGTTCGATCGCGCAATCTAAGTTCAAGATCTTTTCGCTTATATTGTCGAGTGCGTGTTTGTGATTGGAAGCCCATTGTCGGATGTTAAACCCGCCCCGTTGTAAAAGCTCGATAATTTCGTCGCGAATTTTGAGAACCTCGTCTAGAGAATCCGCGCCAGTTAACAAGTCATCTACGTATAAATCGCGTTTCAAAACGTCGCGTGCGCGAGTGAATTTCAATCCTTCGTCGTCGGCAAGCTGTTGGATCGTTCGTATCGCGAGGAACGGCGCGGACGCAACGCCGAACGTTACCGTATTGAGTTCGTATGTTCGAATACCGCTTTCCGTTTCCCAGAAGATTCTCTGAAACTTTCGATCGTCCGGATGTATGAGTATTTGACGATACATTTTCTCGATGTCGGCCGTCACGACGTACTTATGCACGCGAAATCGCAATAAATGATCGAGAAGTTTATCTTGTATTGTTGGCCCGACTAATAACATGTCGTTGAGTGAAATGCCGCGGTTGGTTTTCGCGGAGGCGTCGAATACGGTGCGAATCTTTGTGGTGTTGCTTGATGCTTTAATAACCGCGTGATGCGGTAGGAAGTATCCGTCCTCCGGTTCACCCTCGACTAATGGCATGTGACCGAGCGTTATATATTTGTTCATGACTCTACTGTATTCCGCGTTGACGCAAGGATCTGCCCTGAGCCGCTTCTGAAGTAAATAGAAACGCCGAAAGACTTGCGAGCGCGAGTATCCGAGATCCGTGTTGTTCGTTCGGAAAGGCAATCTCACGATATAACGCCCGTTCGCGTCACGAGTTGTATTCCTCACGTAATGTGCCTCGCACATCTCATCGTCTGAAAGTTTATCGGGTTTATCTCCTACGTTTTCTATTGTCCAAAATTTTTCTAATTGCGCGGATAACTCTGCTAGCGTGCAACAAGTCCGTTGATTGACCTTTATTATCGCCGCGAATATCCTCCGCAATTACCCATCCTAGCCGCGTTTTTTGCAGAATTAGATCGCTGTTTTGCGATAAATTAATTTGTCCGACGCATAGCATTGAGAGTGTGGCTCCGGCGCCGATTAAAATGTCGACCGGACGTGGCATATGAAATTGCGGGTCGGCTAGCTGAATGCTTGCCGTAAGTTGGACTAATTCGCGTGGAAACGTTCGATCCGGTATCGAATTCGCGATCTTTGGGATGGTTAGAAACGTAAGGCTTCGTTCGTAATTGCCTTGTAATGACTGGAAGCTGACTTTAACTTGATGTCGAGACACTGTGCTCATTTCGTCAATTGCGCCTCGATCGGAATCGCACACGCCTGCATAAGCAATCGTAAAAGGCCCGCGAGCCTTTCCATGATGAAATGCGCTATCGAGCACGTGTCCAGCAGCGCTCGCGCGGCCACCGTCTTGTTCCCCGCGTCGCGAACCCTCACTACCGCGCTCATCATGAGTTGAGAATTCGGCAACGACGACGCTGTGTTCAGCGAGATACACTCTAGTCATGTTGATGGAGTGCCCTCTGCTTTGGCGCTTGATTGAGTTGGTTTAGAATCGATGTTCGTAGTGGGTTTCACGTCGTTTGTCGCGCTCGGCGAATTTCTTTGCGAGTGTAAAAGCGAATGGTGGAACTTCGGACAGAGTTTGCAATGCGCGGCGTTGCACACGTGCGCGCGAAGACAATTTCGGCAAAGTTTGTTTTGTCGCGTGAAATCCCAGCGTTGTTGTGTGTTTAATTTCCCGAACGCGAAACATTTGTAAAGGGGATAGTCTCCCTTGCATTTCACGCACGCGCTTGGCGTGTTGAGAACGAGTGCGCGTGTACCCGACCCGACGCGCCGCGCCTTTGTTACCGATGATTGCGAGTCCGCGCGACGTTTGCCACTCGTTTCCTCCCTACGCACATTATCCTGTTTTACCGTACAGAGCCGGAAAGCGGTCTCGTCGAGGAATTTGTAAAATCGTTTCAGATCCGGTAATTCATCAAGGGCTAACGTGTCTTCCCATTTATTCCGAATTCTAACCGCTAATGATCTTTCTAGAATCCTGACAATTATTCGTTCATCGATCCGTATTTGAAGCGTCTCCAACATTCTCAAATGTTGCCGCACGTCGTCAATTAATTTAGAAAGTTCCGCGGAAGTTGCCTTGGGTAACGGTTTGATGTCGAGAATCGCGTCAATGTGTGTCGATACCAACACACGTTTTTTCTCTCGTACGATTCGACGAGCAATTCCCATGCTTGTTTGTAATTAGCCGCGTCCGCGTTATACATCGATATTTTATTTAACGCGCTCCCCCGTAAGGCGTCTCTCAAATAAAAAAATTTAAGAAAATCATCGATATCCGTGCACGTGTCGATCATTGTTAAAAACGTGTTTTTAAATAAGAGCCATTTATCATGGCTTCCGTCAAATTTGGGAAGTTCGGCCACGGGCAGTTTCAAAAGCTTCTGCTTTTCTAGAAACGTCGATTGCCCCATGACCGATTGAACCGATTCGTCGGCATTCGGTATGCCTTGGATGCGAGAGGCAACATTGTAATACGCGTCCTGTATTAACGTGATCCTTCCGACGAGTTCGTTTTCCTCCAATTCGATCAATTCTTTATGCAGATTTTCGTATTCGTGAAAAAGGGTAGTGACTCGATTTAATCTTAAATTTGCATTGACTTTATTATATTTCCCGTCATTAAATCCGTTCTCTAAATTCGTTAATTGTGTTTCCATAGACTTAATCTTTCTCGCGATAAACGCGATTCTCCTTTTCGACGCCGCGTCCATGTCGATTCAAATAGCGAACCTTTACGCGAAAGAGAGAAAAAAATCAAGCCTCCTTTGAAGAAGGTGAAAGAAAAAAGGAAAACGAAGGAAACTAAGTATCGGTTCGAAAGACCTTCGTTTGCGGTTGTTTTCGTCGCTAAGTCGATGCGTGAGTTTTTTTGAAAGGAGGGCGCGCGGGCCCGAACAAGTAAAAACCGGTCGCGCGGGGGAACTACGTGATGGCCGCGCTCTCGCTATACCACCCCTTCCTCCAAGTACGACGAAGCACACGTAGCGCGCGAAAGAATGAGAGTGCGGTCCCATGAAGCGGATTATGCGGAAGCGGAACGAGCGGATCACCAATCGCGAGATCATTCTGATAGAACTCTTTCAAAGATTCCGTCGAAACGATTCTGTGATTGGTGATCCGCTTGTTCTGCTTCCGCATAATCCGCTCAATGGGACCGCACCCTGACGCAACGAGTGAGTCCCAGATGCGCACAGTAATAAACGGATACAGCAAGCTGAGTGAAACGGACACAGACCAAACGGACACAGTAATAAACGGGCACAGTGCAAAACGGACACAGACCAAATGCGCACACTGCACATGCGCACGGACCAAATGCATACACGGAAAGTCGCAAACCCATGTGATGCAGTGAATGCTTTGCACGCACGCACACACACACACACACACACACACACACACACACACACACACACACACACACACACACACACACACACACACACACACACACACACACACACACGGGGGTGCAAGAAGGGCCTTCGGCCTCCCTCCCGCACCCACCCCGTCCAAGTCGCTAACCTATGTGGACTTTACTCTGCTTGCAATGTACATGGATTGCATTTGGTCCGTGCGCATTTGGTCTGTGTCCGTTTCGCACTGTGTCCGTTTCGCTCTGTGCGCATTTGGTCTGTGTCCGTTTGTTACTGTGTCCGTTTCGCTCTGTGCGCATTTGGTCTGTGTCCGTTTGTTACTGTGTCCGTTTGTTACTGTGTCCATTTATTACTGTGTCCGTCTGGTCTGTGTCCGTTTGTTACTGTGTCCGTTTCACTCAGCCTGCTGTGTCCATTTATTACTGTGCGCATCTGGGACGCTCCAGACGCAACGGTCGTGCGCACGCTAGAACATGCTGGAACAGGCAAAGACGAGTCGCACGTGGCGCGCGGAAAAATGATGCAATGGCCGCGCAAATGAGATATCACAGGGATAATTGTAATTTTGACTTATTTTATTGCGATTCGTAGATACCGCAGGCGTCGATGACCACCAGGCGGGAGGCGTCCTGGTGCGGGAGCGACGGCGATGATGCTGACGTTGAGTCGTTGAAGAGGCGATCTGCACCACTGCTGACGGTCGTTGTGTGCGGCGCGATTACACGAGTATCGTCACGTTCACACCGTTTTATCTCGTTGCACTAGCTCGTACCTCACAGGAGGCACCAAAATGTACGATCGCGTGTGATCGCGTTCCCGCCTTTCGAATTCCTTTGATAGGAATTGAATCCCGAGATAGTTTGGAACGGGCAACGGTATGGGAACTTTTAATTTTATTCAAATGAAACACAATGATTAGGGCGAACCCAAGGAGGAAAATCTGAGCCCGCAAATGCGAGCCCGGCAAAACTTCCTTTGAATGTTTATTGAAGAGAAGTTCACTACACTGAGTTCGATATAAGAAAGACTAAAAGAACACGAGTTTGAGATGCGAGCGTCGAGTACTTAGGTTAGACGATATCGAATCTGAAAGTCGCTACGCAAATGGGATACGCAGATCCCAACAAGTCGGATCACAGGGATCGCGACGCAAAATGGCGGGAAGTGCGGTTCCCGTCAGTCGGATCTTGGAGATCGCGACGCAAAATGGGAGGCTCGGCCCCCTCGCGGGCCGGCTACCAGTACGGTCGCGCGTGAATAGTATAGAATAACTCGAATCTAGCGTGAAATGCGTAAGCGCGGCTACGTAGCTAAAGTCTGCACAAGCACGTTTTTCTAACAATGGATTCGGTCGTATCACAGGGCACTATAAGCACTCTAAAAGGACTTGTGAATCTATCGGTTGCCCGGAAGAGAGTGAGAGCTCGTGGCCGACCGGTCCACAAGCCCCCGTCTCCCCGCGGCAGCGCTGCCGGTGACGCTCGGGAAAAATCGGGTGCGCTGCGGAAACGATTTTCGTCCGCAAATGACTGACGATTGACGTCACGTTTACCTACGAATCCCGAGCGAGTCTGAGCCCGTTCAATGATTTAGGGCTTTAGCTGTGTTCCAACGGAACACTTACGATAACGTTGATTTTACAATTCAAGGGTCCGCAAATAATTGCACGTATAGTACTCGGCAGCATTTCATCATGCTTACGCTTCTCACCACTGCCATCTATCAGTGACAATTTGTCGTCGTACTTTGTAACGCGTATCGCCAACGGTTGTCGCACAAACCTCATTTTCTACTAAGTAAAAAGGTAGGATCGAACGCCTATTTATATGCGTGCAAAACCGCGAATCGTTCAATAGCAAAGATCTTCGCGCTGTTATCACATCTCTCCGATATTTTTGATTTAAGCGCTGTTCGACGGTCCCGCACTGTTGATAAAGAATTGTAGCGAATGCTATCGGGCTGTGGTTTGTTAAATCGCTTGATAAACGCACTCGGATTCATGATTGGTGGAGCGGCTAGCGTGGTAAAAGCAGTGAATGATAGTAAAGTCGCGCGAAGTCAGCTCGAGGAGTTACAACGTCACAATCACACGATGGAAGGTCGCGGGGTGTATCTTGGTCCATACACAGATGGAAAGGGACCGTACCTCGCTCCATACAAATACGGAAAAGATGTAACAGCGAAAGAAAAAAAAAACGTTAAAAATGCCTGCGAGTGCAATGACAAATGTGCAACTGCAGCAACTGGCTATTCGTATGCGTATTCCATACTTTAGAGATGTTTTCATGCGTAACGCATTACCGATAAGCGGTCCATGACGAAACAAGAGGGAGCGTCCCAGATGCGCACGAGTGAGTCCCAGATGCGCACAGTAATAAACGGACACAGCAAGCTGAGTGAAACGGACACAGTAACAAACGGACACAGACCAAACGGACACAGTAATAAACGGACACAGTGCGAAACGGACACAGTAACAAACGGACACAGTGCGAAACGGACACAATAATAAACGGACACAATAATAAACGGACACAGTAACAAACGGACACAGACCAAATGCGCACACGGAAAGTCGCAAACCCATGTGATGCAGTAAATGCTTTGCACGCACACACGCGCGCACGCACACACACACACACACACACACACACACACACACACACACACACACACACACAAGGAGAGTGCAAAGGGGCCTTGGGCCCCCCTCCTGCACCCACTCATCCAAGTCGCTAACCTATGTGGACTTTACTCTGCTTGCAATGTACATGGATTGCATTTTGTCCGTGCGCATGTGCAGTGTGCGCATTTGGTCTGTCCGTTTGTTACTGTGTCCGTTTATTACTGTGTCCGTTTGTTACTGTGTCCGTTTATTATTGTGTCCGTTTATTACTGTGTCCGTTTGTTACTGTGTCCGTTTAGTACTGTATCTGTTTGTTACTGTGTCTGTTTATTACTGTGTCTGTTTGTTACTGTGTCCGTTTCGCTCAGCCTGCTGTGTCCGTTTATTACTGTGCGCATCTGGGACGCTTCCAACATTATCCGCATAGAATGTAACGTGACCTCAAGCGCATACAGTAACGACAAATGCGTGCATATGATACACGAATTTTCTCCAAACGTGGCACCAAGATACGAGATCTCGGAAACACCCAAATTTAGGTGTATACGCTCAAATCTTGAGTATTTACACTAAAGATTGAGTGTTTATACTCGAATATTGAATGTGTATACCCAATGATTGAGTGTTCATACTAAAGTTTGGATTTAAATATTGAATATTTAAAAGTATACTCTCAACATTTGGATATGACACACAATAAATGAGTGCATACTTCCAACATAAATTGTAAACACTGAAACGTTGGGGATGTACACTCAACATTCATTGGTTGAAAGTATACACTTAATTGAGTGTGCACTCTCAAACATTGGATTAGAAAATATTAAATAAAAACAAAAGCAAAAAAAGTAAGTTTAACCAAAATTAAAATTAATCTGCATTGGTAGAAATGGTCATAAAACGAATATCTAAAATAAACATTCAACTAGAGTATTCAGCTGGCTTTGAGTATTAATTTGAGTATTACTTTCAACTTGGATGTTTGCCATCTAATTGAGCGTTAATTTCAGTGTTATTCTTAAATTTAGGATTAACATTGAAATTAACACTCAATTAGATGGCGAATATTCAAGTGAGAGCAATAACACTCTAATTAAAAGTAAATTAAAGAGCAAACACTCAAGTTGAGTGTTTACACTGAATTGAGTGTTTACCCTTTGTCCCAAATTATACTCAACTTGAGTATTTTTTTAAGTGTTATTTTTAGTGTTTTTTCCGTAAGGGTGCTGTTGAATGAGAGAAATAAACTGTCGATGCTGCGTGCTCTAGAAAGCGGGCGATACCTCAGCATGGCTTTTTGCTCGTGGGATTTGTACGAGTTTCCATTATTACAACCCTTACGGAAAAAACACTAAAAATAACACTTAAAAAAATACTCAAGTTGAGTGTAATTTGAGACAAGAGATAAACACTCAATTCAGTGTAAACACTCAACTTGAGTGTTCGCTCTTTAATTTACTTTTAATTAGAGTGTTATTACTCTTAACTTGAATGTTCGCCATCTAATTAAGTGTTAATTTCAATGTTAATCCTAAATTTAAGAATAACACTGAAATTAACACTTAATTAGATGGCAAACATCCAAGTTGAAAGTAATACTCAAATTAATACTCAAAGCCAGCTGAACACTCTAATTGAATGTTTATTTTAGATATTCGTTTTATGTCCATTTCTACCAATGCAGATTAATTTTAATCTCGGTTGAACGTTGAACTGTTTTTGCTTTTGTTTTTATTTAATATTTTCTAATCCAATGTTTGAGAGTACACACTCAATATTAAGTGTATACCTTCAACCGATAGATGTTGAGTGTACATCTCCAACGTTTCAGTGTTCACACTTTATGTTGGAAGTATACACTCATTTATTGTGTGTTATATCCAAATGTTGAGAGTATACTTTTAAATATTCAGTATTTAAATCCAAACTTTAGTATGAACACTCAATCATTGGGTGTACACAGTCAATGTTCGAGTATAAACACTCAATCTTTAGTGTAAATACTTAAGATTTGAGCGTATACACCTAAATTTGAGAGTAAACTCCCAAAATCGAGTATTAACACTCAATTTTGAGTGTAAACTCTCAAAATTAGAGTGTTTTTTCCGTAAGGGAACGCACAACCAAACATTTGTGGGCTATTAAGACCGCTACTTAACTTGAGAAGCCGCGGTCATTTTCGTTTTGTAAGTTGGTTGGAAGAACGTCAGGACGCGAGTCGATTTCATGATTGCAAACTGACAAATGTAAAACTGTATCTAAACTCGGAATGTTATCCGTATGACGATATAAATCTGCATTTCGATAAAAACAGATGGTCAATTCTGTACGATATGTATACGCGTTTCTGTAAGGGCTATTATGGGTATGATAATCTTGAGCCGAATCAATCTATCGCGAATTTTTGACAAAAAGGTCCGTTTATGATGATATTTCTCGACAAAACGAATTAGTCAAGAGCGCAACTGTAGATGTGCGCATAGAATTTGACTGTAAGGAGAACGTGCCCGCGAGCACCACCGTGTACTATCTCATCATACACGATCGCGTAGTTCAGTACAATCCGTTGACCAACGTTGTGCGCAAAATTACCTAAGACGACGACGACGCTGCCGCTCTTTTCTCCAGAAAAATACATTTGAGATGATATAAGAATCTATAACGCATCAATGTGGACTACAATCTTCTCAACGATAACAGTCATGTCTATACCAACGTTCGTGGATCTGCAAGGTTTCTTCGTTGGGAGAAGCTTTGTCGTGAAGGAGTTTGCCTCTCTCAAAAATGGCGTCGAACTTTCTCATTATATTTTTAGCTGCTGTGAACCATGGAACAATCTCACCAAGGTAGAGAAACATCAGGCAAGGTGGTTGATTAATAATCATCACGGCATACAATGGGAGGATGGAATGATTCCATACAGCTAGGAGTTTGATTACAACGGCGGTGATGGACGCAACGGTGGCCAAAGATGAAATTATTGTATACGTTAAGAAATGTGAGAAACGAGAATGGTTGCAGGATTTGCTCCTGGATGAAGCGATACATGAAGTCTATGTTAAAAACATCGAAACGCATTATGAAAACATTGAATCTTTAAATAAAATGGACGCATACCTTACATTGTCAGAAATATGTAAACAATTGCGCTCTATAAAATGTATTTAAATTATTTAATTGGTGGTCTAACAATAAAAAATAAAAATAAAATATAAACAATCTTTTACTTTATTTTACCCCATTATATTCCCCCCTCTTTCCCCCTTTATTAAAATCTATATTTAATAATTTAAATTAATTTTTTATATATTAGGATAATTGGTAGGAGATAGGAATAATTCTTAAATAATTTTTAAACTTTATACAAAATACATATTTATTTATTTATCACACAAACCATCATTTACGATATTATATTATTATAAGCATAAGTCATCAGTTCGCAATGTATTATACAAGTTTTATCATAACTTTTAAATAATAATTTTAGAGCATCACATTTATTAGTAATATAATTTTGATGTAAAAGGCTTACAAAATGTTTATATTTATCACTTACACTATGAGTATTTTGATATAATTGTATATATACAGATTCGACGCAGTGTTCAAAATTAAGTAAAAATAATATTGTTAATGGTTTTATGTACATACAGACATTACATAGTGTTAATTTTACGATACTTTTATCGTGTATATTTACAATTTCTATTACTAAATCACAAATAAAAAGTCTTAAAGATAGTATAATTGCCCGCATGAGTCCTTCAACATCCGCACGTCTCTTGATAAATTTTTGCCATGTTATGTATGGCAAAATTATATGGTTACCCTTGTCGTCAAGCAGTATTTCCACAAAAGGTTCAGGCCCCACGCTGATTCCCATTTCCAGGTACTTGTAGGATGTAGCCGTAAGAGGAAATCTTCTCAGGATGCGGAATGTATGGCGCGGCTGCGATATTGTTCTGTAAAGAAAAAAATAATGCGAGTTAGAAATAAAATCCAAATTAATATGTAACAAAATTTTGATTTAATTAAGAAATACTTACGGTTTATCACGAGCTTCGTTTTCTTGAATTGGAACGTAGTAATTCATCTCGTACGTTTTTCCGATCGATTCCAGCAATAAACAATGTCCTTTGTTGTCCGTCCGGTAATGAGCGACTGTAGTGAGGATGTCCGTAATGCGCGACTGATGTATGAAACTCTTCTTATATGATGCATCCCTCCACCATATCTTAATAGTAGTGTGCATAATTCCATTGGTCACGTGACTTTTTGAAAAGAATTTTAGAAGAAGAGAAAAAGTCTTACTATGCTTTAACATGTTGCGAGACGTTCAATTAAACGAAAATTTTTAGGTATAATATTAAACGCAGACTACAGTATCCGAATGATGTATTTTTATTTTTTAAATATATTTTTTAATATTTTTAAAGTTTATAAAATCTAGCAGCCTGATATCGGCGTTTGCTGGCAGCCAAGATAAAGGCTTATACGATTAGTGTAGCGGGAGAGAGAAAGAGCAAATTGTAACTAAGGTGGAATATACGTAATATAATTTTTATTATTTAATTATTTATAATTTAAATTAGAATACATATGCATATATAATTTAACTCAAATTATAAACAACCAAATAAAAATTACATTATATATATAAATATATATGAAATAATAGTAATCTCTTTACTTATGTACCCGAGTGGCGGCGGCGACCCCTGAGCACAAAGGATTTTCGAAAACATGTTGAGACAAGTTTCTCATTTCTTAGAAAAAGCAATAGACCAAAGAAATTTTAAAATTTATGACATGGTCATTTGTTATAGGAAAACAAAGGAATTTTGAAATTTATGACAGGTCATTTGTTATAGGGAAACAAAAAACATTTGAAATTTATGACAGGATCAATTATTACAAAGAACACGGAATTTTGAAATTTATGATAGGGTCAATTGTTATAAAGAACAATAAGAATAAAAGAATTTTGAAATTTATGTGACAGGTAATTACCCCCACTTCCCCTCTCCCCATTCTATTGTTTGAGTTAGAGCCCATAGCTTAATAGCCCATAGCCTATTAATTTCTACATGTAACTAATGTTTCGGAAATTATATATATATATATATATGTGTGTGTGTGTGTGTGTAAACATATTTAAATATTCATAAACAGGAAGTGACATTCAATCAGAAAATGGCAACCCGACTTGTGCATCAATCAGCAAAGAGTAAGCTCATCTACCACACTGTCCCTGAACTCTCTGTATACGCGGATAGTGATCAATAGTTGTTTCCATCTAATGCGACGAAAGTAATACAGTCAATACTGAATCTTGAACATATATGTACAAAATAAAACCGTATTCCTCTAGGAATAACACATACAAACTATGTCGTGCAACTCAAAGTAAGATTAAAGTCTAGAAAAAAGATTAATTTTAATAACTGCAAATCCAGATGGTTAGAAAAAGAGCAGTCTCAAAAACATTTTGATAAAACAGTTTCTTGCGCAGTATAGAATATGTTATAATACATATATACTTTATGATTCAATGTACGACAACTAGTTTGTATGTTACGTTTAGCTAGTTACTTTTGTTTTGTAAATTTGTTCATTTTTTGGGGCGGGGGATGTTACCGTCAAATTTTGTCGAGTAGCAGCCCACCTTACGTTCGTTTCCGTCATGCGGCGTACGTTCGTTCGTCCGTCCAGTTAGTCCTCTGGTTAGTCAGTCTTGCTCAAGAAGCGCACACGCGTCATCACAATAAAAATTGTTTTGACTATAATCAGCACACAAAGTTATTCTTTTCCTGTTTTTCCCTCCTCCTATCACAATAATTAATACATTTTATTTATTTTCGGTATAAAATCCAGTTTATATGATGATAATCTATAAAAGAATCTATAAAAGAAACACATACGAAATCTTGTTAATGATATATACAAATGACTCTACATTATCGACCTCGATCAAGTTTGACGAGCACTTTAGCATCTCCTTAAATAAAAATAAAAATTATAAGCATTTTTCATTATTTATTATTTTCCTTCATTCAGTTCTCATTAATGTTCAGTGATTCATTCATCGCTCTCTTCTTGCTCGCTATTATCTTCATTTTCACTCTCTTCTGAGCTTTCTGAAGAATCGAACCATATTTGCGATGACAAATTGTCTGCCATCAGAGTTTTCCATTCATCCAGCTTTCGGCAATCTACATTATATACATATATATTACACATATATTTAAAAAAAATTCCCATTGAAAAGATCCAGATAAAAATCCAGATGATTACCCACATGTATGTAGATTCCCATGTATTTTCAATGGTTTTGTATGAATTTCATATGGTTGTTCGGAAAACCATACTAAAAAAATACAGGTGGAAATACATATAGTTATACCATATATATATGTAGGATTGATGATAATAAATGTGACTTAGAAGTGTAGGGAATATAATATGGTTTATTAGTAGAGTTACACGAGATGTGAGCCCTTCGGACGGCTAGCAATGACTGTCTCGGGTGTCGCTCTGCTTTCGATTTTATAATCGCAAATTCGGAAAAACAGGATACCGACAAAGAATAATTGCGTAGTTCGGAACTTTCTTTGTAGCGGCCCGCTAAGAGATCGCGGTCGCCGACGCGCCGCTAAGATCCTGCCGCCAAATGGATCGCCGTCGCGACGCATTCCTATGATCCTACCGCTAAACGGACCGCCGCGCCGTCGCGACATACTCTTATGATCCTACCGCCAATGGATTACCGCCGCGACATGGACACATCAAACCAAAACGCACGAGCAATTGTCTTAAAACTAATTTTACATACTCGGCCGTCCTGACAAGTGCATTCGCCCTCGAATGCTTGACGTTACAATTACTTATTAAGTGTGTTCTTCGTCACTTTCCAATTCATCAGCATCGTCGGATGGCCAGGGCTTCGATGATCAGCTGATGTGGAAGTTTCTTGAGGTACTTCGTGTTCTTTTATTTTCGCGACTATATACCGGTCATTTCGCATTACTTTAGTTATACAATACGGACCTAAGAATTTATTACGGAATTTAAGTCCGGGACCTAACTGAGTTCGCTTGATCGCGACAATATCTCCGTTTGTATATTTTAATGCCGTTTTTCGTTTTTTATTAAAATTCTTCGCATTTTCTCTCTGAACTTCCGCGATCTTTTCTTTAGCCTCTTGTCGTATATCATCGCGCTCTTCTTCGAACATTCGCATCCATTCGGTTTCAATTATTTCACGCACCTCTCGATTTTCTTTCAATCGCATACAAGTACCGAACATTAATTGAAACGGCGTACGACTCGTACTTCGACTCGGCGTAGCATTTAAATACTGCTGAGCAACATCGAGAAATGTAAACCATTCTTCCGGTTTTAAAGCTGACAATTTCGTTAAAAGGGGTATGAGAGTGCGGTTCACTCTTTCAACTTGGCCATTACTTCGAGGCACTTCCGTGGTTATTACATGCTGAATATTTTCCTCAGTACAGTATTCTCTAAATACACCGGATGTAAACGCCGTCGCGCAGTCTGATATAAGGGTTTCCAAATACAATCGATTGCTTGTGTAAATGCTTAATTACTTCAGCAGTGTCGGTCGACTTAGTTGCATATAACCATACAAATTTGTTAAATGCATCAATTATAACAAAAATGTGACGGTAACTTTTTTTTGTACTCGGTACTGGACCTAAATGGTCCATGTAATACGAATGTAAAGGGACGTCACCCTTGTCGATTGTATTTAAAAACCCTTCTTGCTTGCCTTGTTTGCGTTCCGCTAGAATGCAAATTATGCAGTTCGTGATAATTTTTTCGATTTTCGGTCGCATACCTTTAAACCAATAATCTCTCCGTACAAGCATTTCTGTCTTATTTGCATTAAAGTGTCCTTGTTCGTGCGCTTGTGTAACTATCGAAGCTTGTAACGCTTTTGGTACAACTAACAACAATTCGTCTTTATCGTCTCGGTACAGCAAATCATTTCTTAGCACATAATTTTTAGCTTTGCCAAGTGTCGTCAATTTGACAAATTTTTGCAGATCCTGATCGGTGCGCTGAGCTTGTCTGAATCTAGCAATTAAACCGTCGTTATTTTCGTCGATAAGTAAGGCTTCTGGGATAGGATTCCTACTTAGTGCGTCTACGTGCATCATATTTTTCGCCGATCTATGCTGAATCTCATAATCGTATTCTTCTAACGCAAGAGCTCATCGAGCTACACGAACGCATAGATCGCGTTTATTCATGGTTAAAGTAAACGCTCTACAGTCGGTAATAATCTTAAAAGGAATGCCTAGCAAATACACCCGAAATTTCTTTAGTGACTTAATAATTGCGAGTACTTCTAGTTCGTAACTAGTATATTTCTCCTCAGCCGGAGTGGTTTTACCGCTCGCGTAGTAAATTGGGTGAAAAGCGTTATCCGAATCTTTTTGCAACAGAATTGCGCCAGAGCCAAATTTAGAAGCATCTGTATGTAACTCCGTTTTGGCTCCGATTTTGTATAACTTTAAAACAGGCTTATTGCTCAATGAAAACTGTAAATTTTGAAACGCTTGCTGTTCGTCTTTTCCGAATCAAAACTCTACATTATTCTTTAAGAGATTTGTGAATGGCCGCGCTATTAATGAATACTGGAAAATAAATTTACAAAAATAACCCGTGAGACTGAGAAAACTTTGTACGTCTTTAACACTTTTAGGAACGGGGAACTTCATAACGGCTTTAATTTTATTCTCGGAGGGTTCTATCGTTCCATTCGTCACAATGTGTCCCAAGTATTCGATTCTCGTTTGTAAAAACTTACATTTCTGCCAGTTTATACGCAAACCAGCTTGCCTGCATACTTCCAATACACGTTTTAAATTGTTTATCGCCTCTTCTATAGTGCATGAAGGAACGATCAAGTCGTCCATATATGTCAAGACGATTCCTTCGGTAATTAACTTTCTAAATACGGTATTGATAAATTTTTGAAACACGGCCGGTGAATTACAAAGCCCGAAGGGCATGCGTAAAAATTTGTACTGTCCCGTAGAAACGACGAACGAGGTATATTTCCTACTTCCCTCGTCTACCTCCACGTGAAAGAAACCGTTTTTGAGATCAAATGCACTAAAAAATTTCGCGCCTTGCAACTTATCTAACTGATCTTCGATCAGTGGCAACGGGTAGCGGTCTTTTATAATCTTCTTATTCATCTTACGAAAATCTATACAGATTCGCGTATCACCATTTTTTTTTTCACTAAAACAATAGGGCTTGCGTATTCGGAATTTGACGGTCTAATAATGTGGTCGTCTAACCATATCTTTAATTGTTTTTCGACTTCTTATCTGAGATAATCTGCGCGCTCTTTGATGCACCGGAATATCATCTTTTAAAATTAAGGTCATCTTAACATTGATGTCCCTTTTCAGATTTATATTTTCTCGCGATACTTTCTACTTTCTGTCGAGCTTTCTCATCGGGGATGTGTGAAAAATCAAACGGGTCGATCATTTCCACGATATCGACTTTAAATACTTTCGGAACATCTAAACTATTCGTGTTTACCGACTTCTCAGGAATTTTTCGAATCGTTACTTGTCTTTTTACCGAGTACAATTCAACCAGATTCAGAAAATCAGCAGCGATCAAGATTGCATACCTCATTATTTCATTATCAACAACGTGAAACGTGACTTTATGTATTTCGCCATCAATAATAACATTCGCTACAAAAAAAAGCCGTACGTTCGATTATTTAACGCGCCTAGTCCATCAAAATTAATTCTATTATTTAATTTCGGACGATCTATCTTTTCGTAACAGTCTCGATTTATCAGACTCAAATCGCTACCGGTATCTATGATACTAACAAAACATTGATTCGCGATCTCTACTTGTTTTATTTGTTTTTGATGCGGACTCTTAGCAATTATACATGTTTCTTTAGTCGTACTTAGTTTCCTTGCATAGTTTAGCAATGTGTCCATACCCATTACACTTAAAACACTTTACGCCTTTGTTTTTCATTGGGCACGCATTACTCATATAGTCTTTATCACCGCAGTTGAAACACCGTTTCTTCTCTGTCGCATTCGTGTCTCTTCAGATCGTCTTCTTCTCTTCTAGCTTTTACTGCTTCAACTTCGATTTTCCTTCTTTCTTAATAGCTTCGTACTCAGAAAATTTTTCCTTTAACTCGCGTATCATCTTCGCTCCACGCTATATTGTCTTGTTAACCAGATCATCTTGAATTCCCTCAATTATATATTGGATGATTGATCGTGTATCAACATCGGCTTGCGCTGCAATTTCGAGCATTTTATATATATAGGCCTGGTACGATTCGTCAGATGTTTTCTTCCGTCGTGCTAATTCTGATGTACCGCGCAGCTGTCCACAACATCTGCAAATTCTTCTATTAATGCTCGCCGTAGTTTTTTCCATAATTTCATGCATCTCTCGTAATTGACGAATAACTTCGAACCACGAAGGAGACGCTTCGCATATGCCACCTTTTGAATGTCAGATCACTCGCATAATAGCCATTTCTTCAAAATCTTTGATCCATCTTTTAATGTCGACTTTGTCATCTCCATTGAATGTTTCTAAGGATTCTTCCACATCTCTGATTGTCAAAAGTTGACTTCTTCTGCTTCGTCTTCTTTCGGGAACTGGCTCATCTTCGTCGCTCGAACTATCGTTCTCGCCGTCGTCTTCGTCGTCATTCTGCTTCTGATCGTCGTGATGTTCTGCTTGACCGTGTTCACGTTCGAGTTGCATAAACGGTAACAGTCTTGAAATTAGCTCATTCTTCAGTCCCGCCGTCTTTAGTCTTCGTCTTTTTAGTTCTTCCTTTAATTGCACCGTCGTCATGTTTGTCAACTTCGTCTTCAAATCGTTGTCGGTCACTCTAGCACTAACACCTCTAGCACTAGCACTTCTGCCAATATTTACTTCTTAAATTTAACTCACACTCGCGCACAATTTCTTAGGATACCACTACACTTCAAGGATGTGATCCCGGCTGAGCCTCGAAAAATATGTAGAATTGATGATAATGAATGTGACTTAGAAGTGTAAAGAATATAATATGGTTTATTAGTAGAGTTACACGAGATGTGAGCCCTTCGGACGGCTAGTAACGACTACCTCGGGTGTCGCTCTGCTTTCGGTTTTATAATCACAAATTCGGAAAAACAGGATACCGACAAAGAATAATTGCGTAGTTCGGAACTTTCTTTGTAGCGGCCCGCTAAGAGATCGCGGTCGCCGACGCGCCGCTAAGATCCTGCCGCCAAATGGATCGCCGTCGCGACACATTCCTATGATCCTACCGCTAAACGGACCGCCGTCGTGACACACTCTTATGATCCTACCGCCAATGGATTACCGCCGCGACAGGGACACATCAAACGAAAACGCACGAGCAATTGTCTTAAAACTAATTTTCCTACATATGGATAACCATATAGATTTCACCTGTATCTTTTTAGTATAGTTTCCCATCTGAATAATCATAGAAGAATAATCATAAGAAATCCATACAGAAATCCACATCTGAAATCCATAGAAATCCATGTGGATATACACGTGGATAACCATCTGGATTTCTATCTGGATCTTTTCAAGGGAGATGACATTAAAGAAAATTTCTTTATCCAGATTTTTATACTAATCAACAAAATCTGACCTCTTTCTTATATTACAAGTGTGAATTTTGATGTATTTTGCTGAACAAATCTGTTATTTAAATTTGATAATATAATTAATAATGTCAGTAATTTTTTAAATTATTGATATTAATGATATTTATATTTATTTTTATTTTCTACATCATCTACAATATCAATATAATAAATATGATAAAATCAATATGACCAAATCAGTTTTAACATTAATTTGGCTATGCCAATGGTTTGTTTTAACTCTAATTATATAGGAACTTTAACATTAATGCCGAATCGCCCCTTTTTTTATGGGAGCGTCCCAGATGCGCATAGATCAAAATGGACACAGCAGGCTGATCGAAACAAACACGGATCGAAATGGACACGGACACGGATCGAAACGAAGGGAGCGTCCCATTTGCCCAATATTGGTCACGGTCCCGATTGCCCACGTCAATATTGGCCATGATGCCAATTGACCACGTTAATATTGGCCAATATGGGAGCGGTGTACTTCGACACAATAAGAAATAACCAGGGTTGGGAAGTAACGAGTTACTTGTAACGAAGTTACAGTTACAGTTACTGTTTTTTTAGTAACTAATAACTTAACTTCGTTATTTTTCTCCATTTGTAACTGTAACTTAACGCAGTTAGATTTTTTTGATAACTAATATTATAACTATTTTGATAGTTACTTTAATAGTTATTTTTTTTGGAACATGCGTAAAAATTTTTAATCAACAATCGGAAGAAGTCCAGTCTACACAAAAAGAATTGTATCAATTTTTAAAATCGAATAATTGCAGTATTAATATGCTAAATAATTACGCTGCAATTAAGCGTGCGCGCGCGTGTGTGTGTACGTGCGTGCGTGTGTGTTCGTTTCTTTTCGTGTCCAAGTAAAGGTTTCTCCGTCAATATTGCCCACGTCAATAATGGCCACACGTAATATTGCCTACGTCAATATTGCTCACGCGTCAATATTACCCACGTCAATAATGGACGTAAGTAAGTCCGTTTGTTACTGTGTCCGTTTGGTCTATGCGCATTTGTTACTGTGTCCGTTTCGCACTGTGCGCATTTGTTATTATGTCCGTTTCGCACTGTGCGCATTTGTTACTATGTCCGTTTGGTCTGTGTCCGTTTGTTACTGTGTCCGTTTCACTCAGCTTGCTGTGTCCGTTTATTACTGTGTGCATTTGGGACGCTCCCATTCTTAATTGGCCACGCGTCAATATTGAAACGGATACAGTTATTGAGATTAAGAAACCGGTGTTTATAAAGATGTCGTTTTGCATGGACACACAACACGGGGGGGGGGGGTGCAAAGGGAGCCTTTGGCTTCCTCCCACACTCTACCGTCGGTAGATATGTCCTGGGCAGAAATGCGTGTCCGTTATTGACGTGGCCATTATTGACGTGATCAATATTGACATGGCCAATATTGATGTAGCCATTATTGATGTGGACAATATTACGCGTGGCCATTATTGACGTGGGTAATATTGACGCGTGAGCAATATTGACGTAGGCTGTCCTAACTTCTTACCATGGGAAATGAATTACCGACTGCAACCTTAATACACATACCCAGATAACTATTTTGCTGTGACAAATGTTGGCAACAGATTCTGTTGCCAAAAAGACAGCAAATGAGAAACATATCTTGTCATTGCAAACACTATTAGCAGATATTCAGCAAATATTTAGCAACGTCTGTCATCAAAATACATAACAAAATATAGTGAATTACGAGCAAATTTGTTGGAAGTATTGATGATAGATTGACGACAAACACCAAAGTGCAAACAATGTCAGCAAATTGCCTGTAGAAATCTAACAGTATTTGTGCGTCAAAGTACTCTACAGATTGATACCAGAAACGCAGCAGATCTGTCGAAATGTCAAATTGGCAATAAATCGCGGCACCGTCGATAGGCGGCCTACTCTCTCGGGAGTAAAATGCAACCAACTCGCTACATAAAGTCCACTCGCAGCACGACTAAGGTAAGGAAAAATTACCTTCCTTTGCTGCGCCTACGGTGTAGTGGAGAACCGCCACATAATACTTTTATAATACAGGACTGATAGTATTTTTTTTGGGGGGGGGGAGTGATATTTAACTCCAAGAAATTTAGTGAAATTAATTGCACCTAGAATAAATGACATATCTGCGATACGATGGGAGAAAATAAATAGGTCAATTTAGGCCTCCCTATAGGAAATGTTAAATGCTAAGAAGGGGGTGAGGTAAATTATTCAATCTGTTCCCCCTCCTGAATTAATAAATCTTCCCAGGAGATTACTTACATCGATTCTTAAATAAAATTATAACTGTGAAAACGAAAAGATTCGACAAATTTGTTGTCAATCTGTCGTCATTTATGAATACAGATCTGCTGCATATTTGGCGCAAATCTGCTGTCAGTTTACGTGGCAACATTTGTTCTCAATTTGCTGCGTAAATTTGTCATTGTACTTCTAATAACAGATCTGCTCTGGTGTTGCACCCAATTTGATATCAGAATTTGATGACAACTTTGCTTACAATTAGGGCGCACTCGAAAACACAGTAAGCCATGGTTTTGGCAGCCTGATTCCACAAGAAATTTTTAGCAGTCTATTGAAAATTTGGCAGCAAGTGGTTAGGTGGGTATGTACGACATATGTATGTGCACAGGCCGTACATGTGTGTATTAAGTTCCGCTGCTAAACCAAAATAAACAGATTTTCATGAAACTTTGACTGTCAAAATTTTAGAAAGCTGAACTAGCTAGTTATTTAGATATTAAACATTTTATTTACATAGACTTATATGGAAATCGATAAATTTTCACTATTTTTCGATTTTTATCGTCGTATTAAACGTTGAAGTAATGAACAGATGTTAGGGAAACTTTACAACATTACAGCTTAGCTGTTCAGAAAACTACTGTTAAATTTTTGAAATGATGCACTTGCTTGTTTGAGTGAAATAATTGATAAAATAAAATATGTAGTTCACAATAATCGAAACAATACAGCATGTAAGTGTGGTAAATGTGTGCTAAGTAATATAACATGAATTTCAAATTATTGTATTTAGTTATGTAAGGGTGATATAATAATGTGAAGAATGTTTATTCTCAATCTTCAAAAAAATTATTTTAGTAATGAAGGTAGTACTTTATAGGCGAATTTTTTCTCATTTTTTTTAACTAATATTAACTGTAAATCATATACAGCAAAAAAGAAGGCAACAAAATGGTTATTTGAGTCTTTACTTGAGCCACTATGCCACTTGTTGTGCCGGGCCTGAGCAGAAAAACTTCATTAAGGTTGCAGTCGGTAATTCATCTCCTATGGTAAAAAGTGGGAGAGCCATTAAAAATCACCCTGTATAATAAAATTAATAAATACGTACCTAAGCTGTAAAAATCGGAAAAAGTGTATTGTCGATTACTTTCTTCCATCATGCCACCGTACAAATACAAAATATTGTGTTTCACCACCATTCCAGCATTTATTCTCGGTAATGGACAAAATACTGCTTCTTTGCTATTTATTGCTGTCGAGATGGATTGAAGAGATGAAGATGTAGATGGCTCCATCGAACCTATGGTTACCTACACATATACATGTTTATATTTATGTGTGGGTGTGTATGTGTGAAGGTGTATGTATATATATATATATATATATATATATATATATATATATACAAATCGAATAATTTGTTTTAATACAAAATTACTTTCTTGCTAATTTATATATTAAAATAATACGTATAACATTATACACCCACGAGTAAGAGAAAGAGAGAGAAAGAGAAAAACATTTGAACGTACGCATGCATAAAAGACTAATAAGGGAACCTCGCGAACCCGAAAATTCTGATTTTAATGAAACTTGACATAAATGTAAAGGGAGTAAATACATGAATTTAAAAATTATAAGTTGGTGCTTATAAACGGTTTAAAGGGTTGAAACCACCCTTTAAAAATTTAGAGTTTTTGCCTTTTTTTGATATATCTCGTAAACTAAACAAAGTATTAAAAAATGTTTTATACAAAAGTTTTACAGTATAAATACCTCTATTTAACTATAATATTTATTTTTTCAAAAAATTTTTTTTAAAAACAAATTTTTTTGGAAAAAATAAATAGCATAGTTAAATAGAGGTATTCATGCCGTAAAAGTTTTGTATGAAACATTTTTTAATATTTTGTTTAGTTTACGAGATATATCAAGAAAATGCAAAAATGTCTTAACTTTGAAGTGTGGTTTCACCCCTTCAAACTGTTTTTGAACCAAAATAAAACATTTCTAAATTAATGTATTTACCACCTCTACATTTGTGCCAAGTTTTATTAAAATTTTTAGAAAATTTTCCGTTTGAGTTTACAAACGGTTTGAAGGAGTGAAATTACCTTTCAAAGGTTGAGATATTTTTACCTTTTCTCGCTATATCTCGTAAACTAAACAAAATATAAAACAATGTTTTATACAAAAGGTTTACAGCATGAATACCTTCATTTAACTACGCTGTTTATTTTTCAAAAAAAAAATTTTTTTTAATTAAAATAAATTTTCAATAAAATTGACTTTTATGTATATAGCATTTATACAGTAATTATACTATCTTATACTACGTTCTATTTATATCATCTATGTGTATATTATGTATGTTATATATTATCTATGTTATAATACTATACATTTATATTATCTGCATCCATGTATGTATTAGTTTTCATCTAACAGTTGCGCAATATTAGAGTAGTCACGTTGCTTTCACACAGTGTTCATTCTGTCTACGTCACATTTCACATTTAAGTTTTATATTTGTCATGTCACGATATGTATCATATATGAAATGGAAATCACGTATTAATAAAAGTTTGGTATCTTTATTAATAATGTTACGCGTCATTTTCACATCAGTATCACATCTAACGTGTGCTTGATTTTTCTGTTTGATTGTTTTTAATTAAGCGAAGCATAATGTTACACATAAATGTTGCGAATGTTCTTAATATGTTAATTATTTTATTTCAAATTATACATATCCCACCAATAAATGAAAGCCTATAAATGAAAGATGGTGATGCAGATAATATAAATGTATCCCAGCTAGCCAGGCCTATTAAAATCACATATCGTAAAAGCTTTACAGCAAGGATTGTTTCAATTTTGACAACAATTTTATGACAAGTAATTGTCTGTTGCTTTGTTTTCTAAAAGTTTCGAGCAAATTTACGGCAAAAGTTTTCATCACACGATGCTGCAAATAACAGAGAAAGACTTGTACATAAATTTTACGTATAGAAATTACAAGATTTGTTCCAACACGATAAAATGCAAAATTTAAGCAAATAACAGAGCAAACCTTGCTACACGACATGACGATAAATTTATGGCAGAAACAGGAAATCTTGTTAAGCACAGAATAACAGCAAATTAG
Organism: Monomorium pharaonis; assembly: GCF_013373865.1. NCBI lineage: Eukaryota > Metazoa > Arthropoda > Insecta > Hymenoptera > Formicidae > Monomorium > Monomorium pharaonis. The sequence goes on from NC_050467.1 coordinate 8,273,271, forward strand.
TAGCAAGAACAAAATAAAACTTGCCGAGCATGCTTTCGCAACAAAATTGCGACAAGGTGTGTCCATAAACAGCTTAGTTTTTGTTGGCAAGGCTTGTCGCAAATAGTATCACGCACATTTTATGCAAATAACAGGGTTGCATTATCGGATTTTAAACTTTATTTCTGACTTTACTAGCTATCTCGAGATGGCGCATTTCTCGTGAAAAAGATTTACCTACTGGATTAATAAAAGGGGCTCGTTGAGAACAGAGAACCAAGTACGATTGCACCATTCACATTTGATATTGGACTAATCAGTCTAATATTTCAGTCTAATAATCATTTTTGTTGATCTAAATTTCGACAATATTTGTCCTGTTCTTGCCACAAATTTGCTATCATATTGTGCATAGCATGGTTTGCCTTGTTTTTGCTACAAATTTGCTATCATATTGTGTACAGCAAGGTTTGCCTTGTTCTTGCTGCAAATTTGTTGTTATGCTTTACTAGTAAATTTTATCCTGTTATTTGCATGAAATATGCGTCATACTATTTACAACAAGCCTTGCCAGCAAAAGCTAAGCTTAATGCGGACACACCTTGTCGTAATTTTGTTGCAAAAGTTTGCTCGAGTTTGCAGCAAACTTCGCGCAAAGTTTGCGTCATTTTGCTAGCTGGGTATAGTATTATAATATAGATAATATATAACATACATAATATACACATAAGATAATTTAAATAAAACTTAGTATATAAGATAGTATTATTACTTTATAAATGCTATATACATAAGTCAATTTTACTAAAAATTTAATTTAATTAAAAAAAATTTTTTTTCGGAAAATAAACAGCGTAGTTAAATGGAGGTATTTATGCTATAAAATTTTTGTACAAAACATATTTTATATTTTGTTTAGTTTACGAGATATATCGAGAAAAGGTAAAAATGTCTCAACCTTGGAAGAGTGGTTTCACTCCTTCAAATCGTTTATAAGACTAAACAAAAAATTTTCTGATTTTAATGAAACTTAGCATAAATGTAGAGGGGGTAAGTACATTAATTTAGAAATGTTATATTTTGGTTCAAAAACGGCTTGAAGGGGTAAAAGCACGCTTCAAAGTTGAAACATTTTTGCGTTTTCTTGATATATCTCATAAACTAAACAAAATAAAAAAAAGTTTTATACAAAAGTTTTACGGCATGAATACCTCTATTCAACTATGTTATTTATTTTTTCCAAAAAAATTAAAAAAAAAATTTGTTTTCGAAAAAAAATTTTTTTTTTAAATATATAACATAGTTAAATAAAGGTATTTATACTGTAAAACTTTTGTATGAAACATTTTTTAATATTTTGTTTAGTTTACGAGATATATCGAGAAAAGACAAAAATTCTAAATTTTTGAAGGGTGGTTTCAACCCTTTAAACCGTTTATAAACACCAACTTATAATTTCTAAATTCGTGTATTTACCCCCTCTACATTTATGCCAAGTTTCATTTAAATCAGAATTTTCAAGTTTGCAAGGTTTCCTTGTAAGATATTAAAAACCGCTTCCTTATAAACTAAGTTATATACTAAACACACACGCACGCACGCACGCACGCACGCACGCACGCACGCACGCACGCACGCACGCACGCACGCACGCACGCACGCACGCACACACATTGGCAAATTATTCGGTTTAGCGGCGTCAAATTTTTGTAGTAAAATATTTATTTGTATTAAAATTTTAAAATGTATTTAAAATTTTCTTAAATTTATAATTAAATAACCTTTATAGTTAACAAAATTGTATCTGAAGATAAACTTAAGACAATCTTAAAGCTATATCAGACTACAAATTAAGATTGAGATTGAATTGGAATTTGACAATTCAAAGCAAAGTTAAAGAATATTGGTTCTGTTCCTAACTGATTACATTTCAGTTCAATCCAAATATTAATCTCTAGTCTGATATAAACTTAATGAAAAATCAAACTATGAATGCCAGCCAAAAAATAAACATCTATTATTACACAGATTGGCGCATATTTCTTCTTATCATTATTTTTGTAGAGAAAAAACTCAATACTCTCATTTTGTAGTGTTCACTCTTAATTGGCGCAAAATATTTACATATCATTATTTTGTAGAAAAATTAATTTGTGTGTGTGAATACAATAATTTTGTATTTAAAATAATTGTTACTTTAATAATCAAAATTACACATTTTAGGAATGTATATTACTTAGGTTGAATTTGATTAAAAGTTTTATCTTGGATTTGATTTTTTCATTATAAAAAAATATCACTTGGGTTGAATTTATCAAAGTATTCTTAGATTATGCGGTTTTTTTTTCTTAAAGAAAAACCACACACTTGGCGCGCTTTTTTACCTTTTTTAAAAAGGTACTTTTGTTTGGTGTAAATTACAACACGAGAAAAGCAGCATCGCATCGTCGCCTTTAGTGGCGATTTCGCGAACTACATCGCGGCTGCCGCGACTGCGAATGCTGCACGCGTGTGCACATTGTATTGTGGCGGATGTTTCACCGCCACATGAACTACTAAATTAGGATTTAAAATGTCTTTTTTTAAATGTTGAGTAATAAATATATAAAGACGTTTAGATATCTTAAAGCAATTCTAGAATTTGTCTTTAAGGTATATGTATAAAAGACATCTTTAACCTCTAGAAAATCAACCCTTTTTTGACCAACTTTTTAAATTTTAATACTAAAACGTTTTTGTCCTGATCAATGAGATGAACTACGAAGAAGATGACATCACTCTAGTGTCTAATGTTATTAGGCTTCCAGTTAAAAAAAAGTGTGACTTTTTGTTGTATTTGAACTTCATTATTTATTGTTAAAATGATTGTTTAGCGTCATTTGCAATAAAAATGTATTGAAAAATATGTATATAAAAACATATTTATGTTGCATTTTGTGAAGTATGAGACAGTATATAAAGTGTCATTAAAGTAACATATTAATTTATTTCGAAATAAATGCATATACATATATTATGACAAAAGAATTTTAGTTAAATGAATATATAGTGTTTTTGGTAAATTGAATTATAAACCTAATATTAGGCTTCTCATCAGGAAAAGGTTAAGATATCTTGTATAGATCTTTTATTTAGATATCTTTAACATGTCTAATTCAAAAATTTTTAAGAAATCTTTTAAGATGTCTTTTAGATTTATTTCAGATATGTTTTAAAAATTTTATGAAGATATCTTCAACAAAATCTTTTTAGATATTTTTTAGAAATGTCTTGAAGACATCTTGAATAAAATGTTATTTCAATTTCTACAAGATATCGATGTTTACTAACAAGGGAACCTCGCGAGTTCGAAAATTCAGATTTTAATGAAACTTGGCATAAATGTAGAGGTAGATACATAAATTTAGAAATTTTTAGTAGCGGCCTAAAAGCGGTTTAAAGGAGTAAACCATGAGTGAGTCCCAGATGCGCACAGTAATAAACGGACAGAGCAGGTTGAGTGAAACGGACACAGTAACAAACGGACACAGACCAAACGGACACAGTGCGAAACGGACACAGACCAAATGCGCATAGACCAAACGGACACAGTAATAAACGAACACAGTAATAAACAGACACAGTAACAAACGGATACAGACCAAATGCGCACAGACCAAACGGACACAGTAATAAACAGACATAGTAATAAACGGACACAATAAGAAACGGACACAGTAACAAACGGAGACAGTAACAAACGGACACAGTAATAAATGGACACAGTGCGAAACGGACACAGTCGCAAACCCATGTGGTACAGAGAATGCTTTGCACGTACGCACACACACACACACACACACACACACACACGGGGGGGGGGTGCGAGGGGGGCCCACACCGTCGGTAGGGGTGCCCTGAGAAGTTGCAACCCATGTGGTAAGTTCGTGCGCATTTGGTCCGTGTCCGTTTGTTACTGTGTCCGTTTATTACTGTGTCCGTTTGTTACTGTGTCCATTTGTTACTGTGTCCGTTTGGTCTGTGCGCATTTGGTTTGTGTCCGTGTCGCACTATGTCCGTTTGTTACTGTGTCCGTTTCACTCAGCCTGCTGTGTCCGTTTATTACTGTGCGCATCTGGGACGCTCCCAAAATCATCATTCAAAGGTTGAGACATTTTTGCGTTTCTCGATATATTTCGTAAACTCAACAAAATAAAAAAAAATGTTTTATACAAAAGTTTTACAATAAAAGTACTTCTATCTAACTATAGTAATAAAATTTTAAAAAAAATTAAAAAACATCGTTCTTTAATTAAAAAAAAAAATTTTTTTTTAAGTTTTATTAATGTAGTCAGATAGAGATATTTTTGCCATAAAACTTGTATAAAACATTTTTTGCTATCTCCAATTTTTTTTGAGATTATCGAAAAAAACAAAAATTTGCTCTATACATCAAGAGTAGTTTCATCCTTTAGATCGCTTTTGATTGGGACTTGAAAATTTATAAATTCATCTATTTACCTAATTACATGTTTTTTTTCGTGAATGGGAAAAATGCGTTGTGTATCTCCCATGGTCGGTCCATGGGAGATACACAACGGGGGTATGTGGGATCCATTAAAAACCCACCGCTTGGATGAACACAAACACAAAGAGACAACATACTGTCACCGTAAACTACGTCACTAAGACTATTTCAGGGACCTAATTACATGTGGGTTTCATCTAAAGTTATATAAAAAAAATATTTTTATTTTTATTCACGTTAATAAAATTTACAAGAAATAAACATTTTTTTTGGTATTTCTCATATAAAGAAATTTTTTGAGTGATACATGGAAAAATTTTCCGACACCATCAATTCCTGATAAGAGTATGATTTCCATCCCTAAAATGTCCGCGGTGGTGTACTTTCAGCATGCTCGGGAAGGACTTTGGATATATTGCATAATCTGGAAAAATTCTTTCCATCCGTCCTTCCATCTTACGATTTATACGTAGAGTTTGTCTATAATGTATAAAAAAACATTTAAATTATTACAAACGCTACTAATAAACATTATAATTATCTAAATAAGCAATTTGTTACTTACGAACAATTCTTATATATTCTATTTCGTAGTGTTTACAATTATGATATTCCTCAAAAAAATAATTACACCATATTTTAGAAATGGAAATCATACTCCTATCAGGAATCGACGGTATCTGAAAATTTTTCCATGCGTCACCCAAAAAATTCTTTTATATGAAAAATACAAAAAGAAGTTTATTTCTTGTAAATTTTATTAATGTGATTAAATAAAAATGTTTTTTTTATATAACTTTAGATGAAACACACATGTAATTAGGTCCTCGAAATAGTCCTAGTTGTTTCTGGTAATAGTATGTTGTCCCTTCGTGTTTTTGTCCAAGCGGTGGGTTTTTTCATGAACTCCATATAGCCCCATGGACCGATCATGGGAGATATACAATGCATTTTTCCCATTCACAAAAAAACATGTAATTAGGTAAACAGATAAATTTATAAATTTTCAAGTGCCGATCAAAAGTGATCTAAAGTATGAAACTGCTCCTGATATAAAGCAGATTTTTGCTTTTTTCGATATATCTCGAAAAGTATTGGAGATATCAAAAAATGTTTTGTACAAAAGTTTTATGGCAAAAATATCTCTATCTAACTACATTAATAAAATTTTATCTCAAATAACTACATTAATAAAATTATTTTTCAAAAAAATTTTTTTTTCATTTTTTTTAAATTTTATTAATGTAGTTAAATAGAAGTACTTTTATTGTAAAATTTTTGTATAAAACATTTTTTATATTTTGTTTAGTTTACGTGATATATCAAGAAAACGCAAAAATGTATCAACCTTTGAAGGGTGGTTTCACCCTTTTATTTAAACCGTTTTTGGGCCGCTACTAAAAATTTCTAAATTTATGTATTTACCCCCTCTACATTTATGCCAAGTTTCATTAAAATCTGAATTTTCGAGTTCACGAGGTTCCCTTGTGAGACATGGTATCATTTATTTGCTGTTAAAATGTAGACAAAATATATATGAAAATCTTTAAAAAAGATTTAAGATGCTCTCAAACATTGAAAATTAGCTTAGTAACTGTGTTTTAAGTCTGATAAATCCTGTCGGCGCGCAGTTTAAAATAAAACTAAGAAAATTATATTGATTAAGCCTGTCGGCGCGCAGTTTAAAATAAAACTAAGAAAATTAAATTTAATAGTAAAATCATATCCCTAAGATCCGATGTAGACCGTTTTACAGTCAATTTACAACTTATTGATATCTTAAAAAAAAAGTTTATTAAAGCACTATATTTCTAGGTGCATCATTTAATGATTGTTTAGTTTTTTATATTAAATATGAATATCCATTAGCATTTATTTAAATATGTTTCAAAAAATCTATGTGAGCATTTGGGTCAAAATAGATCAAGATGGGAGGCTGATCAATGCTATAAAACGTTTTGAGAGCTCTTGAAGAATATTATATTTTCAATTCATTATTTTTAGAATGTGTCAGATGTAAATATATTGTGTGTCTTGACAAATTTTATAAGAGGAAAAAATAGAAAGTCATCGTTATGTGTATAAAAACAATTTAAAGGGCGAAATGAACATGTAAAATCTGCCCTCGCAGATATCGGATTCAAATTCATGCCATAAGTTCACATCAATGTGACATAAAATTTTCCTAAATAATAACTTGATATCTTCATTTTTTAGGATATAAAGGGAAAGAAAAATTTTAAAAGTCAATTTTCTCGAAAACACGACCAATTTTGATTTAAAAAAAAATGTTATGAATATCAATAAAACAATTCCCCCTCAAATAAAAAAAAATTTTTACAAAAATAAAGATTAAAAATATTTTTTAATAAAAAAATTTTGGGAGGTTATGTTTTTTATTCACACCAATCATATTTAACATAACTATTCTCTAGAACATTCTCTACAATATATATTTTTGCTCAATTTTTTCAAGTGGGGTAACATAGTAAAAAAAATAAAAATCGCTGTGGTGATGCTCCGCCATGGTGCACTACTTTGGACTCTCGTGAATTTGGCACTCCATACTTAAAAATCCCAAAGTTTCTTTAGAGTTCTAATATTCTTTTAAATAATTCTAGAGTTCTCTAAAAGAATTTTCACGAGTTCCGTTGATTAAATATAAAAAAATTGAATTTAAAAATATGCTGCAAGTTAACGCAGCGCACCAAATCATAAAAATCAATTATTTCTTATAAGTTCTAGCTTGGTTTACAATAATTCTACAGTTCCTGATAGTTTATATTAATAGTTAAATCGAATTAATAAAAAATAATTAAAAAATTTAAGGCGCTAACCTCCCATGATACTTAGTTTCAAATAAATGAACTTTTATTTATTTTTCCATAGTTTTCAAAGAGTTCTATAGTCCCTGAGTGTTTTGACGCATTTTTCAAAAAGAACATGAACTTTCTTTACTTAAGAGGGAATTAAAAAAGTAGTCTTCCAAAACTTGCTTTTTTTGCGTCATTTGCTTATATTAATACGTAACTAAGTATAAAAATGTAGAACTGTACCGTAAATATTCCGTCATCGACAACAGTAACGCTAGATTCCATAGCCTTCGAGAGATCTTCCATCGTTTCTTTATCCGAATCATTGATCTGCTCCGTTGCTTCCTCGCAACTTTCTTCTTTTTGTTTCTTTCTTCTTCGTTGTTTCTCAATTCTATTGGCAACAACCGTTTCCTTCTTTCCAGTTAATGTTATAGCACGCCAGCACAATTTCTCCAAGTCCAATGCAAACAAATCGTTGTAAAATGTTCCATGCAAATCCTCCTCTTCGTTATCATCGTCATCATAAACGCCGCCAAACAAGAAGGCCTGATTACCGGCAGGCTGAATTAGTGTGGCAGAAATGCCGCACCTCGGGCTTATTCGGGTTCCAGTTTGCTTTATATTGATCCATTTGTATTTAATTATGTCGTTTTTGTTTATTTGCGTTAGAAGAAACATGTCATCATGAATGCAACCTCGATCTACATTCTTCTTCACTTTCTCCTTGCTATAGCCGCCGTACATGAGAACTTTGTGGTCCGGAGTTGGCAGTAATATACAACCTGATCGAGGAGCAGGTGCAGAACCTTTAAAAAAAAAAAAACTTATTTACCCATTACAATGCAATTGTTTTTAGTTATTTAAATGATTATTCGATAAAATAAAGTATTGGTTAACTCTTTGAGTACAAATTATTTTTACTTATCAATTTCGAAAACTCTGTACCCAGGGATTTCTTGAGTCGCTGATTACAAATCTAATGTCAGATTTTCAAAATTTAAAATGGATCCAGTATGGCGGACGTAAAATTAGGAATTAAACCAAATTCTGTGAAATTTAGTATCTAGAGGTTTCTCTGGGTGCTGATTACGAATTCATTGTCAGATTTTCAAAATTAAAAATGGCGGATCCAATATGACAAAACTCCTAGATACTAACAAAGAGATGCTAACATTTGCTACACCTACTTTTAAACGAGCTATAGTGCATTCGAAAGGGGGAGTGAAAGAATAAAAACCGTGTTTTGGTTTTTGGATGAATGGATCCTAGTTTCTGAGAAAATTGTATTTAAATATGTGCATTTTTGGTCGATAAGATAAGTACATGGAAAGCCACTTTTCGACATGAAGCGCGGTGGCCGTGGGTGCTAAGTGCACGCCTACTGTTTTGTTATCCGTGTGAGCTAGGTTCAAGACCAGTTCTAATAATTTTTTTTAAGTCTATATACTAATTAAATTCATTTTCTTTATTATTTGCAATAAAATTTTACGTTTTTAATAAATATAAATAGCTATAATTTTATTATAATAAAAAATAAAACATTTTTATTTATTATAAAATTCTGACATTCTTATACAATGTTGTGAGTGAAAATTGCATAAAAACATAAATACATAAAAATATTGGAAATACAAATGTTTTCTCGCACAATGAACATATTATAAAAGCAATTTTTTGTTATGTACGTTGGGTGGAAAACACAACTAATTAACATTATAAAATATGTCACGTTTATTTACTAACTTTGACGCGTACCAAGAAAATTTAATCATGTTAAAAAAATGAAACGCGATATATATTGTACAAGAATGTTAAAACTTTATAATAAATAAAATGTATTATTTTTTATTATAATAAAATTATAGAAGTTTATATTTATTAAAACCACAAAATTTTATTATAAATAATAAAGAAAATAAATTTAATTAGCATATAAATTAAAAAAAAATTATTAAAACTAGTGTTTAACCCACCTCACATGGATAACAAAACAGTAAGCGCGCACTTAGCACTCACGGTCACCGCGCTTCATGTCGAAAAGTGACTTTCCATTGTACTTACTTTACCGGTCAAAAATGCACATATTTAAATGCAATTTTCTCAGAAATTAAGGCCCATTCACCCAAAAGCCAAAACACGGTTATTTTTTCACCTAGCCTTTCGAATGCATTATGGTTCGAAAGTAAGCGTAGCAAATGTTAGCATTTCCTCGTAAGTTTCATGGAAATTAGTTAAATTTTTAATTTTATGCCCGCCATGTTGGATCAAAATCCCTAAAACGTTTTCTTTAGATTGAGAAATAAACCATGACCACCATATATTTTTGAGGTCATTGAATACAAATCCGTTGTCTGCTAAATGTCATCACGTCACCCCATTCACCCTTAACCTCAAAATTCTTTTGCGTTTGACAGCTTTTCGTAATTTTACCCACATAGAAATTGGCATCGAGTGAATGTCCATTAAACCTCCATACATGGGATGTTAGATGAACGTCCATTAGAGGCCTAGTAAACTTCCTTAGCTCCATTGGAGGTTTACCTCCATTGCGGAAGTTAGATAGACGTCCATTAGGGATCCAGTAAACTTCTATGGCTTCATTAAAGGTTTACCTCCATGGCGGAAGTTAAATAAACGTCCATTAAAGATCTTTCATGGGGGACGTTAGATAGACGTCTATTGGGGATCTACTAAACTTCCATAGCTGTATGGAACATTTACTTCCATGGTAGAAGTCAGATAGACGTCCATTAGTGAATCACTAAACTTCCATAGTTCTATAGAACATTTACTTTCGTGGTGGAAGTTACCCAAACACGCTTGTCAGAATAAAAACTTTAAAAGAACTTTTTTAAGAAAACATTTAGATATCTTGGAAATAATGTCAAAATGGTAACATTTATCAGAGACGTCTATTAAGAGAGGTCTTTGAGATGTCTTATTGAAGAGTTTCATTTAAGTTTCTTGAAAATGTTATCCTTATGACATCAGCTAAATAATATCAGTTTAATGTCTTATAAAAGATATCACAATGCTGTCCGATTTTTGAGCCGTCCATGCGCGTCGTAGTTGATTCAGAAATCAGACAACACTATAACATTCTGAATGAGAGATCTATTTGATATTTTAAAAAATTATCATAAAGATAATGTTTTCAAAAATAACGGTTTGTCTACAATTACTGCGCACAAAAAAATGCACAAAACCTAAATTCATCATGTACTGAACAAAAACAAAATAATAAATGTACTATTCAATTTTTCTTAGAATATATGATCTATATAGTTAACCATCTAATTAACCATTTGAACGCTTAAAGTATTAATGTTAAATAGATCGCAATTTCCATCAAATTATTAAGAAGGTTATGGAAAAAGATAAATTTAACAATGAAATTAATAAGTAAATAAACGAATGCTATTTATTTTTAATGTTCTGCAAAATTTAATTGCTTTTATAAAAAATAATATAATTGCGTCAGTTTATAACATATAGGTATATGTAGACAATAACAAGTACCCATATCGATGAATCAAATTGGCGCAGCAGATAGAGTACAAGGTTCGTCATTCTAAGGTCCCGAGTTCAAAACCTACCAACAGCAAGTAAAAATAAAATAAAATAATATAATTTAAATTTAATTAATTAATAAAAATTTGTCCTAAATTTAGTATGTACTGTTGATAAAAATAATTTTTTAAAAATGAAATTTTTATTTAAAATTTTTATTTCGTCAATCATCTATCGAGGCTCCATGAAGCTTCTACTAATGATCCATAAAACATCCGTCAGTCATCCATCGAGGTTCCGTAAAGCCTCTATTAATAATCCACACAACGTCTAATAGACCTTTTTGACGACGTTTAATGGAGGTCTAATAGATGTACGCAATGCGGAACTGTGGATTTCTAATGGCTCTATATTGGACGTCTAATGGACGTCCACTGGACGTTTAAACTCCATGACAGACGTCTAATGGACGTCTATTGGAGGTTTCATTTCTATGTCGGTAGTCTCTTTAAGTAATGGGTTTGTTGTGAGTGTGGAGCACTCACACCAAGAATGTCGCAAGCAATAAAGGTGTCAAGTGACACCTCGCGCATACAACACCGCCCGGCATACATACAGGGCGTCGCACCGGGCAATGCACCCGGTTGCAAAATAAACAACACCTAAAATTTTCTGATTTTGGGTGGAATCTGCGTAGCCAGCAATTGCTGGCTGAGCAAATGCACTGACCAAAGGCCAGTGACCGCGGAAGTACCCTCTCCGGTTATACGTCAAAAATCGGTGTATATAAACACCCATATAAAGATAATGAGTGGGCTTATTTGTGTATCATACAGCGACAAACCTGTGTCGCTCGACATTACATATCTTTATTACGGGTTTTATAATTAACCAAATCTTGTAACTCACAAGGAAACAGACAAAACTGTCCCTCACCGATTTTAATAAGCTTTGGATATGTAGAATATAAAAAAATATTAGAACCATATTTTTTATTAACTGCGTATCTTGTTTAGGGGTTAAAACCACTCCTCGAAAATAACGCATTTTTTCGTTTTTTTGCGAATATCTTTGAAAATATTAGGTTTATGAAAAAATGATCTATACAAAAGTTTTATGGCATTTTATTCTCTTTACAATAGTACATTTATATATTTTTTAAATTTCAAACTTTAATTTACTCCACTTCTACCCCTTTTTTTCAACATTTTGAAAATTTTGTAACGACAAAAATTAAAGAGCATTAAAAGTCAAATCCACCCATATATAATAACATATGGGTTCCATCATTTTCAATTATTGGCAAAACGAGATAGTAATCTCGCGCTATAGGCGCCGCGCTAGAAGTAGTGTTGCGTTATTTCTTTAGCCGCGTGACACTCAATAACTGTCTCTTCTGCGTACATTTTTATATTAGAACATAAAAATGGATTAATCTTAATTATATACGCAACGTATTATACACAATATAAAGCATAAATGCATATATATAACAAAAGTAGCATATATATACGTATGTGCCTACATTTTCATTGTTACAAAAGCGAATATAAATTAATATGAAGCAAAATATTTTTTAACATTTAAAACTGCAAGTACAATATAACAAAATATGTAATATCAAGAGAAAAATTTAAAATATAAACTGCAATAATTATTTGCATAATTATATTATTTACATTATATGCATGTAGCACGCTCTGATAATAATAATATAAGTATATAATTTAATTTAATTTGAAGTTTGAAAATACATTTATAGGGATGTATATATACATTTTGCATACGACACGGGCAAATAACTTTAATATCAGTGTTGATAGAGGGACCGGTTGTTCTCGCGCAAGCGCATCACGTGGTTTCAGTAATATATCCATTAGTAATAGAAAGGAGATCTTTGGTCATACATTTTGCACACGACACCAGCGTATAAATTTAGCAACAGTGAGACGGATCGGTTGTTCTCGCGCAGGCGTGAGGCTTCAATAAAGTATCTATTAGTATAGATATAGGAAGAAGATCTTTGGTGTCCATACAATTTTTTGTTCTGTGTAACCTTATTATAGACGTTTAATAGATTTACCTCTACACGGAGAGAATTTTTTCTTAGAATTTACCCTCAAAATCAGTGGTAGTCGTGGAACAACACGGACTTCGAAGAGTTTTACTATACTTTTAGTAAAATTTGATAAAATTTTACTGAAATTTAACCAAAACATTTTACATTATAGAATAGTTTAGTTAAATTTTACTAAAATTTTACTAAATTTCACTAAAAATATAGTAAAATTCTTCGAAGTCCATGTTCTACGACTACCGTAATTTTGAAGGTAAATTCTAAGAGAAAATTTTCTCCGTGTATAGTAAAAAACCAATTTATATATTCATTAATAAATAATACTAATTTATAATACACTTTTTTTATTCCTTAAAATATAAATACTATTTTTTCTTTAATTTTTTTCTATTTTTTCTTTTATAATATTTATGATAAACCTTTACGATCTGTCAAATCTAAGACCACAAAAATATTTATAAAATATTTATATAAATATTTATGAAATAGTATTCAAATGAATATTATAAATATTTTGTAAATATTTTATAAATATTGTGTGCTGTCTGGGAATGAAATCTTTACACAGATTTGTCAAATCTAAGACCACAAAAATATTTATAAAATATTTAGATAAATATTTATAAAATAATATTCCAATAAATATTTTGTAAATATTGTGTGTTTGGCAATAAACAAAATCGCATTAATTATTTAAAAAGTAATGCGACGTCTATTCAAAATTATTATCATTCACTTAGACGTCTATTAGATGTTTATTAGGCGTCGAGAAATGACTTGCAACTTAAAATAATTTTTTATTAATAATTTATTGTTATTGTATAAAGACTGTTATTGTAAGGTTTTAAACGAACACAATAACACAATAACACAATAATTTTAGATGTAGATGGCTCCGATGTCTAATAGACGTTTATCCGATCTTTCATTTCTCCTTGGGGTCATATTTAATTTCCGTTTCAACAAACGTTTCTGTGATATTTCCACGTGGTACATCTTGGGTAATGCTAATGCCAGCGATACTTTGTCAACTCATATCTCAAAAAGTACTCAACCAAAAAAGTGTTTATCGATAGTGTTTTGAAAAGGTCTCGAGATCAGTTACAAAAATATGTAATCAGAAATAGGGGGTTTCATTAAAAAAAAATGGCGGTGATCTCTATATAACTTAAAAAAATTTATTTTTTTCGAAAATAAATTTTATCATTATATAGTCCTTTTTAAATTGCACAACTTTTGTCTGAAACATTTTTCCGTATCTCCCATATTTTTTGAGATATTTCACCGGTCCGATACTTTTTATTCACCCTTATATGCTACTTTTATTATATATATGCATTTATGCTTTATATCGTGTAATACGTGGTGTGTTGCGTTATTATATAATTAAAATTAATCCATTTTTATGTTCCAATATAAAAATATACGCAGAAGAGGCAATTATTGAGTGTCACGCAACTAAAGAAATAACGCAACACTACTTCTAGCGCGGCGCCAATAGCGCGAGATTACTATCTCGTTTTGCCAATAATTGAGAATGATGGAACCCATATGTTATTATATATGGGTGGATTCGGCTTTTAATGCTCTTTAATTTTTGTCTTTACAAAATTTTCAAAATGTTGAAAAAAAGGAGTGGGGGTGGGGTAAATTAAAGTTTGAAATTTTTAGAAAATATAAATATACTATTGTAAAGAGTATAAAATGCCATAAAACTTTTGTATAGAACATTTTTTCATAAACCTTATATTTTTAAAGATATTCGCAAAAAACAAAAAAATGCGTTATTTTCGAAGGATGGTTTCAACCCCTAAACGGCAAGATACGCAGCTACTATAAAAAAAATATGGGTCTAATATTTTTTTATGTTCTACAACATATCCAAAGCTCATTAAAATCGGTGAGGGACAGTTCTGTCCGTTCCCTTGTCAGTGAAGAAATATATCGTGTTAAAACCACTATCGGCTTTATCTCTCATGGAATCTGATCTCGAGGAGTTACGGCAGCGATTCCCAATACCGTGTCTCATAATAAGGAGCACAACAGGTTTATTCCAAATAAACAAAAACTAATAAGATTTTCATCTTCAAATTTCAAGCTTTTTTACTAAATTCTAAAGTATCTTTCATAAAAATCATCTATAAAATGGATTGTTTGTATTGTTACGTGCGTCGCTCGGTATACTCCTCGGCCGCGACTCAGCTGTCCGAGGGCCGATCGATATTATTGATTTCCGAGACGGAGCGTTGTCAGCTGTCAAGAGCTTGACAACGCATGTAAACAACGAGTTGAATTTCGGTCCCGCGTCTGTACAGATGTCTCGGTTGTTTGAGAATGAAAACCGTTTACTTAAGAGCCTTAAGAGTGTGTAATTCATTTCCGCGAGCGCGCGTATAACACTATTTTTGGTATTTTTAGTCTAATTTTGCTAGTTCAACTAGCAATCATATCAAGTAAATCCTGCTACCATGACAGATGCTGCAGGCGATGACAACTGCCTCAAAAGGGGATATGTAAAATGATTCGCTTTCCGATCTGTCGAGATACGATGTCAGCGTAACGAAGATTATTTATCGATTCGTCTAAGCGGAATCTGAAAAGTTTTGCTCAATAATACCAACTTTTTGGCCCTTTACCAATTGCACGTTCAACAGAATTAAAAAAGAATTACAGTAATATTAAACTTAAAAAAAAAAAAAATCTGAGGGAATTTTAAAATTTTGAACATAACATTAAGTTAACAATCAGGTTTTACAAATTTTCCTTACTTATGTTTATGGCATAGTTGAGACTGTGACAATTACCGTAAACAGAAAATTTGACCAAAGAAAACTTCATTTAAACTAAGTTTAAAAACATTTGCTAACTCTTTGGTTGATCCAAAAAAGTATTGCTCCCATCTCTTCACGTAAAACTTGGTCTAAGCAGTTCGTCAAGTGTCTCAAACAAGAAGGAAAATGCTTTGAATATTTAGAAATTCCCAGAAATATTTGATGCAAAACTGAAAAAAGACATTTTTGATGGACACAAATTCGAAAAATGTTAAAGGATGAGAATTTCATCAAGTCAATGAATAAGCAGAAGAAGACTGCGTGGAAAAGTTTTAAGAAAATTATAGAGAAATTGCCTTTTTGGGCAATCTTAAAATTGACCACAAACAAATAGTAGCAAACATAGTGGAAAACTTTAGAAAATTAAGATAAATACGGCCATTGATAAATCTGAAGCTGCACTTTTTAAAGTCTCATCTTGATTATTTTCCAATAAATTTAGAAGATTATAGTAAAGAGAACGATTTCATCAAAATATAAAAGTAATGGAGCGCGTTGATACCAAGAGAAATGGAGTATAAATTTGATAGCTGATTACTGTTGGAAAAAGAAAAAAACAAAAGAGAATCAAACGTAAAAGAAAGTCACTTCATAAAACTTTTAAGAGTAAAAAAGTTAGATACAATAGGAAAAAATAAAAAGAGAATTTTGATACATTTAGGGTTTAAAAAAAATTCTAATCCGTGAAAATTAATTCGACTTCAAAATTCAAATTCAATATCCCCCAAAATATAAGTAGTTTATTGTTTACACATTTTAGTTGCTAGTGTTCAGCTTCAAAAATGTTACCTTAAGAGGATGCTAAACTGCTCATCAAATTTAATCGAGGTCGATAATGTAGAGTCATTTAGGCACGTTATTAACAAAATTTTGTATGTATTTCTTTTATAGATTTAGAAATCCTTTTCCAGAATTAAAGTTTATGTATTCCGCACACTGTTATCGTCTATACTTTAATTGTGGAGAAAGATTTTGGAACAAATTGTACAATTCTATCAATAAAACAGATAGGATTCCCTTAAACATGGAAAACTTTTTTTCTAAAGTTCTTAGGCTCATTCTAAAAGCACAGTATTGTTCTTTGCTGAAATGCCAAGTGCTTATTTTATACGTACAAAATCTAAAACTTTTATACGCAGCAAATGTTTTCACGAGTCGACTACAGAAGTCGATAACAAAACTATATATAATTTTCTAACTTTTTTTCGTAAGAAATTGATAGCAGCGCACTGCATTACTATCTGTACTTTAATTTTGGAGAAGGATTTTTAATTCCATGCAATCAATAAAAAGATTTTGGTGTCCGAAAAATTAGTGATAAAACAGAGCAGTTTAGTATCCCCTTAACGGACTAATTTGACTAAATATAGACAGAAATCCTTTTTTGGACTTGTTTTAGATGCGTTTTAGACGTCAGAACACGTTTATTAGTCTCGTTTTTAGACCTTTTTTAATCAAATATCTGTCTACATATTGCTTCAATATTGTCTATACTGTTGAAAAACGCTGTTTAGTTAGTCTAAAACTTGTCTAATTTATTCCAGGACAGAAAATCTAGTTAAAAAAATGTAAACATTTAACTTTTCTCGTAGCGAATCGTTCACTCAATTAAAATAAGTAAATCAAGTATTATGCAGTGGTCCTCTTCACATCGTCCTCTCGTAGCAAAAGAAGTTGTTTGCTTGCTTTAATCGTACTGCGAGTGGTCTTTATGTAGCATGAGACTGCATCTTACTCGCGAAAGAGTTAAGTCGCCTATTGACCTATCAGCGGCGCCGCGCAATAATTAGCGATATACTAGACATTTTGTATTATTTCCGGACTATATCTGGATGTTTAATACAAAATCTGTCCAGTTATGTCTATTCGATCAAAATATTGTCTAAAATATACATCTAGCATTTTTCCATAATAAAAATGTTACGAAAAGAAAGGAGTTCCAAAAAAAAGGAGATCAGACACAACGCGGATCCGCGGCGCTCACTCCGGCAAGGATGAGATGAGGAAAAAATAATAAACGTGTATTAATCGGAAAATAATAAACAAAAACTATGGTTTTCTATGAGACAGCTCCGTTTAATTCTTGACTCGCAAGAAATACAACGGCGGGTATTCGCTAACGCAGCCACTTGCGAATTTCGGCGCGAAGCACGCGCGACAACGAGAGAGAAGAAAAGGCGCGCTTTTTCTCTCTGAGACAGAATTGCGGTCTGTGCTCTGCGACGGTCTAGCGAGTCACTGGCTCGCGAGCAACGGGGTCCTTGTCTCCCCGAACCTCCGGAGGAGTCGATCACACACGGATCCGACTCAAAAGCACGGAGTGAACACGACTCCTCCAGAAGGTCGAGATGTTGACAACAGGCCCCCGCGTACCATCGATCTCACGCGGCTTGCCAGTGACATCCACGGATCGCGGAGGCCGCCGATTCGAGCAAAACATCGAGGGCTCGACTTGCCGCTAGCGAGAGCGCGAGCGCCCGATAATTCGCGTTATTCGCGCTTATTTACTAAACATCCCGCCCGCCTCGTCGTGGACGACCGCGGCAGGGCGCTGTGATTGTTCTTCAACGAGGCGGGAATCGCGACGAGTGAGACGCCGATCTCGACTCAGCCTGACCCACGGGGCCGCGATCAGCTGATCGGCGTGCGACCGCCCCGGCGATGAAGCACGTGCGCGTGACAAGGTCAAGCGAGTGACGGATTCTCAGTGCCGTATCAGGCAAGTAAGCAGTTTTTTTTTTTTAAATTAACTTCTCCGCGAAGAGAGAAAAAGGAAACAACAAAACATTCTCTTAATTTAAAGATAAATTTCAACGCAGGTATCGATCGAAATACTATGTACAGAACCAGGTCACGAGTTGACCCGGATTTTGAGAGGAGAAAACGAGGACACTATTCAGGTGCGGCATCGGCGTCGGCAGCAGGCAGCGGCACAATCTTCACGGCGGGCCGGGTGAGCGTCCCAGCAGGTGTCCGCACTTCCACGACCCGAATCTGCCCGTCGTCGCCAGGATACAGTCGCACGATTCGCGCCAGCGGCCAGCGGGTTGGCGGTGTCGTCTCGCTCCGGAGGAGGCACAGCTGACCCTCCTTCAAGTTGGGCGTAGTCCGCCACCACTTTGGACGTGGGGTCAGCTCCTGTAAGTATTCCTGTGTCCACCGCTGCCACAGGTGATCACGCATAGCCTGAAGCAGCCGCCAGCGGCTCAGCCGGTTGGCCGGCACCTCGGTCAACGCAGGCTCGGGAATGGCGTTCAGCGGGCCGCCCACCAGGAAGTGTCCAGGGGTGAGGGCCCCAAGGTCGTCAGGATCGTCCGTCAAGGCCTGGAGCGGCCGGGAGTTGAAGCACGCCTCCACCTCAGCCAGGAACGTCGACATTTCCTCAAAGGTGAGTTTTGTCTCCCCTATCACTCGGCGAAGGTGGTGTTTGACCGACTTGACACCGGCCTCCCACAACCCACCAAAGTGCGGTGCAGCCGGTGGATTGAAGTGCCACTGTATTCCGTCTGTCCCCAGGCTCCCCAATATTCGATGGACTTCTCGACTGGCTGGCTCGAAGAGGGCGCGGAGCTGCGAGTCCGCGCCGACAAAGTTGGTGCCACAGTCGCTGTAGACAGCCCGGCACAGACCACGACGAGATACAAAGCGGCGGAAGGCCGCCAAGAAGGCATCCGCTGTGTAGTCGCTTACCACCTCCAAATGAATCGCCCGGAAACTGAAACAAATAAACACGGCCAGGAACGCCTTGTACGCTTTATGGCCGCGACCCCGGCTGGTCCGGAGCAGCACCGGGCCAGCGAAGTCCACTCCAGTGCACAGGAAGGGACGTCCAGGCGTGACTCGTGCTCGAGGCAGATTGCCCATCATAGGCTGCGGGGTCGCCGCCCGCCATCGGGCGCAGCGCGTACAACGATGGATGTAACGCCTCACGAGCTGTCGTCCCCGGGGGATCCAGTACCGCTGTCGGATCGCCGCCAGCGTCGCCTGAGTGCCGCCGTGGAGTGTTCGTCGATGGTTATCATCGACTACCAGCAAGGTCAGGTGGGATTCCGGAGGCAGAATTGCCGGATGTCGCTGCTCCTCGTCGAGCAACGAATGCTTTAGGCGGCCACCCACGTGTAAGACTCCACGGGAGTCCATCATCGGGCTGAGACGCCGGAGCGAGCTCCCAGCGTGGAGCGCCCGATCAGCAGCGATGGCCGCGAGCTCCAGAGGGAAGGCACCGCCCTGCACCACTCTGAGCCAGCACGTCAAGGCCAGGTGCAACTCCTCGACATCCAAGGAGGCAGGTCCCACCGGCGACTCCGCAGCCCCGGTCACGCGAAGCCGAGACCATCGACGCATCCAAGCCGTGACCCGCAGCAATCTCCGCAGCGAGGAGAAACGGGTGAGCTCCTCCGGTTCGGGCGCCCTCGAGGTCGCGAGGCATGGAAGCGATCGCTGCTCCGGGAGGTCGCTTGGGGTCAACGGTTCCGGCTCCCCCGGCCACCGCGAAGCATCTCCGCGCAGGAAGTCCGGCCCGTCCCACCACAACGTGTGAGAGAGCAGTTCTCGAGGGGGCATCCCGCGAGAAGCGCAGTCCGCGGGGTTGATCCGGCCAGGTAGGTGATGCCATCGGGCAGTTGGCACCGAGCGCTGAATCTCGGCGACCCTATTGGCGACGTAGGTTGTCCACCTCGCCGGGTGCCCCCGAATCCAGCCCAAGGTAACCGTCGAATCTGTCCACAGGTGAACAGGCACGTCCGACAGGTCCAAAGTCGTCCGCACGTGAGCGACCAGTCCAGCGAGAAGAGCGGTCCCGCAGAGTTCCAGACGAGGCAGCGACACGCGCCTCAGCGGAGCCACCCTGGTCTTTGCAGACACAAGGCAGACAGACGTCTCCCCGTCCGACGACGAGCGAAGGTACACCACTGCGGCGTACGCTCTCTCCGACGCGTCGGAGAAGCCATGAAGCTCGATCCGCGCCGCGGGATCATCGCCTCGAAACCATCGGGGCACCCGCAGTGCCTCCAGATCCTGGAGCTCGGCCTCGAGCCGGGACCAGGCAGCGGCCTCGGTCGCGGCCAAGGGGGCGTCCCAATCCAGCTGCTGCAACCAGGTCGCCTGGATCAGCAGCTTGGCGAGGACGGTGACCGGCGCCAACCACCCCAGCGGGTCAAACAGCCGCGCCGAGGCAGACAGCAGCGACCGCTTCGTAGGCGTCATCGCCGGGGGGGGGGCCGGACGATCAGTGAAAAGCAGTCGCTCTCCGAATTCCAGCAAAGACCCAGCACCGAATGTTCGGCAACCGGCAAGAAGTCATCCGCTGCGCGCGGACTTCGGTGCTCGACGGGTACGTCGAGAACCAGAAGCGCGGCGCAGTTGGCGGTCCATTTTCGCAGGGGAAAACCGCCCGCCGTGCACAGCGACGTTAATTCTCGCCGCAGACGCCTCGCATCGTCCAGGTTGGCAGCGCCGGCCAGGATGTCGTCCACATAGGCGTCGCGTCTCAGGGCCTCCGCGGCTCCAGAGAAGGTCGACCCCTCGTCGGCGGCCAACTGTCGGAGCACACGGATTGCCAGGTAAGGCGCGCTGCTGAGGCCGTACGTCACCGTGTTGAGCTGAAACTCGGTTAACAAGTTATTTTTCTTCCACAGTATTCGCTGGAGGTCCCGGTCCCCAGGGTGCACCAGGATCTGCCGGTACATCTTCTCGATGTCAGAGGCGACCACGAAGCGATGTCGTCGCCAGCGTGTCAGTACGTCCGCGAGGGACGGCAGCAGGTTCGGGCCCGGGAACAGGCACTCGTTGAGGGACGTTCCCGGGCGGACGCGGGCAGACCCGTTAAAGACCACGCGGATCTTTGCGCTGTCACCCTCCCCCTTCCAGACGCCGTGGTGCGGCAGATAGCACACCGAAGGGCGAGGAGCAACCAGAGGTGACGCAGGGGACATATGGCCCAAGGCGACGTACTCGCGGAGGAAGTCGTGATAGCGATCACGCAGGATAGCGTCCCTCTCGAAGCGGAGCTCCATCACAGACAGCATCCGCAAGGCGGGGAGACGCGAGGTAGTGAGATCTGGAAGAGAGTCTCGGACCGGCAGGCGCACCTGGTAGCGACCGCCGGGCACGCGCGAATGCGTGCGTTCGAAGTGCTCTTCGCACTTCCGTTCTTCAGCTGTGAGAGGCACGGCCAGGCGAGGTGGCTCCTCCTGCTCCCAGAACTGACGCACCAGGGCGGTCAACTCATCGAGCGATGAGCACTGCATCGAAGAAACCGCGGAGACAGCATGGGAAGCGCTGGCAGTGCCGAGGATGACCCAACCGAACGACGTGTTTTGTGCGATAGGTTCTTGGGGTCCACCCTTTTTCAGACCGGACAGCGCTATGTGCGCGTAAGCGTCAGCGCCAAGCAGCAACTCGACGGAGTCCTGGCTGCAGAATTCCGGGTTCGCCAGCTCCAATCCGTCCAGGTGCGGCCACGCCCGAGAGCCCCGATCCACTGAAGTGCCGTAGATCGTCAGCCGCGGGAATACGAGGGCTGAGATCTCCAGGGCGGCCTTCCCGGTGCGTGAAACGAGCGACAGGGCGATTCGTCCGCGCGATACGCCCGTCTGTTGACCCCCGATGCCGAAAATCGCCACGGAAGTGGGGGTGCGAGGAAGTCGCAGACGTTGCGCTAGTGACTCCGCAATCATGCACGTTTCGGAGCCCGGATCGATTAACACTCTCACCGGATGTCGAGTACCCGTGCGGTCCGACACGAAAACACGGGCGGTGGCAAGGAGCACCGCGGCACTTTCCACGGAGGGCGGTCCCGCGACGAGAACGGCGGCCGCCGGGGCCGCCGCCGCGACCGCGAGCGAGGACGTCGCGAATGCATCGTGCAGCGTAGTGTTGTGTCGTGCCGAGCACTTACCGCAGTTTCTGGTGGAGGGGCAATCGCTAACCTGGTGGTGACCGAGGCAATTCCAGCAGAGTCGGTGAGTATTGGCCAGATCTCGACGCTCTCGGGCGGACTTCTGCTTGTACTGCTCGCAGGTCATGATGAAGTGATCCCCCTTGCAGAGCGGACAATGCCCACGAGACTCGACCTTGGATCTGCGGGAAACGTTGGAACGAGCGTGCTTGATCTGTTTTCCCGCGGGCTTCCCGGAGTCCACCCCGGGCTTCGTGATGCGGAACACCTCCTGTGTCACCAGCTGCTCATGCAGGAAGTCATGGAGCTCCTCGTAGGAGGGCGGCACCGCAGAACGCCCCAAGGACGACTCCCACGCCAGCCGAGTTCGAGGATCCAGTAATTCCACCACAAGATGCACGAACAGATCCATGGAATTAGAGATCGGGCGGCCAATGCCCTCCAGGGCGCCGACGGTGGTCACAACCCCGTGGAAGATCGTACGAAGGTCATCGACGGAATCGGACTTCATCTGAGGTAAAGACGTGAAGGTTGTCAGGTAAGCGCGCACCAGAAGCCTCTTGTTTTCGTAATGTGACTTTACGCTTTCCCAAGCTCGCTCGAAATTTTCTTCGGTGGTAGGTAAGTTGCGAATCAGTCGATCCGCATCTCCGTCCACGCTGGTTCTCAGGTAATGCAACTTCTCTACTTTAGACAGGGAGGGCTCTCGGACCACCATGGACTGAAACAAGTCACGGAAACCCGGCCAGTCCTGGAATTTTCCCGAGAAATGCGGGATGTCGATCCTCGGCAGAGTGTTGCGCGACGAGGTCGACTCTGATTTGATAGAGTGAGGCTCGTCTGCAGGTGGCTGGTTCGCGGTAAAGGACCGCAGCAACTCCGACAGGTGACCGTGCTGTGCCAAATACGTGGCCTCGACTTCGTCGAGATAATAGCCGGTGAGGTATTCATGGGTCGCAAGGTCCTTGCGATACTCATCCAACAGCTTGCGGTGCTGTGATTCAAACTTAGCCCATTTATTTTCCAGAAGCGACAAGGTCGAGCGGACATGCGACTCCGTGATCTTGGCTGCCTCCACCTTCCGAAGGTTCTCCGTAGAGCGCTTTATGCGCCCGTGCAGTTCCCGCAGGGCGTCGATTAATTGTTCCATTTTGACTTTCAGGTTCAAGGGCACGGTTTTCCACTGCACTCACCTTCCACTGCACTCCGCGCGATCCGGCTCGAAAAACCAAAAAATGTTACAAAAAGAAAGGAGTTCCAAAAAAAAGGAGATCAGACACAACGCGGATCCGCGGCGCTCACTCCGGCAAGGATGAGATGAGGAAAAAATAATAAACGTGTATTAATCGGAAAATAATAAACAAAAACTATGGTTTTCTATGAGACAGCTCCGTTTAATTCTTGACTCGCAAGAAATACAACGGCGGGTATTCGCTAACGCAGCCACTTGCGAATTTCGGCGCGAAGCACGCGCGACAACGAGAGAGAAGAAAAGGCGCGCTTTTTCTCTCTGAGACAGAATTGCGGTCTGTGCTCTGCGACGGTCTAGCGAGTCACTGGCTCGCGAGCAACGGGGTCCTTGTCTCCCCGAACCTCCGGAGGAGTCGATCACACACGGATCCGACTCAAAAGCACGGAGTGAACACGACTCCTCCAGAAGATCGAGATGTTGACAACAGGCCCCCGCGTACCATCGATCTCACGCGGCTTGCCAGTGACATCCACGGATCGCGGAGGCCGCCGATTCGAGCAAAACATCGAGGGCTCGACTTGCCGCTAGCGAGAGCGCGAGCGCCCGATAATTCGCGTTATTCGCGCTTATTTACTAAACATCCAATTTTTGCCAGGTTGGCCTGTCAAGGTTGAACAAATCTTAGGCATAATTTAGACAAATTGCTGCCTTGAATTGTTAAATATTTTGACTAATTTTCAAAAATTTTAAATAAAGAGTAGACGCCAATTTTCTGAACAAGTAGACTAAATCTGGATGGATTCTATCGAAATATATTAAATATGAACTAGACTTGGCCATAATCTCGACGCAGTATTTTTGCAACACAATTTCTGACAAAATCTAGACGGATTTCTAGACGTTTTGTACTAATTCCGAATTACATCTAGATGTTTACATGTACAAAATCTGTCTAGTTGCCTATTCAATCAAAAATTTATCTGGTATACATTTAATACTTGTCTATACTGTTCAACTGTTGTCAAATTGGCCCGTTAGGGTATTTGAGCGATTTTGAAGTATTTTCCAGCAAACACAGAACATGTTGTAATATTACTGTGATGTTGCTACAATGTTATAACATTGCCGCAATGTTGTTGCTATGTTCTGTGTTTGCTGGGTTTTTTGTGGTTAGGGACGAAACCTGACGTAATGGAGCAAAACAGACAACGGATTCGGATTCAGCAACCTCAAAAACATATAGGTGATGTACTCTAGCAAACAACCCACATAGAAATAAAACCTCCAGTAGACGTGATAGACGTCTGCCATAGAAGTTTAAACTTCCAGTAGACGTCCATTAGACGTCCAATATAGAGCCATTAGAAATCCACAGTTCCGCATTGTGGACGTCTATTAGACCTCCATTAGAGGTCGTTAAAGAGGTCTATTAGACATTGTGTGGATCATTAATAGAGGCTTCACGGAGCCTCGATGGATGACTGACGGATGTTTCGTGGATCATTAATAGAAGCTTCATGGAGCCTCGATAGATGATTGACGAAATAAAAATTTTAAATAAAAATTTCATTTTTAAAAAATTATTTTTATCAACAGTACATACTAAATTTAGGACAAATTTTTATTAATTAATTAAATTTAAATTATATTATTTTATTTTATTCTTACTTGCCTCTGGTAGGTTTTGAACCCGGGACCTTAGGATTACAAACCTTGTACTCTATCTGCTATGCCAATTTGACTCATCGATATGGGTACTTGTTATTGTTTACATATACCTATATGTTATAAACTGACGCCATTATATTATTTTTTATAAGAGCAATTAAATTTTTCAGAACATTAAAAATAAATAGCATTAATTTATTTACTTATTAATTTCATTGTTAAATTTATCTTTTTCCATAACCTTCTTAATAATTTGATGGAAATTGCGATCTATTTAGCATTAATACTTTGAAGCGTTCAAATGGTTAATTAGATGGTTTTAACTATATAGATCATATATTCTAAGAAAAATTAAATAATACATTTATTATTCTGTTTTTGTTCAGTACATGATAAATTTAGATTTTGTGCATTTTTTGTGCGCAGTAATTGTAGACAAACCGTTATTTTTGGAAACATTATCTTTATGATAATTTTTTTTAATATCAAATGGATCTCTCATTCAGGATGTTATAGTGTTGTCTGATTTCTGAGTCAACTACAACGCGTATGGACGGCTCAAAAATCGGACAGCATTGTGATATCTTTTATGAGACATTAAGCTGATATCATTTAGCTGTGATATCATAAAAATAACATTTTCAAGAAACTTAAATGAAACTCTTCTATGAGATATCTCAAAGACCTCTCTTAGTAGACGTCTCTGATAAATGTTACCATTTGGACATTATTTCCACGATATCTAAATGTTTTCTTAAAAAAGTTCTCTTAAAGTTTTCATTCTGACAAGCGTGTTGTCTGGATAACTTCTACCATGAAAATAAATGTTCCATACAGTTATGGAAGTTTAATGGATACCTAATGGACGTCTATCTAACTTTCATCATAAAAGTAAATGTTCCATAGAGCTATGGAAGTTTAATGGATCCTTAATGGACGTCTGTCTAACTTCCATCATGGAAATAATGTTCCATAGAGCTATGGAAGTTTAGTAGATCCCTAATAGACGTCCATCTAACTTCCATCATGAAAGAAAACATCCAATGGAGCTATGGATGTTTAATAGATCCCTAATGGATGTCTATCTAACTTCCACCATGGAGGTAAACCTCCAATGGAGCCATGGACGTTTACTGGATCCCTAATGGACGTCTATCTAACTTCCGCAATGAAGGTAAACCTCCAATGGAGCTAAGGAAGTTTACTAGACCTCCAATGGACGTCCATCTGACTTCCACCATGGACATAGACGTCCCATAAATCTATGGAGGTTTAATGGACATCCATTGGACATCCACTGGATGCCAATTGCTATGTGGGAATCGACTTTTTTTATGTGCCTGTATAATCATAGTATTTATTATTAATTATATTATAATTATATTTATTATATTATACATTTATTATATTATAATTATAATATTTTGTCTGATAATTTTTTGATCTAACTATACATATATAGCATATTGTTTAATAAAGATTTTCTAAAAAATTAACGGATCGATTTGTTTTATTCTCTTACCAATAGGCTCGATTTTTTGCCACGTATAAGTCTCCAGGTAAAAAATGTAAACATCATTATAATATTTATAGTCGAGTCGCAGATTGTCGTTGAATCCGCCGAACACTATTAGCTGTTTTTTCATGTGCACCATTCTGTGTCCACTTCTGGCTGATGGTCCGTTCGGAGTTCTAAAATCATATATAAATATTTACATATTTATTTTTCATTTAATTGAGATACTGAATATTGATCACTTTGTACATAGTATAAAAAGTTGATTATGTGAAGTATTAGAAAAAAATACAAATATATGCTAACTATAAGCGCGCAAAAAACGCCCTCAAAAATGTATTTTTGTACAAAACAACTTAGATTTTACACTACAAAATGAGAGTATTAAGATTTTTCTGTACAAAAGTAATAATATGAAGAAAATGCGCCAATCATAAAAATGGATGTTTATATAAAATAAAACATTTATTTTTTTATTATTATTCTTTAGCTGACATTCATAGTTTAGTTTTTCGTTTAACTCGCATCAGACTAGAGATTGATATTGGAATTATTGCAAATATTACAAATAAGTATTTTACTACAACAACTTGGCGCTGTTAAACCGAATAATTTGCAGATCTCTTTCTTTTTCTCTTGTGCGTGCATTTGAATGTGTGTATGTGTGTGTGTGTGTGTGAGTGAGTTGTGTTTAGTATTAGCAATTTAGTACAATCAATCCCAATATCAATCTCTGGCCTGTAGCGGACTTAACGAAAAACTAAACTATGAATGCCAGCCAAAGAATATTAATAAAAAAGTAGATGTTCTATTTCGTATAAACATCCTCTTTTAAGGTTGACCGATTTTCTTCATATCATTACTTTTGTAAAGAAAAAACCTAATACTCTCGTTTGTAATGTCAAATCTAACAAGGAAACGGACAGAAGTATCCCTCACTGATTTTAATGAGCTTTGGATATTTTGTAGAACATAAAAAAATATTAGACCCATTTTTTTTAGCGGCGTATTTCAATATTTAGAGGTTGAAACTACTCCTCGAAAATAACACATTTTTTCGTTTCTGACGAATATCTTTGAAAATATAAAGTTTATGAAAAAATGTTCAATGTAAAAGATTTATGGCATTTATTTATACTCTTTACAGTGATATATTTTATATAGTTTTTAAAAATTTAAAATTTTTTAATTTACCCTTACTCCTATCCCTTTTTTGCAACATTTAAAAAATTTTGTAAGGATAAAAATTAAAGAACATTAAAAGCCGAATCCATTCATATATAATAACATATGGTTTCCACTATTCCCAATTATTGACAAAACGAGATGTTAATCTTGTGCTATAGGCGCCGCGCTAGAAGCAGTGTTGGGTTATTTCTTTAGTCGCATCACACTCAATAACTGCATCTTCTATGTATATTTTTATATTAGAACACAACGAATTAATCTTAATTACATAATACCCAACGTATTATACGATATAAAGCATAAATGCATATATATATATCACAAAAGTAACATATGTACGTATATGTACGATATTGCAAGAATTAAAATAGTGCCATAATGTGTAATATTAGAATAGAATGATTTTACATCTACAGGCACAATTACAATTAAAAATATCATGTCCGAGGTGGTGTTTGCACACAAATTAATCAGTTCAATCAGTGTTAAAAATAGTACAAAAGAAAATAGTTCTGACTATCACATGCATCCCTTACGGAAAAAACACTAAAAATAACACTTAAAAAAATACTCAAGATGAGTATAATTTGGGACAAGGGGTAAACACTGAATTCAGTGTAAACACTCAACTTGAGTGTTCGCTTTTTAATTTACTTTTAGACTGTTATTATTGAATGTTCGCCATCTAATTGAGTCTTAATTTTAATGTTGTCCTAAATTTAAGAATAACACTAAAATTAATACTTAATTAGATGGCAAACATCCAAGTTGAAAGTAATACTCAAATTAATACTCAAAGCCAGTTGAACACTCTAGTTGAATGTTTATATTAGATATTTTCGTTTTATGTCCATTTCTACCAATGCATAATAATTTTAATTTCGGTTGAACTTGCTTTTCTTGCCTTTGTTTTTATTTAACATTTTCTAATCCAATGTTTAAGAGTGCACACTCAATATTAAGTGTATACCTTCAACCGATAGATGTTGAGTGTACATCCCCAACGTTTCAGTGCTCACACTTTATGTTGGAAGTATACACTCATTTATTGAGTGTCATATCCAATGCTGAGAGTATACTTTCAAATATTCAGTATTTAAATTCAAGCTTTGGTATGAACACTCAATCATTGGGTGTACACACTCAATGTTCGAGTATAAACACTCAATCTTTAGTGTAAATAATCAAGATTTGAGCGTATACACCTAAATTTGGGAGTAAACTCCCAAAATCGAGTATTAACACTCAATTTTGAGTGTAAACTCTCAAAATTAGAGTGTTTTTTCTGTAAGAGATATTAATATATATCGTATGCAAAAGTCGTATGCAAAATGTATAATCCATGTTGTGTGCAATATGTACATCCGTATAAATGTATCGAAAGACACGGTGTCTTGCGCCAAGTGAAAGTGCAGCGCAAAACAGATATGTATATTTACGCGAGTACACGACTTGCGATCATCTGAAATTAGATCTCAATAACGGCCGAATATGAACATAACGGGAAACTGCCTTTCCAGTTTGTAGTTGATAATTATATCTTTATATCTTTTTTGTTTTCAATATTTAAACCTCAAAAAATGTTTATTTAATCTATAAAATCACAAAATTTTATTTCGACGTAAACATAAATATCAAACACGAGAAATGATTTTATTTATTCAATTGTGATGCTTAATTTATTTTGACTTATTAATTTTTTATCAAGAGGAAGTGGAGAGTAAGAGCGACATAACTATCATAAAAAGACAATTTTATTAATTAATTTAATTTTAATATTTGAGCATGTTTCAATTTAATCCATATAATGCGATATTTTTACTTATGATAACCTTCAATGGTATGGATTATCCGAATACTCCGATAACTTCGCAGGAAAGACGAATTAATGTAAAAATTGAACATATGCTATTGAAAAAAAAAAATAATAATGAAGAATTTCAATTTAAAGAGGAAGAAACTTTAGATCTTTACGATGAATATGAGGTTCCAGAAATGGAAACAGTTGATTTATTAAAGGCGGCTAAAGAGAAAATCTATTTTCCAGAAAAAGTTATTTGTTATTCAGTTGAAGAAACAATATTTGTTACAAAAAGATATTTATTATCAAAACCTGATGTAGAAAGTAAATGCAATACATTTATTACAAATGTAAAATATTATATTAATCAATGGTGTGGAAAATAGTTTATAATTCGGATCAGAGTGGATTTCAGCTAGAATTTCATTCTGGTCGTATTTTAGCTCAAAAAGGTATTAAAAACGTAGAATCTGTAGTACAGTTTATATCAGCAACCACGTACAGCTATACAATTCAACCGACTATTTCGGCTAATGCAGATTATTATCACCTCTTTTCATAATATTAAAAAAATTTACAGGAACATTTGGTCTGAGAGTATAAGAAACATTACTCAACGCGCCTAATATCTTTGTTACAGCTTCAAAATCAGGCAAATTATCATCAAATCGTGTAAAAACTTGGCTAAAGAAAATATTTTTTCTGAATGTCGGGCCACAATCAGTATTATTGTTAGATTCGTGGAGTGGACACACACACACACACATTGTCTTAACATAATTTCAAAAACTAAACCAGATTCTGCAACAGATATTGTTTTCCTAACTATTCCGGTCGGCACAACGAGAAAAATACAGCTATTAGACGTATACGGATTTCGGTTGTAAAAAAATTTTATTAAATACTTTTCTGATACTATTATGTTGTTGTATCTGGCTTTAGATCATAATATAATAGAAATAATATCTTGAAATTACAGTCATTAACACACCATCAATTCTCGTCGCCCAGATTTCGAAATTTAAATATGCGTAGATTAAAAGTAGGTACAGAATGTATACAATAAATACCTGCAGGCTATACCAATAAAATTTAAAACACCAGTAGATTTTTGTAAAAAAAAATTTTTAAGTAAAATGCGATTTTTGTGACGAAATAGCTATAATAACTTATTCTTGGTGTAGAAAATTGCTTTGTATAAGACATTTTTTCCATTAACATCATCTTTCCCAGGTAGCAAGGTGTCGTCTAATTGGCGCCATTTTTTGGTCATTTTATGACGAAGCAGATATTATAAGATAACGTCGAAATGTCGTAAAACTGACGTATATTTGTCTCATCTTAACGACGTCATATATTGACGTCAAATATACGTCATTATTTGAGTGGATATAATTTGCCCACATTCGAAATGGCCACGCGTAAATTTGACCACGTTCGACATGGCCACGTTCAAAACGGCCACGTTCAAAACGGCCACGTTCGAAATGACCACGTTTGGAATGGCCACAGGAAATATTTTACGGGATTCATTTTGCCCACGTTCAAAACGGCCACGTCCGAAACGATCATGTCTAAAATGGCCACGTTCGCAATGGCCACATTCGGAATTGCCACGTTCGAAACGGCCATATTTATAATGATTTTTTTCTTGTTTTTCGTGGAAAGTGGCAAACAAATGTGGTGCAGAGAATTCTTTGCGCACGCACGCACGCACACACACACGGAGGGGTGCAAGGGGGCTTTCGGCCCCCCCTCCCGCACCCGTAGTAAACACTTTTTTGGTGAGCGTTGTACGTTTATCTGTTCATGAGTAACAAGCGATAAAAATTTAAATGACCATTTTTTCTTAAAATCTTAATAACTCGGTTGTAACCGTGAATTTAATTTGATTGGCTGCGGATAGCCGCGGAATTCAGGGTTCGGCGGCGGACTCGATTAAATGAGTAGGCGTCGTGTTCACACTAATACTAGATTTATTTAAACAGATGCGAGACCCTAAGCTAATATATACAAGTTCCCTACGCTAAGATATATACATGAGTTTCTTTGGCGGCGAGATAGTATCGTTCGGTATCGCCGGCGACGTATGCCGCTGTTGCGTTGGCGCGCGGGGTCGCTGGTGACGCTCGGTGGACGCTATGCAACGCGCGGATTCGCTGACGGCGCGCGGTCGATACTATGTGGCGCGCGAATTCGCTGGCGGCACTTGGTCGGCGCAATGCGTTGGCGGCGTTCGGTCCTGCGCGGTAGGTACGGACGGCGTTCGCTGGTCGGTGGCGCGTGGTGGCCCTGCGGCCCGGTGATGGCGCATGCGCGGTGACGGCGCATGCGCGGTGACGTTCGGTACTCGGCGCGGTGTCAGCTGTTTTATGCGGTCGTGGTCATAGAGATATATAATATAGAGTCAACCTTCTGTGAGCGGAGCTGTCCGCATCTTCTATGGGATAGAATGATATGTAGTAAGGTGTTGTCTTCGTCACTCAGCTAGTCTGGTGGGAGATTCAGAGGCGCGCTGCCCGCTCCCCGTACCTCGCGATGCCGTTTGTACCCCACGCACGCTTCGATGTACGGGGAGCGGGGAGCGCTCTCCCACCAGACTAGCTGAGTGACGAAGACAACACCTTACTACATATCGTTCTATCCCATAGAAGATGCGGACAGCTCCGCTCACAGAAGGTTGACTCTATATTATATATCTCTATGGTCGTGGTGCCCGATGACGAGTGTCTCCGGCTTTCTCTCATTACGAGGGAGTCGGAGATCGGCGGAGTGGCCTACTTAGTGCGCGGGCCGATGATGTATCGGGATCCGTCGTGGCGTTGCCACTCAGTGCGCGGACGAGGGAAACGCTCAGTGCGCGTTCGAGACGGGACCGAAGTACAGGTTAGGCGGTCAATGCACGCTCTAGGAAACCTGATTCACTTCACCAGGATACGACCGTCTCAGTACGTCGGTCGAAACTAAGGTGACAAATGTTCGTGTCCGCCGGCTTATATACCAACGAAGTGGAAGCGCGCGGAGTGGAGGAGCGAAGAGACGGGGTCGTGCGAGGAAGGGGGTAACGACTCTGTAACGACTCTATATGCGTAACGGCCGGTACGGCTCGTAAAAAAAATTGCACAGCAATGAATAACCACTCAAAATAAAAGAAAAAGATCCTGCTATAAGATGCAAATAACACAAATTCTGATTTTTTAATGCAAGATGCAGCTCAGCAAAGTTGCATAAAAAATTTTTATTTTAATGGATCAAGCTTTATCATTGTGCCATGTTGGTAAAAAAAAATAACTAAAATCGCCAAAAAGGGTTTAAAAGAAGAAATTTCAAGCTTTAAAACGCTTTTTGGATTTTGTTTCTGCGATTTTGATGATTTTTCGCTGAGTTTCAGCGGTTAAAAAATAGCCTAAATTTCCAGTATACGAAGTGTTCTCTATTTTATTTAGTAGTGTGTATATATACAAAGTCATTCAGAACAACTTTATAACCGTAAAATGACATATCCCTGACACAATTCTAAGACAATATTTCCTTTACCAAAATTTGATTTGAAGTGTAGTTTTTGAGTTATAAGCCAAAGTAGTTAGCGAATCACGCGTTGAGTTCAGAAGGCAGGCAGGAGCGGCGCGCCACGTGCGTAAAGCGGTCGCGGCTGACTATACGCGTCAGCTGACTGGTGATTACCACCGCGTAAATCGCTAACTATTTTATCTTATAACATAAAATTATGCTTTAAATAAAATTTTGGTAAAGAAGAGAGTGTCGCGTATATGCCGTGAGTGTTGCGTGAGAGAGAGAGAGAGAGAGAGAGAGAGAGAGAGAGAGAGAGAGAGAGAGAGAGAGAGAGAGAGAGAGAGAGAGAGAGATGACGATAATGAATCGTTATTTATTTAGCGCTACGAGATAGATTCCCCTTAAGCGCTGAGATTAAGTACATACATGAGGTACGAGGATAAATAGTTGAATTATAATAATAACTTTAAATTATAATAAAAGCGAGAAAATACAACAATACAAAACATGTGTAAGTGTTGGTGTGCATGCGTGCGTGTGTGTGTTCGTATGTGTATGAGTGCGCGTGCGCGCGCGTTACAAGGTAGCTTCGGCTCAACTTAAGCGCTCATGCTCATGAAAAGATAATTGAATGGTTTTTTTTTAAATTTTGTACGAAGTGGATGCGTCATGCACGTCCGGCGGCAGTTTATTCCCCAAATCCGTGGCATAGCATATAAGATTTCCTGTAAAATTCGGTGCGACATAGAGGCACCACGAGAACGTCGCTACAAGCCCTGATATCTCGTGGTTATCCAACACGTCGGTGTTCAAAACCGTTGTAAAGAACTGCAGGTTCCCTTGAGTATAAAATCGTGAACGTTTGGCAACAGACGAAGTAGTCCCTTCTGTATTTGATCTTGAGCCATTTCAATTTCTCGTAATAAGGAGAGATGTGCTCATCCCTTCCGACTTGGAAGATAAATCTGATACCCGCATTCAGGGATCTCTGTAGGCGCAGGTTAAGCTGTCCAGGAATGTCCATAAGAGTAGCACAACAATAATCTATGAGAGGAAAAATCAACGTTGAAATCAAGTGACATCTCAGGTTAAACGGCAGCAGTTTTTTGCAGATTTTGAGCTGATGTAGAGATGCATTGATTCTGGAGCACACCTTGGTGATTTGCTTATTCCAAGAGAGAGTGTTAGAAATGGTAAAACCGAGGTATTCCACGGAATTACTGTACGGGATTACAGCATCGTCTACTCTTACTTGAGAAAACTCGTCGACGTTAATAGAGTTGATATATTTCGCTGTGCCCAGAATCATCGCTACAGTTTTCCTGGGATTAAGTTTAAGTTTATTTGTTAAGGTCCAGCTGCTTATGTGTACTATGTCCTCGTTGACCTTACAGATGGCCTCGCAGAGATTTTCCGGCTTGGTGCTTAAGTAAATTAACAGGTCATCGGCGTGAAAATTGTATTTGCAATTCTTCAGAATTTCACCAAAGCGAAGAAGGTACAGAGAGAAAAGAAGCGGTCCCAGCACCGATTCCTACGCAGGGATCGATGCTGGGACCGCTTTTCTCTCTGTACCTTCTTTGCTTTGGTAAAATTCTGTACGAAGTGGATGCGTCATCTTCCCGCTAATATGATCCTGCACCGCCTGTTTCCAATTGCAAAGGTACGAACACAGCCATCTTAACGCTGAGCAAGAAAAGCCCAGGTCTCTCAACCTGTTAATCAATAGGCGATGGTCGACCCAATCGAAGGCCTTAGTGAAATAAAAAAATACGGCTACTGTTACTTCTCTCCTGTCCCCAGCGTGTCTTACGTCGTCCAAGATCCTGATGAGAGCCGTCTGAGTGGAGAGGGCCTTTTTATATGACGACTGATACGGATCAGGTATGTGCATGTTATCCAGAAAGGTGGCGATCTGGTCGGCAGCAATTCGTTCCAGGGCCTTTGATATATGTAGTACACAGTAGAGAGACCGGCCTATAATCGCCCAGTTCGGACGGATTTCTTACTTTTGGCAGAGGGTAGACTATTGCAGACTTCCACAGAGACGGATAAGCGCCCGTCATGAAACTGTAATTGAAGATATGAGTGATGATAGGGAGGATATAAGGTAAAGCCTCATCTATCAGTTTCGGAGACAATCCGTCGACACGTCAGATCTGTTCCTGCGCAGCGCACCGACCACGTCCGATGGTTCTATATTCTTCCAATAGAATTTGGCTTCGTCGTACTTGCCTTCATCCAGATAATGGACACCGGAGTACACCGAGGATGCGTTCCGCCCAGCGAAGAAATTATTCAGTTCGTCAGGGGAAAAACAAAGCCGTTCCTCTGTCACCTTGGCCTTCACGAGCCTCCTCCAGACTGCCCTCGGTTTTTTGAGATCCCTCAACACGTTGAGAAAGTGGTCCTGCTTTGCAGTCCGAACGAGGCACTGCACTCGGTTCCTAAGCCTTTTATAGGCTTCATAGTTGATGTCGTTCCTGTCTCTCCTCCACCTTCTGCGAGCTCTGTCTCTCTCCTTTATTTTATTTTTAATATTCATGAGCCATGACGCTGGAAGATGGCGAAGCACTATGTTATGCAGTGGAGCATGCTTTTTGTAACATTCGAGTAATAAGTTATTGAGCTGAGTTCATTGAGGAAGTCACCAGAGTTAAAGATAAAAAATCTCTCACCTTCATACGGCGCCTCCACCCGCGTTCAAACTTTACCTTATATGTAATATTTATCAAGTCATAAGTTGAGAGAAAGCATACGTCGTGCTGATTGAAGGAGACCAGTTTGTCGCTGTTGTCGACGATACAGATGTCTAAATGAGTTGATGAAGTACGTGTATGGTGTGTCAGACCATAGGGCACGAGAAAAACATTCATAGACTCAGAAAATGTCCGCACCTGTTCGGAATCATACGACTGAATTCCAAGGTTCGCGTTAAAGTCGCCGAAAATGACAGTATGTTTGTACGAGACAGAGATATCGCCGAAAGTGTCCAGGAAATCAAACAGGAATCCACAGTGAGGGGGCCTATATACCACAGCGAGCAATAATTTGGAGGTCCCGTCAGCTGTGACCTCCAAAGCTAGATACTCCGGTCTTCCACTGTAAACATCCCCGGACCTGCTAAGAACTTTAGCTCGTAAAAAATTTGCTACAAAAACAACGACACCGCCCTCCCCCCCTTCCAACGCGATCGCATCTGATAAGCTGATAATCCCCTAGAGCGACCATGCTGTCAGGGATGGTAGACTTAAGCCAGGTTTCCGACATGCATATAATGTCGTATCCTGAGGTTGCAAAGAAGAGGCAAAACTCGTCTATGTGAGCAGGTAGCGATTGACAGTTCACATGACACGTTCTTATATTGTTTGATTATTCGCCATAGTTGATGCTCTTGATTCTATAAATAGTTCTTTTTCGTAGTATCGGGCAGTTTTTGCTATCGAGTGCCGAATGTGTCAGTTCCGAGGAGGTTGTCCATCTCGCGCAGTTTCCGCACGCAGGCGGTCTATCCCGCACCCCGCGGTTGAGTCCCTTGTCTCGTGCTTGTCCGCAAAGAGCGGAGAATCTGCAGTTGCTCGCGAAATGGCCGAACGCAAGGCATTTGTAGCATTGCAAAACTTTTATGTAATTAGAAATCTTGCAGGCAAAATAATTTATGAATACGCTGTTCTCCTTCAATAGCGCTATGCGTACAGCTGGAGGCACCTCTATAACACAGTTTGTCGTTTTGCGGTTTTCCTTAGGAGAAAAGATGTTAACTATTTTGACATCCGTCGCGTCTAGTCCATTTAAATTTAACGCTAACAAGTCCGCTCTGATTTCATCCCTTGTCATGTTGTAAGGTACTCCGTGTACCATCAATCGAAGATTACTTCTACGCTCCTGTTCTATTACGAGTCCCGCTTTTTCGAGCTCCTGCGAAATCTTCACCTTGCATAAATCCAAAGGTGTTCGCATTGTGCCTCAATGCAAACACCTTTGTTTTTAGCCGATGTAATTTTCCTTACTTTTAAGTTATAGTTCGATGGCTTCAGTATCTTCTGGAGTTCCTCCTTTGTATCTCTAGACGAAGTAAATCTGCTGTCATTTTCGTTCCTGGGCGCCACTATGAGCTTCGTTGTTTTTGATATCTCTAATGTTGGACCGCGCGCGACACGCACGCTCGGCCTTGAAGATGAGGTAATCGATGCATAAGTTGGCATCAAGGGATCGCCTCCCGCGCAAGCGCCGCGCGTCAGCGCTCATCCCGGACGTGCGTAACAGCATCGAGCACCATAGACATTTTATTACTAAGAAAATTGCTTATATTACTTTTAAAATCTTCCTTAATATAGTTTATGTCTGTAAGAGCCGACGACTCCGGAGCACCGCCCTTCAGCAGAAGCAGATATGCGGTGGAAACCTCTACAAAAGCCTCTTTGCATGCTCTAAAGACGGACTCAATTAGAATTCTCTTTTCGAGTGACTCCTTGCTAAAAAACTCACTCAGCTACACTCTCATGGAAGTCACATACGGAAAAAGATAGGAGTAAAATGTAAGCCGATAATAGCTTTAACACTCTACCCTGAAACAGGCGCCACTCAGGGTAGAAAACTGCAAAAAATATCTCTAAACACAGAGCGACAAGAAGCACGTTTGAACTCATACTTACATGCGCAGTGAGAGAGGGAGGGGGGGGGGAGATTATCTACACCCGAGCGCGCACGCACGCACGCACGCACACATACACACACACACGCACGCACGCACGCGTACACACACATGCACGCACGCACACGCGCGCGCGCGCGCGCGCACACACACACACACACACACACACACACACACACATTTAATGGCATCTGAGTCCTCTTAAACTTCAGTGTCTTTCTGTTATATGCTTACTTACTCCCTAACTCAGAGTTTCGACTTTTGTAGTCATATCCTAGTTCTTATCTAGTCATATCGTCTCCAGCACTCGACTTTGTGATTTAGGTTTCCTTTAGTTTAAGTGTAGTTTTAAGGCTTGCTATATTTTAGGTTTTACCTACTTATTCTGTTGTTTGCGCTCATTTACCTCTTAGGCTTATTTGCGAGATTACTGCAATGTTGTACTTTCTTAAGTTCAGTATTAGATAATAGATTTTGCTTACTCACTAATTACTACTACTTACTGTTTCAATGTTATTACTAGTTGTATATTTGCCCTTTAGCCAATGTTTGGGCATAATAAAATTCAATAAATCAATCAATCAATCTCTCACGCTAAGGTCTGGTCTACAATACATGGAATAAGCAAAGAGTAAGAAGTAAGAGTAAGATAATTTCCTTCTGCGCTGTAATTGACCGAACGTTAAGAAAAGCAGAAGTAGGAGTAAGACAAAATGAAAATAATTTATTTTGCTTACGCCCTTACTCCAGCTTTCTTACATTGGACTAAGGCCGAAGGCAGAGAACGAGACGTAAGTGTAAAAAACGTAAGTCGTACATGTCGTACTATACTATTCTAGACTCTAGAATAGTAGTATATTACGACTAACGTTTTTCTCTGCCTTACCCTACGACTACGATTGCGACACCTACGTCTCGTTCTCTGCCTTCGGCCTAAAACCCTTTTTTTACGCCTAGTCTTACTTCTTACTCCATACTTACTCCAGCTATTGTAGACCAGGCCTAATGGCACACATCACATGTAGCAATCAGCTGGTTGCTGCGTCCGACGGCCGGCGATCTAGAACAACTTTTGATCATTACAGTGATTTTAAGGAACACGTATTCCTGACATAATTCTAAAAGACTCTCTTCTTTACCAAAATTTTATTTAAAGCATAATTTTATGTTACAAAATAAAATAATTAGCGACTTACGCGGTGGTAATCACCCGTCAGCTGACACGGATAGTCAGCCGCGTCCGCGTTTCGCTCGTGGTGTGCCGCTCCTGCTTGCCTTCTGTACTCGACGCGTGATTCGCTATTTTGGCTTATAACTAGAAAACTACGCTTTAAATCAAATTTTGATAAAAGAAAAATCATCCTAGAACTGTATCAAGAATACGTCATTTTACGGACATAAAGTTGTTCTGAGTGATCCTGTATATTCATTACATATATATATATATATATATATATATATATATATATATATATATATATATAAAATAGCAAATACAATAAACTACGAATCAATTAAAATTGAGAAATGGCTGACAACAGTCACAACAAAATCTTACTACTAAAATAATATTTCTTATGATATACATTGCGAGCATATCTAATTATTGTTATATATTTTATTTAATTTCCTGTAAATAATTAGGCAGTCATTATTTTGTACTTACGTGATTTTTTCCCACTTCTTGTCGATGAATCGAAATACCCACAAGTCTCGATAGTGATAAAATTGCGATTCGCTAGGGCTAGTAAATTCGCCACCAAACACCCACAATTCACCACTGCAATTCGTTGTGGCTACTGCTTGATGGCCACATCGTGGCGGCGGTGCTCCTGGCGCTTTTACCAACGTCCATTCTCGCTTGTTGATGTTATAAAAAAACATGTCGCCGTACACAATCGTCTAAAGAGAAAAATTAAATAAACGCAATTAGATTGAATAATCTCGATCTAGACTCTGGTTATAAAGTAAACAATTTCTTTTATATTGCTAATTTTTATCGCTATTTATGGTTGTCTTGGCATACAAGTTGCGTGTCTGTTTGCTGTGTTAAAGATGAATTCAACTTCACCGAGAATAACAAATTTATATCTTTTGAAAGGCAATGACCAATTACCAGAAAATAGATAGAAATAGTGATAAGTTTGCTGTGCGACTCGACTGACGTCTGGTATCGCAACCCGCTTGACAAGAAAAGACAGTGATGTGAAATTTATTGTCGGATATGCGTGTACGATACTCACCAGATAGCATATTAAAATAATTTATATGTAGAACATATGAAATCTCGACCCCCACGTATCGAAACATAGAACATAGATACGGAGCCTCAGGTTGAAAAAGTTTAAATAAAATGAGAAAACATACATCAAGAATTAAGCGAAATTTACTGGAAAAAATCTGGTCATTTTATATCCATATTCTCAAAAACATGATATATTACTTAGAGGAAGTCAATGAATGTACGAGTAAGAAATGGTTTTTATAGTTAGACAACAGCTTAATTAATTGATTTTAAAATAAATCTGTGGATAGCCTAATTAGCATCACCAATTAAAATAAAAACATTAGTCACTAGTAAAATTCTACTAATATTATTTAAGTTTATGCTTCAACCGTTCAGTCTACCAAGAAGGAAACGTTTTGGGAGCGGTGCATTTGCACACGGTATTTTTGGTCACAATATTTTGCACACCGTTCAGTTGCATACTGTTCATTTGCACACCGTTCACTTGGACACAGTGAAAAATAACTATGCCGAGGGCATCCTATCGACGGGATGGGTGCAGGAGGGGGGCTGAAGGCCCCTCTTGCACACCCGTATGTGTATGTGTGTGTGTGGTGTGTGTGTGTCCGTTTCTTTTCGTGTCCAACTGAAAGTGTGCAAGTGAGCGATGTGCAACTAAACGGTGTGCAAATGAACGGTGTCCAAAAGCACCGTGTCCAAATAAACGGTGTGTAAGATATCATGTCCAAAAACACCGTGTGTAAATGCACCGTGTCCATTTGAACCATGTCCAAGTGAGTGCCACCCAACGTTTCTATAGCATGAATGTTCTTATAGCACACTGTCTCGAACTATGAGATACAAAGGAAATTACAATAGCCGTCGCAGATCTCAATGTAAAAGTGGGAAGAGTTGACAATCACCTTAGACGTCTAGTCTAATTGTATATTTCTGATATTAATCGGAGAAATGAGAGAAATAATTGGCTGTTGCAACAACAAAGAGAATCTTACTCTCATGAATACCTGTTTTCAACATCAAGAGGCATGGTATTACGCCAAGTG
Organism: Monomorium pharaonis; assembly: GCF_013373865.1. NCBI lineage: Eukaryota > Metazoa > Arthropoda > Insecta > Hymenoptera > Formicidae > Monomorium > Monomorium pharaonis. Next base: position 8,314,712 of record NC_050467.1, read on the forward strand.
TACTACCATGCCTCTTTTACTGAGACCCCATTTGCGAGATTCCGTAGTTATCGGATTCTCAATAACGGCTGAATCGATTGATTTCTAAGTAAGCTTAATGGATAGCTTGTATCATTTATATAACAAAAGTGTTATTTTTCCACTACGTGACTTACGAGTGAAGAATCGCGATTTAGAGTTTTGCATCAAGAGTAAACATATTTTTAAGAAATGTCGTCGTTATCGTCGTCTCCCGGTGCCTAAGATAGGTAATAATAATTTGTACTGCTTTCCCCGCGATAGATAGCTTACGACTTTACGAGGTGACACGGGCACGAGAAATTACGTATCATGATTGGCGGTCGAATCCACGCCGTCCGCGTGTATGGTAATGATTAATCCGCGTCGAGTTTCACGGCGGTGATGTGTGACAGTTCGAGTTAGTGACGCGTTGACGTGCGCGAGATTAGTGGGGAGTTAGTTTTTAATTTTATGCATAATTTGCATATTACATCGTGGAAAGAAATACGGCTGTGCCTAATTAGAAGAATAGTATAACACTATGCATTATATAATCGGAAAGTTACACATAAAATTTTCATTTTCTGTATGGAATAAGTATTCTGAAATAAAATTAATACTTTGTGTAATGTTTTATTTTTAGTTATATTAAAAAAAGAGGAATAAACACTTTATTTAAACTTAAAGTAAAAAATAGAAAAGAAAAAAGAGTAGACGAGTAAGAAAAGATAGATATAATTAATCACAAAACTCGGAATTTACAGTGTGCCCAACAGAATATGTGAACCTGAAAATATCAAATAACTTAATTTTACAAAAAAAAAAAAAAAAAAAAAGTTAACGCTATTTTTTGTGTCAGAAAGTATCTGTATTACAAAATCTAACTTGTTCTGAGAAAATCTTGATTTTCAAAAAATTTAAGAAAGAATAAGTTATTTGATGAGATTATCATATTATTATCATATTTATTATTTAAATTTTAAAGAAAAACAGTAAGAAATTTTATTATAAGAAACTGTGGGCTGCACACCAAAGTTTTCTTTCTTCTAAGCCGGTGTATTGTGCTGTTGATAAGTTTATCGAGGTCCATCCCCTGTTAAATTCAGTGAACCATCATATGAAGAATTGGCTATGCAATTCATATCAAAGGGATTATCTGAAGGTGTACTTCCTAGTTTTTTAAGTATGTCATTATCTTATAGCAGGCCAGATAAAAAAATAGTTACAAGTGTTATAATTTTATTTTAAAAATACCGTATTGCAACTGTGTGGCTCTTAAAGATATCGTACAATCATCTTTTTTAGATTAATGAAATAAGTAAAAAGCGTAAAATCTTGTCTGAAACAATTACAACAAAGTATACAAACTATGATGTCACTCAGCTGGCCTCCCAGTAAACATTGATATCTTGTAGAAATCAAAAAGGCATCTTATTCAAGATGTCTTCAAGACATTTCTAAAAGATATCTAAAAAAATTTTGTTCAAGATATCTTCATAGAATTTCTAAAAGATATCTAAAAGACATCTTAAAAGATGTCTTAAAAATTTTCGAAATAGACATGCCAAAAATATCTAAATAAAAGATTTATACAAGATATCGTAATCTCTCCCTAACTAGAAGCCTAATATTAGGCTTATAATTAAATTTATCGAAAACACTATATATTTATGGAACTAAAATTACTTTTTTTAATATAATATCTGCATTTATTTTGAAATAAATTGATATCCCATATAGACAAAAAGATGTCTTTTAGATTTCTAAAAGACATCTTGCGATTTCTTGCGATATCTCGCATTTTTTATGAAAAGATATCTTTTCGCGATCTAAAAGATGTCTTATGCAACAGTTTGATATATCTTTTAGATATCTGACGATGTCTAAAAGATATCTTGAAGAAATCTAAAAGATATCTTAAAGATATCTAAAAGATGTCTTTTAGAAATAAAAAAAATCTATATGAGACATCATAAAGATGTCTTTTGTACGTCTTGAAGACCTTTTTTAGAATTCTTTTTAGACATTTATTAAAGGTTTATACATGCGGAGGCTCAGAGAGCTTTCTCCGAGAAGACCCGTGGAATTCTCCATCAGGATACAAAAAATTTATTACGTAGGTTCTAAGAGGATTGAGAGCTTACTACGATTGCTATCGTAATAAGTTAATCCATCACCGTAAGGGATCTTCTTATATAGCTCTCAGAATGTAAATTACATCACGAGAAAGGCAGCATTGCGTCGCCTAGCGGCGATCTCGCAAACTACATCACGACTGCGGATGCTGCACGCGTGTGCATATTGTATTGTGGCGGATGTTTCACCGCTACATGAACTACTAAATTATGATTTGTAATGTCTTTTTTTTAATGTTGAGTAATAAATATATAATGACGTTTATAGATATCTTAAAGCAATTCTAGAATTGGTCTTCATGATATATGTATAAAAGACATTTTTAACCTCTGGAAGATCAACCCTTTTTTGGCCGACTTTTTAAATTTTAATACTAAAACATGTTTGTCCTTGTCAGAGAAATAAACTACGAAGAAGATAACATCACTCTAACGCCTAATATTATTAGGCTTTTAGTTCGATAAAGGGTGATTATTTTTTTGTTGTATTTGAACTTTATATAACTATTTATTGTTGAAATGATCGTTTAGCATCATTTGCAATAAAAATGTTGAAAAATATGTATATAAAAATATAATTATGTTGCACTTTATGAAGTATAAGACAGTATATAAAGTGTCATTAAAGTAACATATATATCAAATTATTTCGAAATAAATGCATGTATTATGTTAAAAGAAGTAATTTTAGCTAAATGAATATATTGTGTTTTCGGTAAATATAATTATAAGCCTAATATAAGGCTTCTGACCAGGAAGAGGTTAAGATGATATCTTGTATAGATCTTTCATTTAGATATCTTTGACATATCTAATTCGAAAATTTTTAAAACATCTTTTAAGATGTCTTTTAGATATCTTTTAGAAATTCTATGAAGATATCTTCGACAAAATTTTTTTAGATATCTTTTAAAAATGTCTTGAAGACATCTTGAATAAGATGTCTTTTCGATTTCTACAAGATATCAATGTTTACTGGGATGCTACTTTGTATAATGACATTTTACGCTTCGTAGAAGGTTTGTTAACACTTTTATTACTCTTCCTTTATATTCGACTTACGCTCCGATTTTATATTTTCACCAGGAAAAGTGCAACATAATTATGTTTTTATATACATATTTTTCAACACATTTTCATTGTAAATGACGTTAAATTATTTTAACAGTAAACGATAATATAAAGTTAAAATACAACAAAAAATCACTTTTTTTCGAATTGAAAGCCTATATATTAAACGCTAAAGTGAAGTCATCTTTTTCATAGTTCATCTGACTGACAAAAACAAAAATGTTTTAGCATTGAAACTAAAAAAGTCGGCCAAAAAAAGAGTTGATCCTCTAGACTCTCTAGAGGTTAAAACACCGCGCGCGCGCGTGCAGGGGGATGCAAGGTGGCCCTTCGGCCCCCCTCCCGCACCCATCCCGTCCTAACCAATGTAAATTGTATTGGAAATCTACAAACACATGTGAATGTGTGTGTGTGTGTGTGTGTCCAATTGTACGGTGTCCAATAATGCGATGTCTAATCGTGCCGTGTCCAATCGTGTGGTGTCCATTTGTGCGGTATCCAATCGTGCAATGTATGCGTCCAATGGTGTCTAATAATGCGGTGCCCAATAATGTAGTGTCCAATAATGCAATGTCCAATCGTGCGGTATGTATGTTTTACTGGTATAATTCAATCATACGGTATTCAAACGTTCGGTGTCCAATCGTGCTGTGTCCAATCGTGGTGTCCAATCGTGTGGTTTCCAATCGTGTGTGTCCAATCGTGCGTGTCCAATCGAGCCGTGTCCAATCGTTACGTGTCCAAAAGGTTACCCTATCTTAAAGATCAGTTCTAGAACTGTCTTTAGATTTCTTCAAAATATCTTTTAAATTCCTTCAAGATGTCTTTTAAACATCGCCAGATATCTAAAAGATATCTCAAATTGTTGCATAAGACATCTTTTAGATCGTGAAGAGATATCTTTTCGTAAAAAATGCGATATCGCAAGAAATCGCAAGGATGTCTTTTAGAAATTTAAAAGACATCTTTTTGTCTATATGGGTACTTTATATTATTTTGTTCACTTGCCTCCTGGAAAATAGTCTCAAAAAAGTTTCGCACAGGTGTGCATAAAATTCGGTTTACCCATTCATAAAACAATCTCTCACTTTCTTTTCAAATGGCTCTTTAGAAAAGTAATTAAAATTTATTTCCGGTCCATTAGAAGTATTATATTGCGGAATACAACAAAATGTAGTGGTATGCTTTTTCACCTCTTTTTTACCGTCAGGTCTTCAATTTAAATCCATTATTTTGAATTTTAACTCTGTATCACAAATTATGTCTGATTTATGCTAGTTCCACTTGCAGCTTCCAGCCGCACTGGAGAAAATTTTTGCATCGTTGCTAACAAAGAATTTCAAGCTCGAATTATGGGACTGACCGTAATAATTCAATGTTGTGAGAGCAACGTCACGACGTTTTTATAAAGTGCCTTTTCATATTCAGACACCCGATTTATTTTCAGCGTCAAAGACATCACACGACTAAAAATGACGAATTAAAATCTTTATTTTTAATCACATGATGTCTTTAACGTTGAAAATAAGCATCAAGCGTCAACATAAAAAGACATCCATAAGCCCGCGTGCCGCTATACCAAGACGTACGATTAGCGAAATTACGAAGGTCTTTTCACAAATAAGTCGAACGCAGCTTATTGCTAGTTATACACTCTTCAATTTTTTCCTTTCGCAATAGATTTTGAACAATTTATTTATTCTTTCAAATAAAGCTTCAAAATATTAAGCAAAAAGTTTATAATTTTTCTTCTTATATCTAATATACATTTAGAAAAAAATATTATTATTATTTATTCAATGAATAATTTAAAAAGATATTTTTGTTTCTTAAAACTTAACTTTTTGGTTAATTTTTGAACTTTTTCTGTTTTTTGTACAAAATTCCATTATTCAATATTATATAATATTTACCTGTCGACCATCGTGAAACTCCCCACCAAACATTATAATTTCATCTTTGAAAGGATGCGCCGTCAAGGTAAAATTAACTCGTCTAAGCGGCGCATCTATCACTACTTCTTTTATGCATTGCCTGCGAGCCTCTTCTCTTTCAATTTCGGCAACAACTTTCTCTATGTCGTCCTGTAAATATGTAAAATGCAATAATAATTATTTAACTTTCACATATATTAATAAGATATAAATCAAGTCTCCAACTTGTAACGGTCAATCTTTCTCAATCGTCCGCCGAATCGGCCAAAGATAACAAAATTATTGTTTATTATTTAATTTATTATTTAATGACCCCTTCGAGGTCACACTGGGCGATTACCATCGCTTAAATTCAATACGTTATATTTTCTAATCTAAGAAAAAATAATACTAGTAACGTCATTTAGTAATAATTTAAGGTTTCAATGAGGTTAAATGAAAACAATAGTTAGTAAGAGAGACTTAATAAGAGACAATAGTCCTCTTGTATTATACTATTCTGTAATTGATAAGTGTGTGTAAAGTTCGCATATCATTTCGTGAAAACTCATTAATTATTGAAAGTTCTGGGTTTCTTTTCAATAGTTCTACAGTTCCTGATAGGTTAAATTCATAGTTCTGGTCGTTAAAACAAAAAAATTGATTAGTGCAAAGTGAGACGCTAACTTCACGCAGCGTCTCACTTTGTCCTACGAAAGTGTCCGCCCTAATTCTTGTTGGATTTTTAAAAATCTACAGTTCTATAATAGTTCCAGAAAGAGTTCTGCAAATAAACAATATCTTTTTAATGTTTTAATACATTTTGTAATTAAAAATGAAATAAAAGTGAGACGCTGATCAATTTCAAAAAGCTCTGTGCATTATAAAATATTTCTCGTATAGTTCTAAACGTACTTAACCATTTTCCAAAGAATTCTGATTGCAAATGTTATTAATTATTAAATAAAAAAAGTGTAACGCCAGAAAAAGACCTATCTACGGGAATATGAGTGAGACGGTTGGTAGCTTTCGAGAGTTTTGTGGATTCCATAATATTTTTTTGACAGTTCTAAACATTTAAACATTTGTATTTAAACATTTTGTAGGGGGCCTGAAGCGAGATAAGTACACCGAGCACTATAACGATTTACCTGGCGAGCGGCGTATGTGTCATTTTCAAATTTGTGCGGGCATAAGAACGACGTCCGGAGAGTTGAGGCATTCTCTCACAGTACCCGGAGACGAACAAACAAACGATAGGATCGTTTTTAAGGCCGCGTTTCCCCGTGTTGTGTATCATCTCGCCCATATAATAAATTCTCGTTGAAAGCACCGGTGTATTTAAATAATTTGAAAACGGATCATCTCAACATTCTCGATCATCCGCCCATTACACTAAAATCTTGCTAATATTAATCCAAATTTTTAAAGTTTATTCTTTTCTAAGCAATTTAAAAAAAAATTGTCGATATTGACCATGTCGATACGATGTTTTTTCTTGATTGCACACGAGTTTGAAATTTGCACTGCATTTTAAGGTATTTTGGCAAATAAATACGGTATTTTTTTAATATCATGAATTTTGAGTATCAATATGATATTATACATTAATTTTATTCGTGTTTAATTCAATCATACCGCTGTCATCAGAGTGCCCCAATGTGTACCACGTGAAAGTTGACAATTTCGAATTTTACACATCATATAAAAAAAGCCGATTTTTTAAATAAAATTCGAATTTTTATTTTTTATGTATCAGTCTGTGTATATTTATGTGGTCTGAGCAGGCTGCTAAAATGTCAAACTTTCTGTTGACTTCAGTAAAATTGGCGCGTCAGCTATCCGTTATATTTAGATCAGTAAGTGCAAATTTCCACCGATGAATTTCAGAACCACATGATGTGCAAAATCCAACTGTCAATCTCCACGTGGTGTACATTGGATTACTCTGATGACGGCGATATGATTGAGTTAAACACCAATAAAATCAATGTGCAATATCATATTGATACTAAAAATTCATGATATTAAAAAAATACCGTATTAATTCAGTAAAATACCCTAAAATGCAGTGCAAAATTCAAACAGGTGCAATCAACAAAAAACATCGTATCAACATGGTTTTTTTAAATTGCTTAGAAAAGAATGAACTTTAAGAATCTGGATTAATATTAACAAGATTTTAATGAAAAACTTGTAAAAAATGATAACAAACTTTTACTTCTTTCAATTAAAAAAAAAAAAAAAAAAAAAAAAACGTTTGGTTTTCATGCGATACAAAAGGTTCACACTTAACAAATCAAACTTTTGCCTAGGGATTCTTAAAGTAGAGTCTTTGTCCTTTAATTTTAAAAAAGTACATGTAATTTGGATGATTTTTCGCAAAGCTGCATCACTTTAAAGATTTCCCTAAAAATTCAGTCAAAATTGTCTCGTTTTTTTTGCGCCAGTGTATCTCTATCCCATTCTAAGATCTGTAAGGTAGAGACGAGGGTTTTGAATAAAGGAGGAAAAATATCAAGGAATTGTAAAGCCGAAAAAAAAGGGCGGGTGCACGGTGTTCTCTTCTAGACAGTATTTATTACGTTTGTATATTTGGGAGTCGCATGGCAAATTCCCTCTTCTGCGGTTGCGGAGATAACGGTAGTAGCCCGTACGGCTGTGCTAGGGTCACATATAATAACCAATGAGGGACGAGAGTCTGTCACGTAGGACTGACGTCCAATGAGAGATAAGGTACAGCGGTGGCGCATTGTATCAAATACAGGAGCGCCTTGCGTGGCATAAAAGGAAACTAAAGGATGAGATCTGTACTTTTAGCCGATATTTTACATATGTATATATTATTTTTCTTAATATTCTCTATATATATAAAACATTAAATATGTGTGTGATAACTCAGTGACATAAACTTCTAGCATGAGTTAAAAGCGTATCGGTCTCTTGAAATAATCGCAATAAGAGCGAGCGAGATAAAAAGAACGGCATGCAAGGAAGACTCGAGCCAATCCTCAGTCCTCGAGCATTTTGCATGTTATTATTCTCATCTCGCTTTCGTCTGTTACTGTCTCGCTCGGTCTTATTGACATATCGCTCATTCCCATTATTGTCTCGCTCTCTCTTTTATTAATCTCTCGCTCACTTTTACTACTGCCTTGCTCGCTCTAATTGACAATTAACTTGCATAACGTGATGTTTTTTAAAATCATTTTTAACTTAAAAATTAATTCTATTAAATTATCTCATATTCACTCACACACACACACACACACGCGCGCGCGCACACGCAATAAATATTTTTTTGTATATATACAGAACATACGCGAATATCATACAATTAAATTAATATATGATTTTTATAAAAAATTATTTAAGTTTCTAAAAATTGAAATTAACAAGTTATTAACTTTTAACTTTTTTTAGTTATAATACTTTCAACCTCTGATATAAAAAATTTTATGCATATATAGTTTGTATTTTTACATGTAATTTAGATTATTTATATTTATGCGTACACTCATAATTCTATGTGTATGTGTAATTAATTTCATTCATCTTTAATTTTTTAGATTTTAACTTTAAAATTTAATTACATTTCTCTGTATTGTTTTTTATGTGTATTATCCAATTTGCAATAATTTAAATGTTTGTATTGCGTATTTTTAGAAAATTCGCGTAAACATATAATTTAAACAATAAATAAATATCCGTGTAAATATAAACTTAAAATACAGAGCATATCCACGATTGTAGATGTAGCACAAATTCACACCAAATCAATTATGGATGTAGCACGGATTTCAACCAAAACTAGCATTTTATTCTCTCGAAAAGTAGATGTGGCTACGTAGTTCCTACATCCACAAAAGTGGATGTAATGGCCCTGCGAATAACTAGACGGCTAATTTAACCAGAGTTTATAAAACCGGCCAAAGGGGGATTTTAGCATTGTTTTCTCTATTTTTAAACATTATAAAATAGAGAATTATAAGAAATTTTCGAGAAAAGTGGGGAATTTTTAGTTTTCGAGCCTTAAAGAAAAAAAGGTAATTTTTTAAGCTTTGAGTGGAGAAATTTCAAGTTTTTATCTGGTAATCCTGAGACCGCATTTGGTTTCAGAGAGGACGACGGATGTCCTATATATAAAAGATGAACCTTAATGCTAAAACTCCTTGTCTGCGGTGAGCTCCGGCAAACGCATGCGGTGACCAATCAACAATCAGGCGGAGGTCGGGTTCCGGCAAGTCACAGCAAGCGTTTAAATTCTGATTGGTCACCGCGTGCGTTTGCCGGAGCTCACCGCATACATGGAGTCTTAGCATTAGATTGCCGCTCACGCATACATGCACACATCATACACATGCATACAACACATAAAAGCATACTGAAAACATGCTGATACGCATGTCACCACAAAAGGTGAGTTTTAAAATGGCTCGATTATTGTATAGCATATCCGTCCAAAGGTGCTATTTCGTAACCACTTACAACTATTGATGTCGTTAAGGGCCTTCACACACGAATCTACTTAACACGTAATACGTAAACCGTAAGAAAATCTTCCGATCAGGGGGTCTATTACAGTTCTTAGGTGAGATCACTCACTGTGAAAATGTGAAAAGTGAGCTACAGTGATTGGTGTATATTGTTAGTTCTAAAAGTATACACCAATCAGTGGAGAGAGTGCTGGAAATGTGAAAAGTGAGTGAACTCACCTAAGAACCGTAATAGACCCCCAGAGTCGACTATTCGTTAAGTAGATTCGTGTGTGAAGGCCTCTTTAGTGTCGTTACGCATATTTTTTCATACGTCAAAATACATGCGCAAAGACACCTAACGACATCGATAGTTGTCGGTGAACCCGGATTCACAATAGGTGTAGTAAGCCTTATGCCATAAGAAACTGACCAATTATAATTGAATGTGAGAAGAATAAACGAATATAATTGGTTAATTCTTTAGGGCTTAAGGCTTACATCTATTGTAGTTCTGGCTTAAGGCCTGATCTACAATGGATGTCGTAAGTCGTGTCGTAAGAAATTTAACCAATCATGTTCGCTTTTCTTCTCTAAGATCAATTATGATTGGCTAGATTTCTTACGATCAACGACTTACGACTCATCGTAGAACAGGCATAAGTGGTTACGGAATATCACAATCAGTGATGCAAATTTTCGGCCGTCAGCACCAAGATGGTGGGAGTGGGAGACACGCACATCAATCGAGAGTTGTGTCCGTGGTCGAGACACAAACACGACTCTCAACTTGTGCGTGCCTTCACCAATGAGACTATCTTGATGCTGGCGGCCGAAAACTTGCGCCACTGCATCCATCCCCAGTAAATTGTACCCTCACTACTAATACGCTCCTTCCTCTGATTTTTTACTCTTTAAATAGGAGAAGAAAACATGGAGAAAGAGTGTCTATATAGCCAAAATATGCGCAGAGCGATGCTTTTTTCCGCCAGATTCTTTCATTTCGTGCAAAACCGCGTTAAATGAGCCTACGTTCATCGATTTTGGAGGTGAGGACGCTAAACTAAGCAAATTACCCGGTTTTTAATCGTAATTTGACGAATAATCTTATTTCTCAATTTATTCCGAACCCCGAGATATCATTTATTATATTTGTACAAGGTATCTCTTAACAGTTTTAGGAAACATATATAAAGCCAACACATACTATTCATGGAGTTTATCAAAATTTATCATTCTTTAGCATATTTTTCCATGAGTAAGATTGTTAAGGCTATAGATCGTCGAGAGAGATACACCGTCGCTGTAAGATTTGCAGTAACGCGCACTAACGACCGGCAGCAAGTTTCAGTACCTAGTGAATGAATCTGTATTGTATCTGTACTCGTACTATGACAATCGAATTAAATGTGAATGCGAAATAAGCTAGCAGATTTATTTAATTGGAAGGGAAGATTTCTCCATCCCTGCTCGCCTATCCTGCTATACAAGGTTTTCAATAACTTCTACGCCAACAATGGCCTAGTTTATACCGCGCGACTTGATCTATGCCCTAACCTATATCCCGATCTAAAGCTACTAATAAACTGTTTACACGCGTTATGTTGTATGGCCTAAGATGAATCAGGGATCGTCAAAAAGTGGCCTAACCCAAACAAGTCTGCGAGCGTTTACACCGTTGTGAACTATCGGGTTGGGTCGAATATAGTGTATAGGTCGCGGACTAAACGTACGGTGTAGACGTACTCAATATTACACATTACAGGGACGAAAGAAAAAATAAAAAGAATCTAACCTCACCAAGCGCTGCTAATTCCTTTTTCTGCTTGGCATTGAGCTTTTTTTCCGTTTTTAATGCAGTTTTCATCTGACCACTTATTTTATTAGTATTTTTTTTGTCTTTCTTCCCCATTTCGTAAATGCAAACTTGAATTTTTCTTTACAATATAACACCCGCTTTTCCCATAGAAAACTGACAGAAACTGATAGGAACTAGGAACAATACAGCCAAAAAGAATTATAAAGTCTCATCTACAATAATCGCACAAGCCGTGTCGCAAGTTACAAGAATGTCGTATGTCGGTTGAATGTCGCTATACGAGTGCCTATGGCCGGTATTCGTCAAATCTTATTTCAAGATTTCTCAAACAATGTCTTAAGATGTTAATACGATTCTGTAATTAATTGATGGCATCTTAAAACAGTACTTAAGATTATGGCCGAAGGCAGAGAACGAGACGTAGATGTCGTAGTCGTAGTCGCAACTGACTGCTTGCGACTTCTGTAGACGGGCTTTAAGCCCATTCTACATTGATCGCAAGTCGCAACTGACTAGTTGCGATTAATGTAGAACGGGCTTAAGCCGTCTACAGAAATCGCAAGCAGCCAGTTGCGACTTGCGACAGCCAATGAGCGTCTAGTTTCTAGTTAAAGCTCGACAATCATTGGCTGTCGCAAGACGCAACTGGCTGCTTGCGACTTCTGTAGACAAGGCTTTAAAGGGCCATCTACAATGGAGAGTTGTAGGCCGTAGCAGTAGTCGTAGACAATATTTTCATTACGTACTGTTTTACTGATTACGGCCTACAACAGACCTTGAGCCAATTCAGTGGGTGCTTACGATGAGCGTTTAGGTGTTCGGGGTTAGTTTTTAGTCACCTCTCTATGATAGCCGGCTTGTATATTATTGCTACGTCGTTTATATTATTGACAGCATGGTCGTAGATTTAGCGTTGTTACGACTAAAACACTCCATTGTAGATGGCCCTTAAGTAGTATTTTTCTTTCTATACTCTATAGCGAGCCGCCAATTTCCATTGTTTCTATTGCGATGCTCGGTCCATTCTTTATAGAAAAACTTTGTTCAAATTTTTGAACATTGTTGATATAATCAATCGCGTTTTATATTTGTATTATTGTGTTGATGCATTGTTTATTTTTGCATTTCTTCTTAAATTACTTAATCATCTTACCAAGAATTTTGTAGATTGGTCAAAATGCCCTATCTAACCTGAGGGTTAGAGGGCAAGAACTATTAAACTTTCAAGTCAATTTTATGTTGATGGTTCTATATTTTACAAGTACGGTAAAGAGTACGATCAGATTTTACAAAATACTGATGTACAATCGAAGAGAAAGGAAATAATACGAAACACCAACTATTTATTATATATAAGGTCAGTGTTTCAATTTTTTAGTGAACTTATCTATCAAGTAAACATGTGTCTATCTCTCTGTATTTTACTTTTTAAATTAATTAAAATATATAATAAGTATCTGTTGATTAAGCTTTTCAAATAAATTAGAAAAATCTATTCTTAATATATTACTACACTTTTAAAGGCAATAATGTCGAAGCAGATTAAAGAACTGGAATTGAATAAGTATATTTTGTCTCGATTATGGTACACATCTCTAAACATTTTCCACATAAACGATAGCAATTTTTTAAAGGAATTTCATTACAATTGCCATGTCGACTTAATGGAATTGAAAACTATAATTGAAAACTTAATGTGAGTAAGAATATTGTTATTTTATAATACTGTTTCTATATTTTATAAGTTATATAAATTATATTGATTATACTAATTTTTTGTCTACACATTGTTCTTAAATATTTTTTGTGGATGTTATATATACTTTATCTTTAGGAAGTATTTGTACGATTATTAATTTTAAAAAGTTTATGAATATCACTAACTACAAAGAAATGTCATAAAAATTTATAATATGCTTTAAAATAAATATTACTTGATGAAAAATATTTTGATATCTTGACATTTTATGAAGAATAAATTTTCCATAAATAAAAAAATATTTTTTAAAATTATACAGTAATCTGAGGATGACATTTTAATATGTATAAATATATATAATTTTGAAATATATTTACATATTAAACAATGCATTTTACTTTAAAATAATAAAATTAATATTTTTAGATATTCAGTACAAATAAGATAATTTTTTACATTTTATTTTAAAATTATCAGTTAAAATTTAATGTTTTTGTGAAATATTTTTTGAAATTCTTTTAATATAAACAAAAATTAGATAAAAATTTTTTTTAATGTAAAAATTTTTAGGAAGGGTCTCAAGATTGTTTATTCTGATATTTATATAGTTTTTTTATATTAGTTTGAAAAAACAAAAAAGTGGTAGAGTTCTTCTCCTATTGATATATGCAGGGAGAGATTAGTTATTATATTATTTGTACAAATAGATCATAAAATTTTATGTAAGTTATTTTTATTAAATTAATAGTACTTTACAAATACATGTTTATAGACATTCTCCAAATGAGGAACAATATCAATGGATCGCCTATGTATTGCTATGGAAACTTATAAATGGCAAGTCGTTTAATGTCGACTGTGATATACAGTGCAATATTCAAACACATCTTGATTGTATACAAATGAAAAGTGCAATAGAGCTATGTGACAATGTAACAGACTGTTTATATAAGGTACTTCTCTTACAAGGCAGAATCAATTTAATTCCCTTACAATTTGTTAAAAATTAAAATTAAAAACAATCTAAAAGACACTTTTTATATTGGTCTAATTAAAAATTAAAATGTTTAGTTTAAAAAGATGAAAATAAATTACATGAATTTTTATTCACACGCGCACATACAAACTTTTATATATCTTTATATACTTTATAACTTTTAACAAAGCTTTTTTAAAGAAACTTTTAGCGCATTATTTAAAATACCAAGTATTGTTCAAAATTTAATGCAACAGAAATGTGTAATTATATTAAAAATTTTTTTATAATAATAGATTAATAATAATTTAAAAAAAACATTCTTTTTTTAATCATTTAATTAAATAAAATTATTGAATTTGTACAATAAAATTCATTGCTGATTCTTATGGTATGCTCTATTTTTTACATTTATTTGTTTAATTTAATAAAACTATAATTTTTTCTTTAAATTGCTGTATATAGAACTATAGTGTTCTGTTTTAATTATTATTTAAAATATAACATTGTGTGTATTAATTTTTAAGTAATTTAAACCCAAAAATATAAAAATTTTGAAAAACTATTCATAATAAAGAATAGATTTAAAGAAGCATTTAAAAACTAAAATTATTAATTTTTGACTTTATTCCATCGAGGCATACACATCTTTTGCCACAGATTTAAAAAAGTAAAGCTTACTGAATATCTGCTCTTTACAACACAATATTACGTTCTATTTCTACAAGGACATGTTTGATTAGAACATAAGCTATACTTATGTCGGGAGAAAGAAAAATGCTTTATAAAAAATTGTTTACGTAAACAACTCTAGTTTTATATTTAACTTATTGTCTGTGATTGAGAAAGACTTAATAAAGTCAAAACCATGATGGAAGAGGAGGCAATGCGCATAGAATTTTATAAGCCAATATGAGTGTTGGATCCGAGTTATGTCATATCAATCTCTTTCCCTTCTCCTCTCACTCTTTCTCTCTTATTTTCTTCGCTCTTGCTTCGCAACACGATGTGACGTTACGTGGATCCATGCACAGATCGAACTAAAAAATCGTCGAGGAACGAATCATCTTGTTAGTTACACCATGGTCGAAACTAGTTTTGCTATAGCATATTGTTACATAATCTAATTTTATAAAAAATTTAACTAACTTATTTTTCTTGCTTGTCTTTGGCCGATTGTGAACTTTTTATTGTTTTTTAATAACAAGCTAATAAAAACATTTAAAAATTAATTTTACTGTATTATTTTTGTGTAAGAGTATGGGATGTTCATTAATTATATACTTTTTTAAACATAACATTATGTCATATTAGTGCGATAACATTACTTGTTACATTTAAATTTAAGAACTAAAAAATAAAAAAATTTATTTAAAAAAATTGACAATTTATTTAAAATTAAATTAAATTTTAAAAAGAATACATTACATATCTACTCTTTGTAACAGAGAAATGCACTGGTTTACATCCATGATTTTAAGTTTTATATATGCTACATTATGAAATACAAAAAAGAACACAGTAAACAATTGTCAAGCTACGAATATAAAGAATCTAATAATAATATATGTATTATTGTGTGTACTCAATAATATACATTATACACTATTAGATATATTCAATACTTAAATTATGCAAATTTTATTTTTGCTTTTGAATAATTTAGTTGTAGATTTTATTAGAAATTATTATTTTATAGAATTTATAAAAATAGATTTTATAAAAGTTATTATTTTATAGAAAAAAAGCTAGAAAAGTAATTACACGAGTTTTTATGTCTTTATGTAAGTAAATTGGTTTTTTATCAGTAGGTATTAATCAAGGGAATGTTTAGTTTTTGAGAAATAAGAAGATGCTTTGAAAGCCTTTAGCAATATACTTCTAATGATTTAAATGTAGTAACAAGCATTGCTCTATTTTTGCTATATTTTTACTAGTATGACATATTGATAATGTTATATAATTTATTTATGATATGTTATTAATTCTTTTACTTTCTTATATTATTAATTTATTCACTTTCTTCAATGTTATTAAAAGAATATTAAAACTTTATTTTTTTATTTCAAAATGTTTTTTAAAACCATTCTTTTTTATGAATATAGTTTTTCAAAAATTTTATAGTATGTGAAAAGATTACGAGTTTTTTAAGAAGTAAAATAATTCAAATGTAAAATTTATATTTGACTTCAGATAAATTATTAATCAAACAATATATTAATAACAAAAAGCTTTATAAACGAGTTTATGATTTTTTTATGGTAAGGTGAGCTGGGGCAAGCATACTCGAAAGTTCAAAGTTTCTGTTTACTCTCCTCCTACAAGCCTCTAAATTTTTATGCAACATTGAAACTTTGGTAACATGACATTTAAATTGAACTTTATAGATGCATAAGATTACATTAAAAAAAAAGAAAATTAAGAGGAAAAAAATCTCACTTTAGAAAATTTTTTTGATGGCATACTTGCCCCGATTTTGTGGCAAATGCGACCCTGGCTATTACTGCCACAATGCAGTGAAAAGAAAAAACAAATGGGATTGTTAATTACGGATATAATGCTAACTATAAAAAGTACTTACGAGTTTTATTCTACGTTAACTGATGACAAATGTTAACAACATAACTTTCACAATTTGACATTGGAAGTTTTTTTTTTTTAGTGTTGACTGTTTAATGCTGTACTCAAGTTACTGATTGACAATGGCGAGCGCTTTAATGGTGAAAATTTGCATGATTGCATCTACTCAACATATGGCTAAAGCACACTATGTTATTTTCCTTGCAATGTTACACAAGCCAATGGTGTACACTGAGGCCACACTTGCCCCAGCTCACCTTACTTCAACATTTAGATTTTGTGAAATACTACCATTTTTTTATTGGGTTATTTTACTTCTTAAATCATTATCTCTTAAATTAAATTGAACTGATTGTTAGTAAATTGAGTTTCTTTTGTTAACAAAATTCTAAAAACAAAATTTTATTTTCCAGGAATTGTTAGTATTTCTTCAGAAAACTAGCATGGAATGTAAAAGAAAATACACTTCAAATATTATATTTCAACAAATTCTTATATTCCTAAAAAATAACATACTTATCAATGCAGAGATTGTGTGCTGGATTATAAACAAATTAATATCTGTGATTCCAAATGCACATGACATTGCTAGTAATCTACAGGATATTTATTTTTTTACTTTGAAGTCGTGTTTAGCATACATTCCAGCTGGAAGAAACTGGTACAAAAATCATACAGTGAGTGATTCTTCTGAAACTGATTCAACTATCTGTGATGATTATCTACGAACTGCTCTACAACTTTTGTCAAAAGTAGACATAAATGCGAATGCGCAAATTGAATTTCTACGAACAGTTTATCCTACTCTTTCGAAATTATATTATATTAATGATATTGAATTTGCATTATATTCGAAGAAAAATGAGAATTTGTTGTGCGAATGGCTTTCACTTTGGGATAACACACATGCGTGTTTCGAAAGCGCCACTACTTCGCTTGCGGCATATAAAATAAGTGAAAATATATTTAAACTAACAGAAAGCTGTGAAATGTTTCTGTGCAAACGGGAATTACTTAAAGGAACAAGTGAAAAAAAATTACATTGGTTGAATAATATTTTGGTAAGTTTTGTATTTTAGTTTGCTTATCTGGATTTGTCATAAGTACATTTTTCATAAGTATAAATATTTTGAACATTTAATTTCTAAAAATATTTATTAAAAATTTTATAGAAATTTATCATAAAAAATTAATAATAATGCAAAAAAAAAAAAATATACTTTAAAAATGTATTCGAAATATTTTTTATATGCACGCGCACACGCGCGCGTGCACACACATACGCGCGCGTGCACACACACACACACACACACACAATCCGTGGAAGTATGTGTTTGTGTATACGTGCGCGTGTGTGTATACACATACAGCAAGATAATCATGCGAATCAATGCTCATGAAGAGATACAAGAGATTGAGATAAACGCAAACGTTTTGCACCATGGTGTGATATTTGCAACTACCCCTACAGCATGAAATATTGCTGCAACGTTGCAGAAATATTATTTTGCAAGATTGGAATATTGCAGAAAATATTGCAGCAATATTGCAGCAATATTCCTATGTCCGCTCCAAAACAATATTGTGCAATATGTCTGCAATATTTCTGCAATATTCCCCGTAAGATTTCTGTAATATTTCAGCAATATTGCTGCAATATTTCTTGTAAGATTGCTGTAATATTTCTGAAACGTTAATGCGCAATATGAAGGAAATGTTGCAGGTGGTTAAATTAATCAAATGATATGTAAGATGTGTATTATACGAAAAACGGAAAATGAATTTATTGTCATACCGTTACGGCACAATAATTAAAAAAATTATTAATTAAAAAAGTAATTAATTAAATTAACATACACCAACGGATATCGAATATCGTTCCATTCTAGATTTAAGTAAGCATTGGAATGAAGCAAGTCCAGAAAATGCCCATCCTGATCAATTTATACGCTAGAATTACACATGCATGTATGGTTCACACATGTTTAATTAATGTATTATATATATAAGTCAAAGTGAACATCTTCTGGACTTGCTTCACTCAATCTAGTATGGGACGCAACGCTGTCGTGATTACAGAATTTGTTGCACATCTATGTATCTTTTAGCTCTAATCTTACATAAAAATTTAAAATAAAAATATCCTGCTCTATTTTTTTATTTGTCCCTTAAAACTATGTAAAATATTACTTATTGTTAGTTCTAGATTAAGAAATACGGATTATACGGAAATAAATTTTGCACGGTTGCAATATAATATTGCCACAATATTGTGCAATATCTGTTAGGAAATATTACATTTGTAATATTGCTACAATATTGCACAACATCTGCTAAGAAATATTACATTTGTAATATTGCTGCAATATTGTGCAACATTTGCTAGGGAATATTATATTTGTAATATTGCTACAATATTTCTGCAATATTGGTTATATTATGCACTATTGCAATATTTCTGCAACGTTGCAGCAATATTTCATGCTGTAGGGGTATCGATATAGTTTATAATAACAGCCGAATTTGCCTACCGCAAGTGCGGTGAGATAAGACCGCCTAGTGAGACGCGCGTTTGCTGTCGCTAGACACGTGGGAGCGTAAAAACATTGCCGCTTGTAAACAAACTCTTCGCGTGTTTAGCGACGGCAGATGCGCGTCTCATCTTAGATGGTCTTATCTCGCGCGCTTGTATTTGGTGGTAAGCCGTACGAATTCGGTTATCTTTATAAATTAATAACTTGACAATTGTTGCGAATATTACAAAATGGTATAGAATATATACACACATGTATATACGCATACACGCATGAGTTATTATTTTTTAAATAAAAGAAGTGACTTGCATTTTTTTTCGGGAAATTTTTTTACATATTCAAAAAGATTTTAATTAAAAAAAACTTTTGTTTCAAAGTAAGATGTTTAAAAGCACTGATCTTATATACATGGATGCGCCCTGAATAAAATAATGGCGCGTCTCATCTTGGGCGGTCTTATCTGGCGCGCTTGTATTTGAGATAGCTTGTCTTCTATCCTTTACAAGGAAAGACTACGCGTGCGCGAGAAGTTAGGCGCAGTATGATATTTGGGTACAATGCAATGCACGATGAAGCATATAAATATTCAAGTAAAATGTAAAATATAAAAATATTTTTTCTACCAAACTTTTCATATATTGCATCTTTAGCCCATTTTCTTGTTACAAAATTATACACTAGGTTAGGTTAGATTAGGTGAATTGACTATGGGTGCGTTCCACTTAATGCCCGCAACGCTCGCGAGCGTTGCTTATCCTTGTTTAATATTTGATAACCAACAAGGATAAAATGATTCCACGGTCGTTGTGAGCTTTAAGTGGAACGCACCCTATGTGATGTATGCAGATGTCAAGTTGTCTGCTATTTTAAATACGTCATTTTATGTATGCATTTAACATGTTAAGTAAAAGAGAAACATAAGTTGTTTTCTCTTTTCCTCTAATGAGAAAGGTGCATCCATATAAATAAAATCTATGTTTAAAAGGTAATCTGTATTTTTTTCAAGTCAATAACGCCAATTTTCTTTGCGGCAAGCATTTTTGATGTTAGGGTCCTTATAAACTCCAGGGTACCAGTTATGAAATTCCACTGAAGTATACTCGGTAGAGGTTAAACAATGATTATGTAAACAACTTGTTAACACTTTTTTTACATATTTAATTATTTTTTAACACATTTAATTATCTTTTAATACGCGCGTATGCAATGAATAGCACTGGCCCAGTTCTTAGTTAGCTATGGGTCTATATGAGTTAATATCGTGATATTGCCATACTAGTTCATTTTTTAAATATCTTTTTGTTCTAAAATTGAAGAAAATTTATTCGGTGCATAGTTTGATGAGTTTGAAAAGATATAAAATTATTACAAAATATACAAAAATATTAATATGAAATTTTATGCTAATATTTGATTGAGCTTGTAAAGCTTGTTTTTAATTAGTTTGTTACATATTTATACACTTTTATTTTTTATTTATTTATAGATGTTAAATTGTTTCATAAATTAGGACTATTGTATTATGATGAAAATACTCAATTTATAAATAACACAATAGTCCTAATTTATGCAGCAAACACATTATATATTTGCAGAAATTGAAAACGATAAGTTCAAATATTCCTGAGAAATTGTCAACTGACTTGTAAAAAATTTGTTTTCAAAGAGATTTTCCAGCTTGAAAAGGTGGAGAAAAGCCATAATATTTTATTTTTATATTTTATTTTTAATTTCATATTTAATATATCTTTTAAGATAGAAACTTGTGCCATCTTCAAAATAATAAATAAAATTTAAGCAATAAAAACAATAATTTGTTACTTAAAATTTTTTTTATAATATATATATTAACTCTTACTGTACATGTGGGATTCAATGGACTCCAACAAAATTCAAGTTCAAATTTTTGTTAAGGTTTTAAAACTATTTGAGGTACCATATATAGCTCGACTCATTGGCATTTTTTGCGTTATTTTTCCTTTATGAATTTTTTTTATTATGTAAATATTAAAAATCTTTAAAAGAATTATTATTTTTTAAGATTTCAAGAATATCCTTAAATTTTTTTGAGTCCAAATTTTCAATATAACATGCGTGACAGCTGTTTAAGCGTGACAGCGTTGGGGTTCAGCAGATCAAGGTCCGTCGATGAACAGACGGTGCTAAGTAAAGTCTTTGCACTCGCTATTTGGATCGAAAATGGCGACAACTACAGATATAACCCGTGTTATAACACGCACTAATACAACTCAATGGATAAAAAATGGCTGACCATGCGAATGTGGGGTGTAGCGTATCGCTACCTCTCTACTCCGACGCCATGAGCGTGTAGCGCGGCGAGCGCGTGCGGAGCGAGCGCAAAGGGGATATAACGGAGAACTCGCGCTTCCTCAGATATCTTTTGTCCTTGCTAGTAGTAAGTTGCCTAAGAAATAAAGCATCTGAGTTTTTCTGCACGAGTGTTTTATCCGTTACTTCCCATCACATTACACGCAGCAGGCGTGGGCCTGTGGGTGAACGAGGTGCAGCTACCAGAGATCCCACACGAAGCGCCATCTGTCCATTGACGAACCTAGCAAAAGATCCTTTGTGTACCGTATTTAATTATTCTGGAGTGTGTACAGTAATGGTTAATAGACAAAAATTGAAAAACTGACTTCTCTTATTATCGTTACCGTTAAATATGTTTTGATGGAAAGTCTGTTCTGATTTTCTATCAAATTAAATTATTTTATTTCTTTTCTGTATTCAATAGAATTGAGACAAAAACTTGGGTGTACTTCTGAAAAGGTGAAACCTCCGATCGCGCTGAAATTTTAACCAAAGCTTACCCTTGATTAGAGAAGAAAGTCCCTAAAAGGATTTTTACCGATTTAAAAGCTTTGTTTGCCCTTTATTACTTTCTAAAGTTGCAAACATTTTCACTGTATATTTCTGAAAATATTGATTTTGAGAAAAAAGTTTCAAACAAAAAATGAAGCTCATAAAAAGCTCTACAAAAAAGATTATATACATTTTTTACGTAAACCTCTTATTTTGGCAGTTATAATAACTGTTATGAAATAAAATAATTTTAATTTTGGATTAACAGGATTTTACTCGTATAAACACGCGCACGCGTGGATGGGTCTATTGTAGGCACTCTCCTGGTTTATGAATATCCAATTGACATTGTAACATGGTCAATTGGATATTCATAAACTTAAATAATGACTTAAAATTGATTGGGTTAGAGTTAGGATTACAGTAACAAATGCGCACGGACCAAATACATATGGACCAAATGCGCACGGATCAAATGCGCACGAACTTACCACATGGGTTGCAACTTTTCAGGGCACCCCTACCGACGGGGTAAGTGCGGGAGAGGGGGGCGAAGCTCCCCCTTCACCCCCCTGTGTGTGTGTGCGTGTGCATGCGTGTGTGTGTGTGTGTGTGTGTGTGTGTGTGTGTGTGTGTGTAAAGCATTCTTTGCACCACACAGGGTTTGCGACTGTGTCCGTTTCGCACTGTGCGTATTTGGTCTGTGCGCATTTGAAACGAGATTCTTATTATATACGTATTCATTTGAATTTTGCGCATTTCTGTTCAGGGTATCTTTATTAGTGGGGTGCGGGAGGGAGAGGGCCAAAAGCCCTCCTTGCACTCCCCGTGTGTGCGTGCGTGCGTGCGTGCGTGCGTGCGTGCGTGCGTGCGTGTTCTTTATAGTATGCATTTTCTATACCTATTTTTTACGCTAATTTTTTCTGAGATACATAATGAAAGCTTTTAAAATGTTGAGGGAAAAAAAGCTTTTTTATTTCATGATAGCCAAAATAATAGGTTGACGTAAAAAATATATATAACCTTTTTTGTAGAGCTTTTTATGAGCTTCATTTTTTGTTTGAAACTTTTTTCTCTAAAATTAATATTTTCAGAGATATACAGTAAAAATGTTTGCAACTTTAGGAAGTGATAAAGGGCAAACAAAGCTTTGTCGGCGACAATCCTTTTAGGAACTTTCTTCTCTAATTAAGGGTAAGCTTTGGTGAAAATTTTAGCGTGATCGAAGGTTTTACCTTTTCGGAAGTTTATCCAAAAACTTACCTTTATATTTGCAGAGTACAAGTTTTTGCCAAGTACATTTTGCTGATATAATATATGATAAATAAGACATTATGACTTATACTTACATGAAATTTTTTATTTATTAATGTTTGCAAACAACATTATCTTATTAATGTTAATTTATAAGAATTTTAATCTTTTGTCACAAATTTTATATAAGACCTATTGTTTTTTAATTTTGTACTTAGAGATTTTTTGAATTGTAATTATGAATTAAAAATCAGAATTTTAAAATTTTAAATGGTTAATTTAATATGGCCCAAATTTAGATTTTTTTTATTTTTCAAAAATTATTAATTTATAATAAAAACAGTTTAGTAAAAAATATCAAAAATTCTGAAAAATACTTTAGAGTATCTTAAATAAGTGCTTTAATTAATTGTCATTTTAATATTAACAATGTTTAGTAAAAAATACATTTTTTTTGTAAAGAGCATAAATTTCAAATATTTATTTATATTTATGTAAATAAAAATTTACAGTTGCCTATTTTTTTAACATTTGTTTGTGTATTAACAAATGACCATTCCATATTGCAAAAGTGATGTCAAAAACTAAAATTATCAGTAGAAAGATCACATTTGAAATAGGTATTCTGGATTAAATCTTGGGATCCTATGAATTCTGTATCTGATTTGGGCCGGAATTTGAAACATTTGAAACATTTTTTTTTAATATATTGCTTTCGATATTTTGGTGTTTATGTCAAAATGGTTAAACATGTTTCAGTTCAAGTCGGGTACAGAATTGATAGGATCCCAAGATATAACTATCTAGAATAACTATTTGAAACATGATTTTTTGATTAGTAACGTTAGTTTTTTGATCACTTTTGCAATAAAGAACAAGCCCTTGTAAAGATTTTACAGAAATAAAAACTATACTTAAAAAGTGTTTTAGAAATATGTTAAAATAATTAAAACTAAGCGGAAAAAGATGGAAATCTGGAAATTCCACTATAGCTTAAAGGGCTAATTAATTAATTGAATACTGTTAGAGATACGTTTTTAATTGTGAATAATAAAATTATCTATAGTTTTTATATGTAATATTTTAGTTTAGCAAATAAATACACAGATACATTACATATTTGTATTCACTTGTAACTAGATTAATAAAATATGAATAATTTTTCATATTGTTACAGGATATATGTTACACCTTAACAACAAATGGGAACTACAGCGAAGTCGAATTATTGTTATCGTGCGATTTGTTAAAAAGATTATATCCAGTGTTATTGTTTAAAACATTAAACGATTGTCTGCAAGAGATAATGAATATCAGCGAAAATTATGACAATGATATTTCAATCTGCAAATCTATTGACTTTCTCTTGGAGAAATGTTATCCTGATCTATGCAATGACTATGATTTAAACAGATTGTACATGCTTTTAAAAAGCCACATTAGAATCGCGATATACATTCTACAGTGGAAGAAAAGTCATTTTACAAATACGAAATTAGATAAAGAAGCAAAAAATTTACATTTTGATGCAATCAAACAGACAGTATCCGTGAAACAGATTTTGTTCCTTTTGCAAAAACACAATGTACTTTTCGTCCTGAAATTCATGACGAATATACACGATCAGAATCACAGTGACATCCAGGATTTATTGGAAGAGACCACTCCAAGTCAATCCGCGAGCTTCCAAGCGTATTGCTGCTTAATAAGCGCTTTAAAAGCTGTTTTCTTATGTGAATCTTATAACACGGAATACAGACAAATTACTAAATACTTTACTAGTATGGTATCACAATTGTCCTCCTTGTTTCCATTGTCATTAAGGATAGAAACGATGGAGAATATATTTTCCTTGTTATTTTTACGTTACGAAGATCTCAACGCTACGAATGCCAGTTTCAAAGATGATTGCAATATTTATTCGATGGAATATGAGAGATTAGGCTTCGTAACTAATAATTACGTAATGAGAGATATGCTGTATTATTTATGGAAGAGTATTTCGATTACAAAAGAAGAAATTGATGAATTACAAGTGCTTGAGCCACACGAAGAAACGCAACAACTTCACAAAAACATATCTACTCTTATGTCGGCATTAACAGACACTGTTTGGAGACTAAAATTCTATATGGGACCTCATTATATTGAAGATGTTGGTATTCCGCAGGAGGAGGCTGACACTTCTGTTGTAAATCAATCGGAACATGCAGTTTCTCGAAAACCGAGCATCAACCGAATAGTCCCGCATTGTATCAAAGACACATTTTTTTATAAAAGAGACAATACCTCGGACGAGATTAAATTTAAATCTGACAGCAGCTCGGAATCTAGTTTGGGCGATAATAAACGCAGAAAACGTTTTAGGCACACTGTGCCAATGGCAAATTATAATTTGACAACGCAAAATAGATTGTCCTTAATAAATTTAATGCTGGCCTCGACGGAAAGTCTAATCTTGCACTGTTTGTGGAAGGGTGATTTTCAGAAGGCGCAAGAAGTAATCGAGGTAATTATTTTATATAAATAATACAAACTACTTTTTTAAAAAAGTATTAATCCTTAATTGAGATATTTATCAATTAATCAAATTAAATAGAAAAATTAAATAGAGAATTAAATAAAGAAAAGGATCAAGAAATTATCATAATGCTTAAACTTTTTACTTTAATGTCTAATGGGACATATATATCTTGGTCTTTCAAAAGTCCATATTTTCCACGAAAATAAAAATAGCAGCTTTTTTCTGGACTCATTTTAAAGCTGAAAAATAAGTACTCTTACAGAAAAGTCAACACTCTTGTGAGTGTGTGTTTCACGCTTTAATTTGTATATCTCGTCAAATATAATATGGAGTGAAAACAATACATATTTTTCCACAAAAATTAAGATAGCAAATTTTTTTGGGGTTATTTTGAAAATCAACATAAGGGCTATATGAGAAAAAATTATTACTTATTTCAATATAACGGATTTAACGAGTCTGACTAAAGCCTTCGGCACACGATACGATTTTTCATGCTAGATTGCATACGAGGTATCTTAATACGTGTCCTGATTGGCTCGGATGATTATGTCACCAATTGTAAGTCGATGAGGATACGTAGTAAGACGCCTCGTATGCGATCTAGCATGAAAAATTGTATCGTGTGCCGAAGCCTTAAATTGCTTTTGGTTAAATTTGAGTAAAATTTAAAGGTTTTTTAGTCATTGATATTATAAAGTTTTTCTAAAATCGAAGTTTTTAAATTTAAATACTTGTGGAAATAACTAATATTTTAAATTACCGATCCGTGAAATATGAATTTTATTCAAATTCAAAAAGATTTATATTTTAATCCGCTATATTAAATCTACCATTGTAAATTTTTAAAGGGGGAGTGTCAATTAGGTCTAATTTTAGCCCATTTTAAAGGAAGGTGTTAAAAAGAGGAATTTTTTATCTGTTAATGTAATGTGAAAACGTATTAAAGAATTGTTATTTGGACTATTTAAAAAAGGGAAGTGTTAGGATCCGAATGAGCAAAGTTTAGTTTATTTTACTCTTTGATGACAGAAAGCATGTACGCGTAATCTTTTCTTATATTTTAGAAAACATTTAACTGCTTTTCATGAAACTTGGTGTCAAGTGGTTTTGTGTAATGCTTTTTTTATTTTGAAACCAAAAATTTTAAATTTAAAATGGCGGGCTTAATATGATTGCCGCAAAACATTCAAAAAATGCAAATGTTCAAAATTTATGAGAGTCATATTACAAAAGAGTTTGAAGCGCTCTTCTCAATTCTGTAGAGAAAAACTAAAAATTCAAGATGAATCAAATATCTACCGCTGAAGTGGTCAGACTGGAACAGAAGATATTTACAGTATATATAAATCCTTTTAAAACTAAGTAGAACAGAAAATATTTACAATGTATTTGCATTTTAGTGATATTATGTACAGAAATGGTATTAACAATATATTTATAATCTTTTTATTGAGTAAATAAGTTGCGCAATTCCAAATAACACATTCTAGAATCCTAGTAAGCACAAAAACATTGTTGCAACATTATTATAACGTTATCTACTAACGTAGTAACATTTCTAATGGCGAATTCGGTTGGGCAATATATGGAATAAATGCAATATTATTTATAATGACATTGCAAATGTTATTGCAACATTATTGAAACTTCAAAATTAAAGTCAAAGTTTATTCATGACATTGTATACAACGTTAAAAACTACATACTTATGGCGAATTCGGTTGGATTGCACCAGTGCGCACTAGTGCGCCCTCGTTCAGTGTTTCGTATTCGGTTGCCTTGTATTTAGAATAACTAAACTGCAGGGAAAAACTAAACTGCACTAAACGAGGGCGCGCTCAGTGCGCACTGGTGCAATCCAACCGAATTCGCCATAAGTATGTAGTTTTTAACGTTGTATACAATGTCATGAATAAACTTTGACTTTAATTTTGAAGTTTCAATAATGTTGCAATAACATTTGCAATGTCATTATAAATAATATTGCATTTATATTTTTTAATATTGCGAAAATGTTAAAACAACATTGTGAAAATGTTGAAATAACATAATTATAATATTTAAAAAAATTAAATTAACGTTTCTCAATAAACATGGTTACCCCACTACAGTCGCATTTGCTTAACTTCTTCGCTCAGAAAAACGGTCACCCATCCAACCATGAACCACCATCGACGTTGCTTTACTTTGAAGACCGTATGCTACGTAACACTTTGTGATGATTCATGAATACCTGATGCTCATGAGTATATATTTGTTATAGATTAGTTTAATAGATGTCAGAAAGATAAAACGTGCAGTTAAATAATATTTTAAATAAATAAAAATTTATAGTTTTTTTTACTGATTTTTATATATGTGAAATAACACGTTAAATAACTTAATAAAAATTTCTTTTTACTCTGTTTTTCAATAAAGATAAAATTATATAATTATAAAATATTAATAGAAAATAGTAACTTAAGTGATTATTTTTTTGAAAATTTCTACAAAAAATATTAATATCAAACAATAAATAAATTAATGTAATTTCAGTATATTAAATACAAATATTTCTAAATAATTTTAGTATTATATACATATATATGTAAGTATATAAATGTATAAATATTTTAACTAATAAAATTTAACTAATAAACTACATTTATATGTAAGTATATACATATATATGTATAAATATTTTAACTAATAAAATTTCAAATCTTAAAAATTTTTAAACTTTTAATTTTTTGTACCATTTTTAATAACATTATATATTTAAAAAATACTAATAATATTTGCATTAAATTTTTTATTTAATAGAATTGTAATTTGTGGTTATTTTTTAGAAAATTATTTTAAAAAATTTATATTTATATAAAACATTAAAAACTTATAAATTTTTACTTTTAATAAATATTTTTACATATTTATAGAAATTGTTTTTGCCAAGATGTTATTATATAACATTAAATCAATAATAAAATCAGTGTAACATTAATTGTATAAACATTGCAACACAAAACATGACAAACGCATGATTAGTAGACGGTAATATATGCGTATATAACAGATGAATCTAATTAAATATATGTATAAGCAAAATATAAAAATTTAATAACAGGCACACAAAAAAAAGTTAATCCGGCGGACTAGACTAGTTAATCCTTCTGTATTTTGACTCGCTGAATCCGAATCCAAGGTCAGAATTGCAAAGTTAGCTCGTATTTTCTAACCTCAAAAAATTTTTTTGTTGGTCCGGCAAACCAGACTAGTTTATCCTTAGGTATTTTGAATCCGAATCCAAGGTTAGAATTGCTGAATTGGCTTATTTCTTCTTAACCTTAAAAAATTTTGTTTTAAATGTTGATCCGGCGGACCAGACTAGTCTATCCTTATGTATTTCGACCTGCTGAATTCAAATTTAAGGTCACAATTGCTGAATTGGCTCTTTTTTCCTAACCTAAAGAAACACCTTGTAAAAGCAGTTTGGATCACAAATCTATAATCCGGATCGTGCAGGCTTGCGTAACCACATTACTCAGGGAAAATTTAATACGGATGACAAGTCTGAGCTTCTGTGAATGCATAGCGTAGAAAATTCACTCCCCTTTTCTATTATATCTAACTCTTTTATTCTCGAAGGTTCTGTGCAAGGGCTTTTTCTTACGTTTCTTCTCTTTCAGAGACATTTTTTGTTTGAGCGTCTAGCAGAAATTAGCCATCATGTTCACATCCTTTGCCTTGATATCGATGCTCCATCTCCTTGATGTCCTGATAAAATCTTTCTCCCTGTTTTTCATTATAATCACCTAGATTTTTAGGGAAGTAGTCGATATGAGAATCCAAGAAATGCAACTTAAGATTTATTAAACAACCTAGTTTTCTATAGTTCTCTATCATTTCCTCCATCCTTTCTCTGTAATCTTGACTTTTGTGGTTTCCTGTAACAAAATTTTCTGTAACACCTTTGAAACTCAGCCATGCTGCTCTTTCGTCTTTATTCATTTTGGTGACAAAATTGTCGTCTCTTAACATTTTACGTATTTGAAGTCCATCGAAAATTTTTTTCCGCAATTTTGCACCAGAGATGTTGGAAAATTTTTCTTGTAAATACTGGTAGCATTTACCTTTTTTTATTCAAAGTTTTTACCCATTGTTTCATGAGTCCTAATTTGACATGAAAAGGTGGAAGAAGAACTTTTGAAGGGTCAACTAACGGTTCATTTATGATGTTTTTAGATCTAGGTTGCAGAGACGTTCTTGTCGGCCATTCTTTTTTTATGTAATGGTTTGTTCGACCTCTACTATCCCATTTACATAGGAAGCATCGATTTTTTGTTTAACCTGATTGTTGACCTAATAATATGGTGAAAATTTTCAGATCTCCACAAATTTGCCATCTATGTTCTGTGTATTTAATTTTTTCAGGAACTGTTTTCAGGTTTGTGTACTCTTCTTTTATCAGTACTGAGTGTGCTACAGGAATGGAAGCATATACATTAGTATTGTGTAGCAACACTGCTTTCAAGCTTCTCTTACAAGGGAACGGACAGAACTGTCCCTTACCGATTTTAATGAGCTGTGGATATGTTGTAGAACATAAAAAAAATATTACACCCATATTTTTTTAACTGCGTATCTCGACGTTTAGGGCTTGAAACCACCCCTCGAAAATGACGCATTTTTTGGCTTTTTGCGAATATCTTTGAAAATATAAGATTTATGAAAAAATGATCTATACAAAAGTTTTATGGCATTTTATACTCTTGACAATAGTATATTTATATTCTTAAAAAATTTCAAACTTTTTAATTTACTTTACCCCCATCTCCTTTTTTCAACATTTTGAAAATTTTGTGAAAACAAAAATTAAAGAGCCGAATCCACCCATATATAATAACATATGGGTTCCATCATTCTCAATTATTGACAAAACGAGATAGTAATCTCGCGCTATAGGCGCCGCGCTAGAAGTAGTGTTGCGTTATTTCTTTAGTCGCGTCACACTCAATAACTGCTCTTCTCTCTATATTTTTATATTAGAACATAAAAATGGATTAAGCTTAATTATATAATACGCAACGTATTACACGATATAAAGCATAAATGCATATATATAATAAAAGTAGCATACATATATATACGTATGTGCCTACGTACATTTTCATTGTTACAAATGTAAATATAAATTAATATGAAGCAAAATATTTTTTAACATTTAAAACTGCAAATACAATATAACAAAATATACAATATCAAGAGAAAAATATAAAATATAAACCAATAACTATTTGCATAATTATATTATTTACACTATATGCACGTAGCACGCTCTGATAATAAAGATAATATAAGTATATGATTTAATTTAATTTGAAGTTTGAAAATACATTTATACGGATGTATATATACATTTTGCACACGACACGGTCAAATAACTTTAATATCAGTGTTGATAGAGGGCCGATTGCTCTCGCGCAAGCGCATCACGAGGCTTCAGTAAAATATCCATTAATAATAGGAAGGAGATCTTTGGTCATACATTTTGCACACGACACCAGCGTATAAATTTAGCAACAGTGAGACGGATTGGTTGTTCTCGCATGCGTGAGGCTTCAATAAAGTATTTATTAGTAATAGTTAGGAAGGAGATCTTTAGTTCCCATACAATTTTTTTGCAAATTTATAAAAACGTTAACACATTTTATATATTTACCACGCACGCATATATTTGCATATTGTTTGCATGTATATTTGTGTATATATATTCAACATAAATTAAGGAATAAAAATAATTTGTGTTTAATAATAAAAATCCAGTTAAAAACGAAAAAGAAGGCAAATTTATGGAATATATTTAAATTGAAATAAAATATTTTATTTGTTGGCACTCATACAAAATACCCACATTTATCACAAGGCTAAAGGAAAATCGCCAAAAAATCTTACCATTATTCATCAAATAAAATACGATATTTATAAATTATTCTATTTAATACAAGAAAATATACATGCGTGTTTATGTGAAATGTGTTCACGTTTTTATATATTTGCAAAAAAAATTGTATGGGGACCAAAGATCTTCTTCCTATTACTAATAGAACTTTATTGAAGTCTCACGCCTGCGCGAGAACAACCGATCCGTCTATCACTATTGCTAAATTTATACGCTAGTTTTGTGTGCAAAATATATGACCAAAGATCTCCTTCCTATTATTAATGGATATTTTACTGAAGCCTCACGTGATGCGCTTGCACGAGAGCAACCGGTCCCTCTATCAACACTGATATTAAAATTATTTGCCCATGTCGTGTGCAAAATGTATACATACATCTGAATAAATGTCTTTTCAAATTTCAAATTAAATTAAATTATATACTTATATTATTTTTATTATCAGAGCGTGTTACGTGCATATAGTGTAAATAATATAATTATGCAAATAGTTATTGTAGTTTATATTTTGTTGACGGAAGCTTCTTAAATCTAACGCCCCGCCGATGAACGCTTATTGGCCCTTTAGGTCTTCGGGAGACCAATGAACTCGCGTGTAAACGGCGCGACCGTAGCGGTCTCGCGTTCGTTACCGATCATCTCGCGTCTGTCTCTGCCGTCACCTGCAGCCATACTGTAACCTATCACTATCGCGACTTCCGTCTCCCACGAATGTTCTCTGTAACTGCTTGCGTGTACAAATAAAAGGTGCTCTTATATCTTTACTCAATTTCGTATTCACGGTCCCCGTCACCTTCCAGGGCATTCTGTCTCCATCACATTTTATATTTTTTTCTTGATATTATATATTTTGTCATATTGTATTTGCAGTTTTAAATGTTAAAAAATATTTTGCTTTATATTAATTTATATTCGCATTTGTAACAAAAAAAATGTACGTAGGCACATACGTATATATATGTATGCTACTTTTATTATATATGTGCATTTATGCTTTATATCGTGTAATACGTTGCGTATTATATAATTAAGATTAATCCATTTTTATGTTCTAATATAAAAATATACGCAGAAGAGCAGTTATTAAGTGTGACGCGACTAAAGAAATAACGCAAAACTACTTCTAGCGCGGCGCCTATAGCGTGAGAGTACTATCTCGTTTTGCCAATAATTCAGAATGATGGAACTCATATGTTATTATATATGGGTGGATTCGGCTTTTAATGCTCTTTAATTTTTGTTTTAACAAAATTTTCAAAATGTTGAAAAAAATGGGTAGGGGTGGAGTAAATTAAAAAGTTTGAAATTTTTAAAGAATATAAATATAAGGGAAGTGCGCCGGTTGTGGGCACCGTTTTGTTTTTAGCTCATAACTTTTGACTAAATGCATATTATGCAGACATATGTGTACCAGTGGAAAGCTAGAGGCCTTAGCTAACTGTCAGTGAAGGAACTAAATTGATTTCTTCAACTAGAAAAATTTTATCAAAAATTTAGTAAAGTGACAATTTTTGGACAAAAAAAAATTTGTACCCGGTTGTGGGCACCCTTGAAAAATTCGCTAAAAATGGAAAAATATGAAGGAAAACCATTACAAATAAAGGGACAATAAAAATTTATTTATTTTAGAAGCCTTCATTGGCAAAAAGAACAAAAAAAGATGACACGTTTTCACATTACTCATCGCCTTCTTCATCTTCGAAATCAAAAGCACAATGCTTGCATGTGAAGTAGCTGGCACGCATATAAGCGCACTTTAAATGCACCGGACGACTGCATTCATTGCATTTAATGGAGTTTGCGGCGGTCAATTTCCGTGGCAGTAGGTCTAGACGAATTCCAACAAAACACCACGGATGAAATGTCGTCAAATTGGGCTGCCACTTTCTTCAAATAGCGTTGCAGACTGCTCCGAGGAATGCCATATGCTTTAGCAGTCCCTTTGACAGGTTTATTGTCCGTTAAGCAACACTTAATGGCTTGCAACAGCGCATTAAAATCCATTTTTTTTATCAAATGATTTTTCCGAGGTTGACGTGGCTAAAAATGCGTGAAATGCATAAAAACAGTGATAAAATACGTTACGTCAACATAAAGAACGATATTACGCAGTTTCTCAACCAAACACACGCATTAAATGAAAAAAAACAAGGGTGCCCACAACCGGTTACATGAAGGTGCTCATAACCGGAAATGGCAGCTATTTTTCCAAAAGACTAACAAATTATGTGGTGCAAAAATTTTGGTTGAATACGAAATGAAATCACAAAATACAATAACAACACTGCAAACACAATGAAACACTTACCTTTTTGAAAGAATTCACACTGATTTATCGCACTTCGAAAAGAGTAGAAAATCACTTTTCTGTTTATTTATTGCAAATAATTTTTACTATGCTCACAGCTACTACGCAAATGCGTGTATTTGTTTCGGTATCAACACGAAAACTGCGTACCGTCAACATACACGTTTTTTAGTACTCAGATCAGTAGCGTATGCTTGTTGTCCAAATTTATGTAGGGGTGCCCACAACTAGAACGTGCCCACAACCGGCGCACTTCCCCTACTATTGTAAAGAGTATAAAATGCCATAAAACTTTTGTATAGAACATTTTTTTCATAAATCTTATATTTTCAAAGATATTCGCAAAAAACAAAAAAATGCGTTATTTATTGAGGGGTGGGTTCAACCCAAACGTCGAGACCCAGCAAGCAAAATGCTAGCAGCTTGCCGGCAATATGCCAGCAAACTCGAGCATGATATCGCAGCAGATTTCAATCTGCTGCTTCCTCATTAAGCTTAGTTTCTAACAGCATAGATTATCAACAGAAAATATTGATAGAAATACAGCAAAAATCGAATATCATCTGCTACCATAACATGACAGCAAATTCATAGTAAATATCGAACACAATCTGACAAATTAAACTCTAAACGCAGAAAGACAGCAAAAACGAAGCATGAAATGCTATCACGTTGCGACACCAGAAACGCGGCGAAGATACAGCACGATGTGTCACATGAAGTACTGACAGCAAAAATGCAGCAGAAATCGAGCAGAGCCTGCCGTCATGACATGCCGGCGAAAACGCAGCAGATATAGAACGCGATCTGCTTTATCGATTGTGACGGCAAAAACATAGCAGAAATCGAGCACCAAGCTGTCGTCACAAGTAATCGGAAAAATATAGCAAAAATTTAACACGATATGACGTATTATTAATAATTTTTAATTAGTAAAATAAATAATTAATGTATGCAATGTACATATGTTTATTAATATTATTATTACATTTAATTTACATTATATAATTTTATAAATTTGATGATATTTAATTTACATATACATTACGAATTATATATTTTATGATTATATACTTAAATTTAAATGTGGCGTTTTCGACTGACTGCAGAGAGTTAATTAAACCCAAGATGATATCACATGCAAGAACCGTCCAATTTGAACTTTTTTTTATATGAAGGTGGAAATCTTTGAGAAGACTTCTGGGAGGATCAGGTCCGGGAAGTGTGGGATTCGACGGGAGACACGTCGGGCGATCAACCTTACTACCGCCCACTCACTAAAATCATCTATTATAGAGGATTCATGGCTCCTGCACACAGGACGCGGCAAAGCGGCATCGCGGTGGCCAATCACCGTCTTGCTTTTTTATTAAATACATATATGTATTATCAGAAAAGCAAGACGGTGATTGGCCACCGCGATGCCGCTTTGCCGCGTCCTGTGTGCAGAAGTCATCACACATCTGATGTAGCAAACTCGCGGTCTATACCTGCCGCGTTTTCGCCGTCATGTCATGACGGCAGGCTCTGCTCGATTTCTGCTGCATTTTTGCTATCAGTACTTCATGTGATACATTGTGCTGTATTTTCGCCAAGTTTCTGGTATCGCAGCGTGATAACAAATATGTCAAATTTCTAGCTACATTTTATTAATTTAATGTGACATCATGACATCTGTTTTTTTATTTAATTTTTAGTGGTATATTGTGTCAACACACAATGTCTGATTTTTGTTTTGTTAATGTCTTTAAATTTTGTTGTACTTTTGCTGCATTTTTGAGGGCACATTGTGACGCAAAGTCTACTCGATTTTTGTCGTGTTTCTGTTAATGTTAGTTGAAACGGCAAACTGTAATTGCTTGCTGTCCAACTTTTGCCAGCATAATATGTGTCAAAATTTTTCAGTTCGTGCTCTCGGCAGGTTTGGCTATCTGGGGATACGCAGCTAAAAAAAATATGGGTGTAATATTTTTTTATGTTCTACAACATATCCAAAGCTCATTAAAATCAGTGAGGGACAGTTCTGTCCGTTCCCTTGTTAGAAGAATCGATGAATAGTTATCAGACTTGTAACATCCAGGTTTTAGTTTGTTCATTAATCCGATAACATCATGACAATAGACTAATAAATGTTCTTCATCTGCAGAGAAATATTGCCGATGTTCTCTTTCTCTGTCACGATAATAGAAAGTTTTCACATTTTGTGTTTTAACCAGGACACCAGAAACTCTGCTCCATCCTTGGGCAAACGAGATCGTTCACCTTCTCTTGTGTTATTTTTCCTGGTTTTTTTGAAATATTATACGGAACATAGTCACCATCAGTTAATTTACTTTCACTCTCAGTCTTGCTCTCAGTTTTACTCTCAGATTCTTCCAAACTTCCGTCAATTTCCATTCCATTGAGTTCAGAAGTAATACTTGTATCCATGACTTCATTGTTTGTTTTGTCGGATGCTGATACATATATAGATTTCGTTAAACTCGTAACATTGGCGTAGTATAATGCCGATTTTTTGTGTTGTTTATTCCATTCAGACTTGTCATACAGAAATAGCAATCTTCTCTGGTCATGGTTTTTTCATGCCATATGGCAGGTCTTCTTATTCTCAGTTTTGTCTTGTTTTTTTCTAACTTTGCAACATTTTATAACAAGAACTACATATTTTCTTGGGGACCTAATCGGATTCTTGGTTTGCGATTTCGATACAGAACGAATTTTTGTAGAGATCTTTGTTTTTGTCATTAATGTTTCTCCGGTTTTGTGGTATCTCATATCGGAGGTTAGGAAAAAATGAGCCAATTCAGCAATTCTGACCTTGAATTTAGATTCAGCGGGTCAAAATACATAAGAATAGACTAGTCGAGTCCGCCAGACCACCATTAAAAAAAATTTTTTTTGAGGTTAGGAAATACAAGCTAACTTTGCAATTCTGATCTTGGATTTGGATTTAGCGGGTCAAAATACATCAGGATTGACTAGTTTGGTCCGCCGGACCAACCACTTTTTTTGTGTGCCTGTGTATTACTATCTTTCACACACGTTAACCGTGTTAACACTATTAATGTTAAATATTACATTCTATTACAATTAAAAATTTACATAAATTTAATCATTAATAATTATATAATTTTCCAATTACAACAGTGGAGCGATTTATTTGTAAACACTGCAGTGCATATATTATTTCAGCTTCTATTATTAACTAAATGTTAAACAAATAAAATAATTTATTGTAAACCACTGTATCTCTTATTTATTACGACTTATTAGAAAATGTTTAATTTATAAAAAAAGTTTTTTAAATATTAATTTACACCCCAAATCTTTTGGTAATTACTAGTATGCTTTCTGGCGGTAGAATAAAACTAAACAGCGTTTCAGCTACAACTCGACATTGTGTAACACTGTGTCACACAGTGACGACACAATGTTTCGTAGCTAGAAAGCACCCATTACTTATTGCAGAGAATTTATCAATTGATGATAATTAGTGTTTAAAAAATAAGTCCACATTTTATGATCTAATATTTGACCGTATTATTTTGAAACCGTCATAATGCTTATGTAGCTCTGTATGCCCGTAGCTCGTATCCTCATAATATCGCCTGAGCTATCCTAAAAAATGATTCAGCTAACAACATTCATTTAACATTTTATTGTGCCCCTGGTGTCTCGGGACACGGTACGGGATCGCTGCCGATGACTCCTCGGGAGGTTGCGAAGAAATAACGCCGAGAGTTGGTTAAAAGAGAGATATATTTGCTCTAACGTATACAGTTCTCTAGTATTGAGTCCGAATAGTCGAGTGTCGTACAATTATTCAAGTACAATTTGATGTTCCAAGAAGCGACATAGATTTGTCGCTATATTAATTTACATTGAGCCCACTCGTTCTCTTTCCGCGGTGTATAAACAAATTTTAAATAGTACGAATTTTCTATTGATTAAAAGTTTCATTACAAGCGAGAGCAGAGTTCTTTTCTTTCTTTTGAATCAATCCTACCGCCGCACATGAGACCTGCTGATTAAGTCGAGTAAACATGACAAGAGTTGTTAATTACAAAATAATAGTTTATAGTCAAGGGGGAGGGGGAGTTGTCAATAAGGTCCGATTTTGATCCACTTTAACATTTTTTCTGAACAATTCTAAACTATTCTAAATAATTTCATACTTGTTGAACATATTTGAGGAGTTTTTAGATAAAACAAACATATATAAATACCCCGCTTTTCGGCCTGTTGCTAAAGGATGTCACTCGGGCCTTTGGTCCGTGCACTGGCTTAGCCAGCATGCTAGCTACGCGCATTCCACCGGAAATCAGGAGATTTCGGGTGGCAAATCAGGTGGCAACCGGATACACTGTCTGGTGCGATGTCCAGCGTGAAGGCCGGTGCGACGTCCGGTGTGAAGGCTGGACGATGTCGTCTCGCGAGGTGTCACTCGACACCCTTATCACTATCGTGACTATTATTTGTGTGAGTGCCACATACTCACAACAATTTATTGTTTACTTATAATCACTTTATGGTTTTATAGATTTATAAATACTAGTATTTTGTTAAAATATACGTAAAAATTCCATAATTAGTATCTCAAAAAAAGTTAATTTAAAATAATCGTGACAATGAAACTATTATGCAATTTTTAGGTTATTTAATCTTAATTACATGTTTGTTTTATCTAAAAACTCCTCAAATATGTTCAATAAGTATGAAATTATTTAGAATAGTTTAGAATTGTTTAGAAAGAATGTTAAAGTGGATCAAAATCGGGCCTTATTGACAACTCCCCCTCCCCCTTGACTATAAACTATTATTTTGTAATTAACTCTTGTCGTGTTTACTCGACTTAATCAGCAGGTCTCATGTGCGGCGGTAGGATTGATTCAAAAGAAAGAAAAGAACTCTGATCTCGCTTGTAATAAACTTTTAATCAATAGAAAATTCGTACTATGTAGAATTTAGGCTGCTTTGTTCAACGGTCGGAACGAGAGAGCGAGAGATCTCTTATCGAGTTCTTGCTTCATCTCGGACTCCATTCTTCGTGTCCTCATTTTACATCCGATTGCTCGCATATAACACTCTTCCTCTCGTAATAAAACAAAATTGTAACAAAGGGAAAAAGTAATACTCGAAAATAATTAGTGCGTGACTTGCTTGCCTAAACGAATTGGTGGAGTGCAGTTACGCGATTTCTGTAATGTTACCTTTTACAGAATTTTTTCCGTTTTTCTATCTTTTTCCTCTATCTATATGCTTTGCTCTTTATTTGTTTCCTTATTGCTTCTCTATTCCTGCGAATTTGTTTTTTTCTGCTTATCTTGCCCCGCAGGTGCTTCAATTTCTGATAGATTGAAGTCCGTTATTTCTTCTGCTCTTTAACACTTCCGCGAATACCGACTTTCTGAATTAGATTGATATGTCGTTTCTAACAAGTGCCATTATCCAATTGAATTAAGTAATGTAAAAGTCCAATTTCTCTCGAAGACTCACTTCGTACGATCGTAGTAATTTCTGCATTCGACTTTATTACCATCTTGGAATTCAGGCATATTGAATTTTTGTTAATTATTCGCATTATTATGCTTATTAGATAACAATGTTAAACGCATACGCAATTGTTTATTAAATATCTTTTTTGCCGGCGATCTTTCTGTCGCTAAGTGCGACGTTGTTTGGTAGTAGTGGAACATTTGTTGTACCGCTTTTTGTACTGCTAATTCCGTAATGTGTATATGTACTTTATTATTTTGAAATTTCTTTTTTAATACCATTTTTAGGATTTAAATGAAACGTTTAGCTTGCCCATTTGTTGCCGGGTGAAAAGATGCGATTGTTTTGTGCGTAATACTATTACATTTAAAAAAATACGTAAATTTATTATCTATGAAATTTCGACCTAAAACGATTATTTCTGGAACTCCGAACGTGCTAAAAATTTGTCTACATTTTTGTGCTGTTATGTTACCTGTTATATCTTCTGATATAAGCTTCAGGCTATTTTGAGAATGCATCCACTAAAATAAAAAAATAGTGACGTATAAATGATCTTGCGTAATCTATATGTATGTTGAAATGGAATCTAGTTGGTTTTTACTTAAATATCTTTGTTTCTCGCGGATTATTTCAAATTAAATTGCAAGTTTTACAATCTTTTACTAAGTTTTCAAGATCACCGTCAATGCTTGGCCACTAAACGTGTTGTTTCGCTAACGCTTATTTTTACAATACAGAATGCTCATTATGTAATTTTTACAATATCTTATTTCTTAATTTTTGCGGTATCTATCATTCTATAATTTTACATAATAATACCGTCTTAAATTTTTTTATTGATAAAGGTTGAAACGCTTGCATAATTTTAAATTACTGTTTTTTTTTTGTAACGCTTGTAAAAGTGATTGTAACTTACTATCTTTTGTAGTTTTAACTGACAATTTAGAATGGTAATCGATAGCAAATTAATAATATTAATCTCAAAATTATTAACATTGTATTTATAATTGTCTTCGCGTGTTATCAGAAGTCGCAATAATCCGTCCGTATTATCATGTTGCTTTGTATTTCTGTACTTAATCTCGTACAAGAACCCTTGTAAGAAAATAGTGCAATGTTGCAGTCTTAAGGCACTGTGAGTTGAAAGGTCCTTCTCGGGCGAAAACGAACGACGATCGATCTGTATATAATACAAAATGGTTCCCAAATATAAAATTTTTTTTATTACAAAAATAAACGCGTAAGCTTCTTTATTTATTTACGAATATTTTCTTTGCGTATGTGTAAGCGATTAGGATACGTATTGAATTACTCGGTCTGAACCATTTAATTGTTTTTGTGAAAGTATTGCTCCTACTTCGTAAGCACTAACATCACTACTATTAGTGATAAAGTCGAATAATAATGCGTTAAAATCTTTACTTGTTTGTTTTTTG
The DNA here is from genome assembly GCF_013373865.1 of Monomorium pharaonis. NCBI lineage: Eukaryota > Metazoa > Arthropoda > Insecta > Hymenoptera > Formicidae > Monomorium > Monomorium pharaonis. Next base: position 8,355,699 of record NC_050467.1, read on the forward strand.
AAATACGGATTAGCATGAACTGATCCAATTAAATTGTCGTCTTTTCCCCTGTTTTTCTTCTAATACAATTTAAATAATATAATGGATTTAATAAACGTGCTTGCGTTTATAAATTGCCCGTAATAAAAACGCATGTAATTCTGTTGTATTGATGGATCGACGCATATTCTTGATCGCCTCTATTTTTGTCTTTTCTTTTTGCCTTTTTTTCTGTGATTTTTATATTATCAAAAAACACCGCTACTCCGGGGATACCTTTTAGAATATTTTATATTTTCCTTTGACAAATTACAAGATGTGTTATTTTTATGAATTATTTATAAAATTGTTTATATTATTAATTAATTAACAAAAAATGCTTTTTTTACAGAAAAAATTTATGTTAGAATGAACATTACGTAATATTGACGTGACAATTGTAATCTCGAATTTAACATCAGAATTTTACAATTTAAAATGGCGTATTTAACAAGGTGGACTGAAAATATTTTAATATAGTTTATTTGGATAAAATTTATAATACAGGAGTTTTTGGGGTTGCTGATTACGAATTTGACATTAGAATTTTAAAATTCAAAATAGCTAATTTAATATGGCGGATCAAAAGTTTTTTTTGTTTATCTGGATAAAATTTTTAATTTAGAAGTGTTTAGGACGATAACTGTAAATTTTACATCAATTTTCAATTTATTAATTTATATTATAAAGGAATGTGTTAAAAAAGGGTCAAAATTTGTCCATCACATGTAATTTAAACAAACATTTTTTTTCTATGGGTCACATGTGTTGTAAAAACAATGGTGACAAATGTTTATTATAAGGAGAACATTTTAGAATCTACTCAGATTTAGAGCAAAGTGGCTCGTATCAATATCTTAGTACAGACAGTCTTGCTGGCGTTAACATCTCGGCTGGCAACGCTGCAGACAAGTCGGCTTATGCAGCGCAATTTTCTCTAAATGTCCAATTTCTTTTGAGGGGAGAAGTGGGGTAGAATAAATAGCGCCCGACACACCAATTTAGACATTTAGATTGGTGTTTTAGTGTTGCATTACACCTTAAATTAAAATTTTTATTTTAAGAACTTTTGAAAACTAATATTTATTGACCTTGAAGAACTTGGAGGGGGGAACATTTTGCGTGCTATATTAGATCTGCCATTTTGAAATTTTTAAATTAGATTTGTAATTAAAAACTCAAAAAACCCTTATATACCAAATTTCAACAAAAGTAATAAACTTAAAATTTTATGGTTTGCCATGTTGAATTCGCCGTTTTGAATTTAAGCATTTTAATGTCAGATTTGTAATTAGGAACTTTGAAAATGCCTGAGTTAAAAATTTTATTCAAACAAAATCAAAAATTTTTTGGTCCACCATATTAGATCCACCAATTTAAATTTTAAAATTCTGATGTCAAATTTGTAATCAGCGACCTCAAAAACCTATATATATGGTGTTTGCATTTCATAAATGTGTCTAGACATTTATGATTTAAAGGGTTAAATTTACGCGTACATTTATATAAACCTTGTGTATTTAAAGTAAACATCTCTTGATTGTCCGGATAAACTTCCATCTGTAAACAGTGAGCACTATGCTTGTTTTAAATCGATTTTTTTTAATTTATCACCTACTACAGCATTAAATCATTCATATATTATTGTTAATAGTGGATGTTTACCCACGAGATGTTTATTCAACGTAACACTGAAATTGTCGCGTAAATGAACTATTCTGTCTTTTTTAAATACAGATACCACTGGAGTATATGATTAATAGATAGTACAAATGTGTTAATATTCATATATTTCTTATTACACTTTCGAGAGTCTTATAAGCTTTGCATTCATATTCTGTAGCTTCATATTTAATAGGCTCTTTTATATCTTTCTCCTTTCTTAAATTCTTCACAAAAACGCCAGGTGGATTTATCGCGTAATATTGTTTGACGAATATAATCCTTTTTTGTGGAAAACAAAATTTACAACGGAAACAGCAACAACACCATCCTGAAATTTAAATGTTTCAAAATTTAATTAATTTGCTTTAAAGTGTTATGTTAACCTTTTTGTTACAAGTGCGTGGATAATTGCGTTCCTTTTTCGGAAGACAAATTAGCGAAAAGTTAGATTTACAAAAACGAAGCATTGGTAATTCTGCGAAAGTTGTATACGTTATATACGTGTCGCGAAATGGCGCACATGTGAGTGTAATAACGATGGGAAGCGTGCGTAAAACGATGTAAAGACTAAATTACATGCATCCGACAACAATTTTGTTGAACGTAGCGATTGCCTGCCGATGAGTACCTAACGAGAAACTTCCGTCGTATATGAAATTAAATATCGTAAATTTTTGCCGTATTGAAGTTTGATAGTGATGGACTTTATACGACAAAAACTACAGACAGTAAACAATAATGCAAATCATAATGTATGTAAAGTCTGATATTATTTTACTTAGAAAACAATAATACATATAATAGTGCTTAGAATCTTTTAGAAATTAAAATTGTTAATCCTTTTATGACATTTGTAGTTAAAGTATATATTACATAAATATGATTAAATATTGTTGTGCAAACCATTTCATGCATACTAGCTTGTTACGTGCAACAAAATCATTGTCAAATGCATGTAATATTAGCCTAAGCGTGCTCTGACGGACAATGTTACCCTCTGATCCCACCGTAGGTTGGAGGGGCGTGCCGGAAATGAATTACAAGCGTTAATAGTAATCGATGCAGTAATTTTTTATTTCTTAAAATCTCCGAAGAGTCACAATACTGGGTGCCAGGCGATCATCCGCGCCACACGAAAATACTGACTTTACTTATCCACAACAGCGCAACATGATTAACTTGCGGTAGAGGAACGGGTCACTTTTATTATGCGGAGTTTTGAAAGAGGAAGCGTTTCGCAAAATTAGACATAATTATTAAATTATATAAAACAATTATATATATCTTTCATTAAATATACAGAGGATTGGAAATGGACGTAGTACGCGGTATAAATAAAATAAAGTACGCGATGCTACTTGTACAATAAATAGTTCGCGGAGTTAACTGTCTTGCTATTTCGATGCTTTGAATCGTCAATCCGATACGTAAATTTCCACGAGAGATTTTTTATATACGATGTGGTGGCAGTCAATCAAAATTTACAGCAGTAATAATGTGACTCGATATGACTCGGACGTACTTCACGACACGCAATACCAAAAATTATTGATATATATTTAATTGTTACAACGCACGATACGCTAATAGTTGATTCGAATTAACACGAACATTGAACATTTTCCAACAAGACTTAATCTCATGATACGCAATATGTGACTGTCCGCGGCCGCTCAGTGGGCATAAATCGCTTTTTGTGACAAAATGACAAAAATTGTTCGACGGCTGAATTTTCAACCGATTGCAATAAATTTTTTTTTAAATACGCGTCATTCACTGTACTACAGCCGAGACTTGCACGTTTTTAATATTTGTTAATTTAAAAAAATCAAATGTATAAACTTAACATTTTTTGGTGTTTTTATAATTCTGTCAACCTTGATATATAGGGGTTTTTGGGGTCACTGATTACGAAATTGTTACCCAATTTTTAAAATTAAAAATGGCGCATTTAATATGGCGGTTTGTCCTTACATTTTTAGTTCACAGTCGCCATATTGGATCCGCCATTTTGAATTTTGAAATTTGAGTGACGGTTTCGTAATTAGCGACCCCGAAAACCCCTATGTACCAAGGTTGACAGAATTATAAAAACACCAAAAAAATGTTTGCTAAAAAGTTTATAACATTTACAATTTTTTTAAATTAACAAATATTAAAAAACGTGCAAGTCTCAGTTATAGTACAGTGAATAACGCGTTAAAAAAAAAATTCATTGCAATCGGTTAAGAATTCAGCCGTCGAACGATTTTTAATCACAAAAAGCGACTTTATGCCTACTATGCGGTGAGGAAAAAGATCTCGAGATTACGAATGAACTCGACGCGAAACTTAACATAAATACACGAACGTACACGATATATGAAATTCAATATTTTAATACTGAATTCGATATTTCCAAAACGCGAAAATCATGATACAAAAATTACGAAATTCACTGAGGGAGAGACGGTACCATATTTAGCGCGGGAGAGGATGGCCGGAATCGATTTCACCTATATGGAAAAAAATTTGGAACAAATTAATTCACTGATACTCTGATGGTATACAGTTCCCGTATTTTTACTCTGTGTAGCTCCGAATTTGCATCACTACTGTTCAAATAATCTTGGAACCGAGAGATTACTAAAGACCGAGCTCCGGCGCTTCTAAGTTTATACTAGTACTGTCCAACGATGCTTGGAATAGTGCATAATGCATAGAAGCTTGAAATTCACGAGTTTTAAATCTGAGACAAATCGCATCCAGGGATGAACCCCCACTATCCCAAGCATTATTGAACAGTACTAGTATAAACTTTTGACGCATGAACGCATGAACGTATTGGAATCTATTACATGGATTAAGCTGTAATTTGGTGTCCCAAAGTGTTTGGATCGCTGATTACGAATTTAAAGTCAATTTAAATTTAAATGTTGACAGTTGTCAATATAGAAGTCAATATTACTGTTTACTTAAAACCTAAAGTTTTAAGTAATATTGATCTTTATATATGAGGGATTCTAAGTCTCCCAGTTGGTCTTGTAAGGGTTAAGCAATTTTAGATTTGCGAAAACGATAATGCATCGAAAGTATCGTACGTATAATTACCGTATACAAGATGACGTACATGCGAGTGTGGTAATGGAGGCAAAGTGATGAAACGTGCAGAAAGTCATACTGGAAAATTTTTTACTACGACTTGCGTTATTTATTGCAGGATAAAAACTAATGTTAATGTGCTAAAATTGATGACGCGTATGAAAAAGTGACACAAAAGGAATTATTTTTGACGTACTGGTAATACTATAGTACATTCTATAACAAGTATGGAAGATTTGCTGTTGTAGCACGAGTGTGTTCAATCGCACGAGTGGAAAAAAGCCGATCCACACATATTACATAACGTATTTTTTATCTGTGCGTCGAAGTGTACTCCCTTCAGTGTTTTGGGTTTTCGTGACACGAAAAAGACCACTTTCGATGTATTAATAACAAAAAATAACTTATTGACTACTTTAATTAAAATTTTTTTTGATATGATAAATATAAGTTTTTAAGTTTGCAGTTGTTTATAAAAATTGTAACTTTTTAAATATAATTATGTAACGAGCCGTTTACCGCTACCTACGGTTACAAGTATAAATTAATAACTAATTTATATTATTGTAATATATATTAATGTATTGATTACACAGGCCCACAAAAAATAAAATGCATTCTGTGCTTTAGAGCAGATCAGGTTATTCCCATGTATTTTGACCCGCCAAAGACGAATCTGATGTCAGTTTTGCTTTACCACATCCGTTTTTTTTCTAACCTCAAAAAACACCTTAAAAACCATAAAATCGAGGATTTCTGACTTCTATTCTTATAAACATTAAAGGACCACGCACACACATAAGGGGGTAAATTAGCTACCCGTCAAATTGGCTGAAAATGCAATATGTTGTAGTTGATGGCCTCCTGATCAAAAGTTCTAATGAGTCCAAGACCCAAAATCAATTGTTATCAAGATAGATAACGTCAAAGATCATATATAGGACGCTGTTCAGTAAAGAATGTGTATGTATGTGTATATATATAGAAAAAACATACAAACCATAAAAAACAACCGTTGTCAGCGCTAAAAAATGTGCAAAATACGATTCGGCAACCTCTACGCGGTGCACATCGGGTAACGCTAATGCCGTCGGTAGCTACTGTTGAAAAACTACTGTTTGGGATTCTTATCTACACCTATGCGTACCCATGTGTACCTATGTGTACACAGATTTTTACGGCTAACTTCTTTTTGGCTTAGTTTATTGCCTGTATAACACATCCCCTATTCCTACGCACACATACACGCACGAGCGGTCTTTACTGAGCAGCGTCTTATACGTATATGACCTTTGACGCTATCTATCTCGATAACGGTTGATTTTGGGTCTTGGATCATTGGGACTTTTAATCAGGAGGTTATCAACTACAACATATTGCATTTTTAGCTAATTCGACGGGTAGCCAATTTCTCCCTTATGTGTGTGCGTGGTCCTTTAATGATTCTATATATGTTAACAATTTCTAATCTTAGGACCCTTCAATAAATATCCCATAATCTGATAACCCATTAATAGCAAATTTCCCGCATTATCCCATAACTCCGGGAATTCGATGCAAACGACGAGGAAAATTTTAACCTGATATTGTAACTTTGACATTACAAACAATAGCTGCATGAACTCTTAGATGTCCAATTACACCTTTTATAACCCTTTCAAAACAAACCCCATAATTCAATAACCATATATTCTTCAGTAGCAAACCCTAAAACCCTATAATTCTCGCGATATTTTAACTCCATATGTTTAAAGCATAATTCATGATTGTTTGTGTTTACATACTCTTTTATCGTCGAATGATCTATAAAATGTATTTCTTTTACGCTTTTTACCATTCACAACTTTTCTCTCTTTAACATACAACAGAAGTCAAACATAATATTTTTATCCCACTTGCCTTGGTAACGACGTTCCATTTCTCTAATGTCTTGATGGAATTGTTCTCCCTGTTTTTTACTGTAATCTTCAAGATTTTGTACAATACGAAACGCCGTTACTTTAAGAAATTAAGGATTTCTCGATACAATGAATGCCGAAAAACGAGCTGCATGGCTTAGTTTTAAAGTTTTAATGTACTCGAAAACTTCTAATTACAAAAGTAAAGACTATAGTCTTTATTGTTTTTACTGTAATTATTTCTGTAATTAGAAGTTTTTGACTACCTTTTTAAAACTAAGCCATGCAGTTTATTCTTCAGCATTCATTGTATCGAGAAATCCTTGATTTCTTAAAGTAAAGGCATTTTGTCTCTTTATTCTATTGAATCCGATCTCCATTAACTAACCATTTCTAATCTTAAAACCTTCCAATAAATGACCGTGACCTGATAACCCATTAATAGCAAACCCCATTATCCTGTAACCCTGAGAATTCGATGAAAACAATAAAAAAAATTCTAACATAATACTGTAAATTTAATATTACAACCATCTCCAGCATCCTCTGAGGCAACAGATTTAATTTCCGTATTGAAATTAAATCTGTTGCCTCAGAGGATGCTGGAGATGGTTGTAATATTAAATTTACAGTATTATGTTAGAATTTTTTTTATTGTTTTCATCGAATTCTCAGGGTTACAGGATAATGGGGTTTGCTATTAATGGGTTATCAGGTCATGGTCATTTATTGGAAGGTTTTAAGATTAGAAATGGTTAGTTAAAATATATTGCATTACAAAGTTTAATGTTTATAGAAGTAAAAGTTAGAAATCTGGTTTTATGGTGTTTTAAGGTATTTTTTGAGGTTAGAAAAAATTGAGATGTGGTGGAGCAAAACTAACATCACATTTGTTTTTAGCGGGTTAAATACATGGAAATGACTTATTTTGGTTCAAGGCGCAGGGTACTTTTTATTTTTTGTAGGCGTGTGTTATTTTGCTACCTGTGCACCGAAAGTGGTCCGTTTCTCTACCTGTATTTATATTCAAGAACTAACATTTTGATGCATAGGTAATAAAATATATTGTGTGCGACACGTGTGGATGGGCTATTTTTTACACGTGCAGATAAACGTACTTAGCCGGGCAATTAACCGTGCATGAGTCCCAGATGCGCACAGTATAAAACGGATACCACCAATCAAATTCTATAAATTTATTCTAAGTTTAACTAAAACAATAATCTGATTGGTGATGTTCTTTTACGCAGTACAAGAAATTTTGTGGTTATCAGGAGTAATGTACTTTAATAAACTTGAGGTTGCTGAATTTAAATCTGGCCATAAAAATAGCACATCACGTCAGGTTTTCGAGATATCCTAATCTAAAAGCGCAAAATATGACGTTTTTGGCTATATTGAACTACCCACAGTGTTTGCAAGAATTTTTTGTCAATATTTACACCCATTTTACAATAAAATACTATTATTTACCTTTTAAATCAATTTTGATTTGTCCTAATCCGATTTTCTTTCGCTGAGATATAGCAAATTAAGTTTCTAGATTTTTTAATGCAAGAGAGTGCATACAATGAATTGATTATTTTAATTAAGCGAAAACTTACTCGATTAATTATACAAAATTAATAATTAATTTTATTAATTGGTTACATTATGATTTTAGACTTAAAGCATTCACGGCCATTGACGTTGCTTCCAATAGAAAGAGCTTCTTATATGCCGCGTTCTGGTACAGCTTTGCGCAGACGTTTCGCAAACGTTGCAGTTTGCATCATCAGGGTTAGGAGCTCAGAATCGAAGCTCCTAACCCTGATGATGCAAACTGCAACGTTTGCGAAACGTCTGCGCAAAGCTGTACCAGAACGCGGCATATAAGAAGCTCTTTCTATTGGAAGCAACGTCAATGGCCGTGAATGCTTTAAGTCTAAAATCATAATGTAACCAATTAATAAAATTAATTATTAATTTTGTATAATTAATCGAGTAAGTTTTCGCTTAATTAAAATAATCAATTCTTTGTTAAAATAATCAATGATAAATAAATCAGCACAATTATAATTTATTTAATCAATTATTGAGATAAATCAAACATTATCCGATTTATAAAATAACACAGTCCGACAAAAAATCACTTTTCCTTCCTGCGGCTATTGGGAATAATGTTTTTTTTAAGTAAATTTAAGGTCGCTAAATTCAAATCTGGTCATAAAAATAGCGTATCACGTCAGAAAACACAGCTAATAAAGGCAAGATAAGTGAATACCTAGCCAGAAAAGGCGAGATTTTTGAAGCATTTAACCCTTATTTGAGCATTTAACCCTTCTGGAAACATATATGGTATTCATTATAAAAGTTAAAAAATTACTCTCTTGGATTGTAATCGTTTTTATATACCTCTTGTTCTGATGGTAGGGATGTGGGTGAGGGAAGGGGGTGGAGTTGTTCGTCTAATAGTAGCACAGTTTATGGGTCTACTATTGGTCAACTGTTGGCCAATCTTAATACAATATTGGCTCTATTTGCCAATTAATATGTGCTGTTCGGAAATGTTTTTAATTGATCTATTAAAAAATAGCCGTTTTAATTTGGCTGCTGATTTCTTCCCTAGGAATGCTGGTTCGGAAATGTTCAAAACTTCCCAACCAAAATATAAGCAGAGAAGAACGCTTAGCACTTAGAAATCTGAAACAAAACAATATTTTGATTCTACCAGCGAATAAAAGGAACTCCACTGTGGTTATGGATGAGGACTACTGCAATAAAATCAAGGCCATGCTCTCGAATTGCAAAGTTTATAAAAAGCTTAAACGCAACCCGACTTCCACTATAGAGAAGAAAACGATCTCTCTTAGAAATTCAGATTTTTCTCCTCAAACTCTTAGAAATTTAATCTCCAGAGAATCTTCGGCTCCTAGACTATACGGCCTTCCTAAGATTCATAAAGGATTGCCATTACGCTCCATTGTTAGCAACATAGGGGGACCCACCTATAATTTGGCCCGCTATATCACCAACCTCTCCAAGAACTTACTGGACACAATGATTCTAATATTAAGAATTCAATAGATTTCGTGAACAAAATCATTAAAATAAAAACAAAATCTAATGATGTCCTTGTAAGCTTTGATATAGTTTCATTGTTCCAGTCCAGGACACTTTGAATATTATCAGGAAATCCGACAGAATTTCCACGAACCTCCTTCCATTAACGGAACACTGTTTAATGTCAATTTACTTTCAGTTTCAACGAGAATTTTTTGAACATACTTCTGGAGCAACAATAGGCTCTCTCATCGCAACTCACCTTTCAAATCAACTATATGGTTCCGATATGTTAAAGACACTTTTGTGATTTGGAGCCATGGCAAAGATACCCTTCCTCAATTTCTTGCCTTTTTCAACTCTCAGCATCCTAACATTCTGTTTACAATGGAAGTAAAACTAATCAACCAAATCCCTTTTCTAGATGTGTTGGTTAGAAGGAACGGAGATTGTACTTTATCGAAGGTTTATCGAAAACCAACATACACAGATCGATATCTTCACGCCACCTCTCACCATCATCCTTCGCAAAAGAATTCAGTCATTAGGTCACTGGTATATAGAGCCCATAAAATTTCTGAATCAACTTCTTTAAATGGGGAATTAGAACATTTTAATTAAGTTCTAACAAAAAATGGATATAATAGTAGAAACATCAGTCAAACAGTCCAAAAATTGAAGAACAAAATTTCCAGTCTCAACAATATCGAGACGTCGAATGAAGAGGAAGAAAAAGAAAAAGAAGAGAATAAGATGGCTTTTCTTCCGTATCTTCAAGGTACGCATCAGCAAAATTTTGCGTAAACACAAAATAATAGTGATCTTTAAATCACAAAGAAAGATTTTCCAGTTATTTTCTAATCCGAAGGATCAGAGACCACGCTTAGAATCACCAGGTGTATACAAAATTCTCTGTTCTTGCGGAAAAGTATACATAGGAGAAATCGGGAGGAAGATTAGCACACGAATCAAAGAACATTAGCAGTATATCAAATACGGCCGCTTTTCTTAATCAGCCTTAGCCGAACGCTGAATGGAGACTGGACACTCCGTGTAATACGAAAAAACTACAATGCTAGCTCTTTCTCAAGGTTACTTTGCCAAGAAACATCATGAAAGTCTAGAAATTCTGAAACATCCCGATAATCTTAACCGTAATAAAGGTTATCAGACAAGCCCGATTTGGTACACTGTCCTTCCGGTTTTTTAATCGATCAATTAAAAACATTTCCGAACAGCACATATTAATTGGCAAATAGTAAGCAAATAGTAATATTGTATTAAGATCGGCCAACAGTTGACCAACAGTAGGCCCATGAACTGTGCTATTACCTACATAACATCGGACATTCTATGTATATGCATTTTTTTATTGTATAAAATATTTTGTTGTTAAATGTATATACATCTCATATACCTGATTCGAATATACATTATTCGGCATGGGTAGCGAGTGTTGTGCGCCCCTAGCGGCCCCGAGCAGACTCTCCAAGTCGTGTACCGATGCGGTTCAAAGATTAGGCGCGTATGCGAGTTTTTAGTTTTATTAAAACATAAAATGAATTTTATAATAAACATGATGGTTTGAGACGTATGTCGAAGGGGAGAATGTGCAGGCAAACCACCTTATGTACGTGGAAATAATGTCCAAAAAGTAGAGGAAACGAAAATAATATGTTTATACTTGAAATCAATGTGTTTGGCCCACCACACAAAATTAATTTAGTTATCAATATAGGTAATAGAATAAGTATAGCTTGCATATGTTTCTGCAAAGCAGGCCAGTCTGACAAATGTAAACATTATAGTATATTGCGTTATTATTGCACTTAACTAGATATAAATATCAACAATTTTGTTTTTATACATTGTAATGCATAATTTCACTCCTTTTTTTATTTAATATATTTGGAGTAAACACTTCTTTTTTTATAATTAAATTTGATTGAATAGCTTCCTTTTTCAATTAAAAAATTTTGCTGGCTAATCTAAAACAAATATTCTTTATAGTATACCTAATACATAATTTTTAATGTATTAAAATTTAATTGTATATATTTAATATGTATTTATCAATTGGATAGTAATCTTCTTTAATAAAATACATATTACATATAAACATGTGTTTTGTCACATTTTGGGTTATGTTGCACCTGTTTATCCACTTTTTTTAAAATTCTTTATTTTTTGAAAACTTGAAAAATTACGTCCCTCTTTAATTGCTTTTTACAATTGCTAATTCTGCAGTAATCTCGCCTTTCTTTCTTTTTGAATGCTATTCTTCAAAATTGTTTATTATTTTTGAACTGTGTTTATACACGACTTGGAGGGTTTTGTTCGAGGCCGCTGTTCGAGGGGCGCGCAACACTCGCTACCCATGCCGAATTGTATGTAACGTGTATATCTATTAATGTATTTGGTATGCATATACAGCGTACAATGTTAAATGTATGTACATTTTATGTGCAAGATATTTTTCCTCTATAACGTAAACTTGCAGGCCCACGCGCAAGGACTAATTCTTGCAATCACCGCTAGGCGATGCAACTTAGCCCTTTCTCCGGAGTCAAGTGATGTTTTCTTGCATATATAAGGAGGTCACTTGCAACTCCAAAATTAGATCTCGAATTTCATTTTTATTAGCTATAGCTAATAATTATCTGTTATATACTTTTTACGAATATATATAGAGTGTACATCCCCTATACATATGTATATTATATGGATATACATTGCACATAGAGCGCGTTGCATTCACATATACCTACGATATCCAATGTACGTCGTTTGTGTATCACTGTATGTATATAGGATGTGTCATATTCACTGATGTATATGCAATGTATATACACTGAATATCTAATAAATATTTATTGTACATATGAAAAAAGATATTTGCTATATGTACTTCTCTGTATGTACACGTATACATATATGTAGAATATTTGGCAAATATACACATGTATATTTCATGGATATATAGTGCACATACATCGTGTTGCATTCGCACATACTTACGATATCCAATGTATGTCGTTTGTGTTTCACCGTATGTGTATAGGATATGTCATATCCACTGATGTATATGCAATGTATATACATTGGATGTCAAAATGTTTTCTGGGATTGAACGAACAACTCCGCCCTCTACCCTCACACCCATCCCTAACACCAGGACAAAGGGTATATAAGGACGGTTACAATCCAAGAAAGCTCAAAATCGGAGCTTCTAGCCCTGATGATGCAAACGTTTGCGAAACGTCGGCGCAACGCTGTACCAGAACGCGGCATGTATACATTATAATTATTATAAATATAATTATATGATGCAATCAATTAAAAGTAAATTTTTTTCTCTTTTAAAATTTTTTTCTAGATTATTATTTCAGTTAAATAAATAAATTAATTAACGCATAACACTAGTTATAATAAAATATATATAAATTTTGTACAATAAACTTTTTATATAATAATAATTCTTTCCAGAAAAGATCTGATGTAAGAATAGCTGGACAAAATTACCTCGTTGACACCAGCAGGGTATTGCCAAGCAAATATAAATTAACAACCAAACTCGTAAAACCAACCATGTTTTTGAAATAATTATTTTCGCAGTTGTAATATCTTTCATACGCTGAACGTCATACAAAAGACATTCTATTGTTTTAATTCCAATCTGGCTCAGCTCTTCTTTCGTGCAGTTCTCGGGTCGCTTTAGATCCAATATTCTTTTCAACGTTTTTGGTGTATTCTTTAACTCTTCGGTTTTAGTATAATTCAGTATTTTCCCTTCCTTTATATCGTCTTTCAGCTGTTGTTTGTATTCCATTTTTAATTTTTCGTAATTGTATAATTCTTCATAAGAGCTCTCGTTACCCGCTGAAAAGGTAGATACTTTTTCTGAAATTAAAGATTGATCCAAAGTTCTTTTATACCTTTATTTGTAGTTTCTTGGTAAAAGTTGTAGTGTATTCGCTGCGTTTTCATGGTGTATTTCGTCGTTTTTTTTTTTTCAGTTGTGACATTTCTGTTTCTTATTACTTGAAAGAAATCCATTTCATTCAATGTTGTCTCATAATGATTCTCTACATCTTTGCGTTTTATTCTAACGGCTTTTACACTTTTAACTGTTTGACATTAGAATATTAAAAAAATTTTTTTTTTTATTAAGATCTGATACTATTTATTCTGATATAGATCTGACATATTTATACCTGTGGCAATATTTGCTATGTTCTTTCTGTAATTTTTTAATCTTCCAGAGTTATGTATGTTTTTGTTGTTTTTATTAATATAATTAATTGTCTTAATTGATAGTCCATCAACATTTGTTTGCTTTGTTTTGGCGAAATACTAGGTCAAAAATATACAAAAAAAATATGTTAATATCAAATTTAAATAAATTATATTGTATTTTTAACGATGGTGGTTTTATATATAAAGACAAGAATTATATTCTCTTCTCACTATGAATACACAGAGTTAGGAAAGTTACTTTTTAAAAGTAACGCGTTACCGTTACTGTTACTTTCGGTAAAAAGTAACACATTACCGTTACTTAAAAGTAATGCTGAAATAATTGTTACTTTTTATTTTTTTTTTAATTCTAAGGTAAGATTAAAGGATGTTTTGAGAAAGAATATTAAATGAGGATAAAGTAGAGAGATATCTATCTCTAAATATTTTCAGGATTGGGTAATAATTAGTTAAGAAGTTGAAAGTTAATTATAAAGTTAAAAATTTAATAACTTTTAATTTAATTTAATTGATTTTAAACTGATTCAATTTTTAACTTTAACGAGTTATTTTTGAAACGTATAAACTTTAATTTATTAACTTTTTTCTAAATTAAAAATTTTATTTGGGCGAAAGTAAAAAATTATAAAATAAAAATACATTCCTGCATGAAAAAAAAATTTTTTTGTATCTCTTATAATTAATATTATAATTTAATTTACAAATAAAATATTAAATATATTTGATAATTGATATTGCAGTGATATTGGTAATTTCAATAAATTATATGGTTTTTTAATTAAATACAAATAAAGCTTCTCAAAATTAACTTTTACTTTAACTTGAGTTAAATTAATTTTAACATAACTTTAACTGATTGTGAGTTAATTTTTTATTTATGTAATTTTTAACTTAACTGAATTAATTTTATAATCAATTAACTTTAATTTAGTAAAAAATATATTAACACCCAACCTTGAATATTTTTATTAATATTTTATAATTAACTTTTTTTTCAGTTTAATATCATAATATCATAGAGATATAAGAATAGAGCGCGCGAGTTGTATACTAGCATATAAGTGGCATCGAGAGATAGAAAGAGAAAGCTAGAATAAAGGCCCTCTTCGTCTTTGTCTAACTTCAAAACAGTACACTAGCACATGCAGATTGAACAAAGATGGAGGGGCCTTTATATTCGACTCTCTTTTTATTCTTTTATCGCTTTTTCGGCTCTCTTACGTATTCTATTCTTATATCTCTATGCATACTATAAATATACCAATCAAAACAAAGCAATTTTATTGTGTTACTCAATATTAAGGTTGTGTTTCAATGTTCACTGCCAGTGCTAAAAAAATATATAAGGCATATAAGAGCCATTGCTTGTACATTTTTATAATCGCGGCCATAAGAAATTGAACGATTGATCAATTTGGCTGAACTGAGCAATGCGATTGGTTGAAATCCTACAGTTATGTAAATGCATGTGTAATGACTGTAACGTAAACTTTAGATTTTCAATACTAGTAGTTAATATTAGAACGCAGCTTAAAAAGTAAAGATAAAATAATCATCAAATTTCGTTACCGTTACAAAAGAAAATATAACGTTGTTACTTTTTCATTACAAATAAAAGTAAGTAACGGCGTTACTAAATCGTTACCGAAAACAAATAACGGTAACAGTAACAACCCAGTGAACATATTTTATAGCGGCAATATAACATGGAAGTTACATGTAATTTAACATTGTTATTCTTGTGATATGTAGGTGCTATATGACATGGAAATAACCTGTTACGTAATATTTGTTATACGCAAGTGATCTAACTGTTATACATCGTTTTGGCGTTACAGTTATTCAACAAAAATTGTATAATCGTAACATAACACGTTCGTATCAATGTTATTACGGAACGATGCGTCGTAGTTGACTCAGAAATCAGACATTATAACATTCTGAATGACAGATCTATTTAATAAAAAAAAAAAAAAAAATATAAAGATAATGTTTCCAAAAATAACGGTTTGTCTACAATTACTGCGCACAAAAAATGCACAAAATCTAAATTCATCATGTGCTGAACAAAAACAGAATAATAAATGTATACTATTCAATTTTTCTTAGAATTATGATCTACATAGTTAACCATTTAATTAATCATTTGAACGCTTCAAAGATTAGTGCTAAATAGATCGCAATTTCCATCAAATTATTAAGGTTATGGAAAAAGATAAATTTAACAATGAAATTAATAAGTAAATAAATTAATGCTACTTATTTTTAATGTTTTGCAAAATTTAATTGCTTTTATAAAAAATAATATAGTCGCGTCAGTTTACATATAGGTATATGTAGACAATAACAAGTACCCCTATCAATGAGTCAAATTGGCGTAGCAGGTAGAGTACAAGGTTCGTAATCCTAAGGTCCCGGGTTCAAACCTAGCAGCGGCAAGTAAGAATAAAATAAAAAATAACATAATTTAAATTTAATTAATTAATAAAAATTTATTCTAAATGTAGTATGTGCTGTTGATAAAAATAATTTCAAAAAAATGAAATTTTTATTTTATTTTATTTTTTTTGTAACTGTTGTGTAACGGTTAGATAACATGTAATTATAACATGTTATATTGCTGAATCGGAAATTGTAACTTACATGTAAGTTACGTGTAATTTCAGAGTAACGTAACCTGTTATATTTGGTTACATTGCTGTTACACTGCTGCTATATTACTGTGTTCACTGGGAAGTAACACGTTACTTTTCAACTCTGTGGATACGTATGTGTATTATATGTGCCTGCTTTGTGAATTAGATTTTTACTTGCACACGCGCGCGCGCGCACGCACGCACGCACGCACGCACGCACGTCATACACAAGAAACAATAATAATAATTTTAATAATAAATAATTTTATTTACAATATTATACATACAATTTAATTTTTTTTAATGCATATTTTTTCACTGTTATTTTGTATTCTTTTAGGAGGTTAAAAATATATTGAAAACTATAAATACTTATAACTTGATACACTTGTTCTTTGATATTTAAATATTTTTTACAATTTTTTCAAATATTATGAAATTTTTGGGAAATTATTTACATGAATGTAAAAAATCGATCTTATTTTTAATTCAAAATATAGAAATTTTCTGACATAAGACAAAGAATTGAAGAAATTCTTAATCTTTATAAATGTAATTCTGATTCGATTTATCTGTTAAAAATTTTGTTTTAGCAAAATGGAAAAGTTTAAAAAAAAATTCAATTTTTTTGCGTTTATCTTAAGACTTTTTGTATCAAAAAAATTAAAAAGTTGGAATTTTTATTTGATTGTAATTTGGACGTGAATTGAAAATATTATAAATATCTTGTTTATGTAAAAAAAAAAAAAAATTTAGAAAGATCCGTCATGGCGCCGCGACCGGGTGGATGGTGGGGCGATCGGCTCGGTTATTAGAGGAGTACATTAAGTATGTGAAAAGTGGGGAGTGAAGCAGCAAGAAGACAATGGCTAAGGGCGATCGGGCAAATTGAGAGAAGCAGGAAGACGGAAGAAATTGGGAGATAGAAGAAAAATAGTGGATCAGATAGCTGGTGAGAAGGCGAAGAGACAGGCAGGAATTTGGAGCTGAAACAAGAGGATGACGGTAGAGGGCGGTGCAGCGGCGAGTTGATTGAGCGGTGTGAGTTTCAATATATCGAGACGGGCGGATTGAGAATGGATCTAAGAGGTTGTCGAAAAGATCGGAGGAGGACGGCAGTATGGTTGGAAGTGAGAGTCGGAGCACAGGAAAAAGATAGATAGGTCGACGGAAGTTTGATGGTGAAGGGAGTTGAAGAGAAAGCCGGAGGAGGGCAGCAGCAGAGGTGAAAGTGTGGAAATAAACTCGGAAGGTTAATTAATATCAACGGAGGTCGCAAATGAACACGCACGAAATTGCCGTAATATGCTTTTTTATTTCTTATTTGCTAATACAGTTGTTCTCTCCGAGAGTCTGTTCTAATGAATGAATGAATGTAAGTGAAAGTCTAGAGTGGTGCTACTATCTCTAGAGTGGTGCTATAATACTCCCCTCCTAGTAATTTAAGTGAGTAGCGAAATTTGGTCTTTAAATGTAACAGTTTTCTTTTTTTGATTTGAATATGTTTTTAATGGTACTGACGTTGAAGTCGGGGGTACTCCGTTGGTGTCTTTGGCTTCAAAGAAGGTTTCAGGCGTTCTGTAGATATATTTGTTTGTCTTCTTTTATAATTGATTTTAAAAATATCTGTTATTCGTTCGACGATCTCAAAGGGGCTTTCGTAGGGGGTGTTCAAGGAATTTTTTACTCCATCTACTCGTATAAATATGTGTGAGCAAGTATGTAATGTTTTATGGACGAAAGTTTGTTTTTTGCTGTAATAAGCAATGGGTTTTGCTCGGATATTCCGCATGTGTTCGCGAAATTTCTCTACAAAAGGTTAAGGGTTTCAAGTGTTCGCGACTCGGCGAAGAGTTCGCTAGTTAACCCCTGAGGATGTTAAGCAGGGTGTGAGGACATTCGTGGAACAGATGTTAAATAAAATCGCACTGCGATTACGTGTCACGTGGACTCATCGTGATGTCCGAGTTGTACCTTATATTTATCACAGATATTAATTGATATACATTACACGTGTTTATTGTTTAATGAGCACAAGAATAAGTGTTTGGATGAGAGTAATGTCTTGATCACTTACACGGGAGAGATTATATTAATCTGTTACCGATCGTGATGATGATGTTCATGAGCCGGTGTCACGCGGCACCGGCGTGCGTATAGCGTGGTGAGCGTGAGTCTCTCGATGGTGATGAACCTGAGCGATAATTCTGAGTTTCTTTGTAATATTGGATGAATTCTTTCTTGAGCAGCCTCTGAATGAGTGTTCTACGATCCTACGAATAGATTCGAGCACCAAACTATGTCGAAACGATAGCACGATGAACGAAAGCGAACCGCCGCCATAGAGCACACGTACCAAAGTAAAATCAATTCTGATGATATGCGTATGCTGGCGCGCACGTTGCGGCGCACCACGATCTACACTAACGGTGATCGATAGCTGCTGCCATCTGACGTGACGACGCGAGCTCAGTACATACTGAATCCCGAACACCAAGGTAGGTCTTCATTGAGGAAAAACTCACCGGATAGTCTTAGCGTGGTGCCGTAAACTAACTCTGCGGCTGTGGCTTCGATATCCGCTTTGAAGTTTGTCCGTAGGCCTAATAACACCGTTGGAAGTACTTCAACTCAATTATAAGTATTTTTAACATTTTATAACTGCTTTTAGTGATCTGTGCCATTGTTTGATGATGTCATTTGAAGACAGGTGGTAAGGTGTTGTTCTGATTTTGTTACAGCCTATGAATTTTGTTAAGGCACTGAAAAGCTGTGACTCGAACTGGGATCTTTGATCTGTCGTGATGGTGGCTGGAGCGCCAAATCTTGAGACCCAATTAGTGTAAGAAGCTGTAGCGATGATGTCTGCGGTAACATCGGTGATGGGGATTGCCTCCGGTCATCTGGAGAAGCGGTCGATTATTGTTAAACAGAACCGGAAATTTTGTGAACGAGGTAGCGGCCCAACGATAACAAATGCACGTGTTTGAATCGCTTTTTGGAAACTTCAAAGTGCTCGGGTGCGTTTTTATTATGGCGGTGGAGTTTGTTCCGTTGGCAGGCGAGACCATTCTGCCTGTCCTTGTTCATTTTGGGCCAGAAAAAACTTTTGCTGATTAATTTTTTCGTTGTGCGGTCGTTGGGATATGAAAGATCGTGAGATAATGTAAAAATTTTTTTCGCAAATTGCCTAAAACGTACGGTCTTAGATTATTACCTACAATATAGCAATAGATGTATGTATGTATTTGAATCATCGATTTGGATTTTGTGTAGATTTCACTTGCTTTTATTGAGGTTATCTTGCAATTTATTATCTGTGGCTTGCATTTTTGCTAATTCGGCTGTAGATACGAGTACTGGCATATCGATCGTTTCAATGCGCGAGAGTGTATCGGCTATTACATTATCAGTTTCTGTTAGATTATTTTGGTAGAAAACTAGCTGATAAAATTTAGCTGTCGTATTTGTCTTGGTGAGGCTTTATCTGATTTTTGAGAAAATGCAAAAATTAATGGTTTGTGATCAGTTCTTATGATTAGGTTCTGACTTTTTTTTATTATATGACGGAAAAATTTTATATTTTGCAAGTAATGATAAATTGCAAGTAACTCGCGGTCGTAAGCGCTGTAGTTGATTTGTGTTTTATCCAACTTACGTGAGAAAAAACCAAGGGGTTCTTGTCTCTCTTCCACAAGTTGCTCCAAAATCGCTCTTATTGCATTGTCTGATGCATCGATAGTTAATGCTAAAGTTGCATTTTCCTTTGGGTAAAAGAGTTGCCTTGGCCATTTGTTGTTTGCAATTTTTAAATGTTTGTTTTGTTATTGGGGTCCATTTAACTGGTCGTTTATCGTTTTTCTTAGCGCCGGTTAGTAACTTGTACAATGGTGTTTGAGTTTGGGCTGCATGAGGTATGAAACGGCGATAGAAATTAATTATGCCTAAAAATTTACGTAATTCCTTTCCGTGTTTTTGGCTTGGGGTATTGACGGATGGCATCAACCCATTTTGTTAAAGCTGCTAATCTGTCTGTATTTAGCTGATAGCTTAGGTATTGCATTTATTTTTGAGCAAATGTGCACTTGGTGATGTTTATAGTGAGTCCGTTTTCTTGGGCACTCAAAAACTAAGCGCAGGTGTTTTTTATGTTCATCGAAGTCTTTCGAGGCGATGATAATGTCGTCCATATAACAGTGGCAGAAGTTAAGACCTTTTAAGACTGTATCCATAAACCAAAGGTCATTACAGAGAATTCGACCAAACCGAATAGTGTGATGACTGCGGTCTTTTGACGGTCCTCTGAGGCTACAGGAATTTGGTGGTATGCTCGAGTTAGATCGATCGTTGAAAAGATCTTACAATTTCTGAAGTTATGTGCTATATCGTGGATGTGCGGTAGAGGGTAGCAGTTTGGGACGGTGACGCTATTTAATTTGCGATAGTCGCCACTCACCAGACTTTTTTTGAACCATATGTAACGGACTGGCTTACTGGCTTTTTGACAGATGCTTTGTTTGATCATGTATTTGAATTCGGCTCGAGCTACTTTTAATTTCTTTGGGTGTAAACGTCTTGCTCGTTCTGCAATTGGGCCCTTGGTAGTAATGTGATGTACAATTTGATGAGTCGCAACTTTGCGGTTGGTGGATTTAGTGATGTCCGCGAATTTCTCTATCGAAGTCTGATATTGGTTATTTTTGCTAATCATAGAGATTGTGGGCGTGACGGCATTGAAAATGTATCCGTTTGTATGTAATTGTGTGGTATCGTCGATTAGCCTTTTATTTTGAATGTCCACGAGCAGCTTTTAGTGATGTAAAAAGTCAGCGCCTAGAATTGCTCGTGAGACTTGTGCTACTACGAATTTCCAGGGAAAGCATTGGCGCAAATCTAATGTGAGAATGAGTAGTTTTTCTCCGTAAGTATTGATTGGCGATCCGTTTTCTGCGAATAACTTGAATTCATTTGTGGAACGTTGTTCGCGTATCGTTGACTAAGGGATAACGGATGTATCAGCGCCAGTGTTTATTGGAAAACGCATACCTGTTCTTCTGTCGGTGATTATGAGACGGTTTTGCTTGATAGCGCCGTTTCCTACCGCCTCGATGGCTAACAGCGTGTTTAGTTTTCCGAATCGGTTGGCGCGTCTTCTTTCCATGTACAGGGTTTTCTGCATTTCTATGCCTTCTTCCCGAATTTGTTGTGGAAGTAGCACATTTTGTCTGTCCTATGGCGGGACTTGCTGCGGGAAGCGCTGCGGGTCCTGGGAAAACTTCTTGAGAAACGGTCTCTGCTTCTGCTGCGGATTGTCTTTTTTATTAAGGTTTCTAACTGTCTCATACGTTTAGTTAATTCGGCGATCTCGACGTTTAGTGGTGTTGATGCAGGGGCTGATGGTTTCGTTTGTGTAACTATTACTAACTCATGTGTGTTAGAACGCTCCATTGCTTTATCTGTTAGTTTAGCGAGCTTATTCAATTCCACGTTCTCCATGACGCGACAGCTAAAAGTTCCTGTATTCGCTTGGGGAGTCGTTGCAGCCACAATGTTTGCTAGAGCGTAGGGAGTGACGTTGCTACCAGCGAGCCGTGTAATTTCTCTCAGTAATTCTTACGGTTTTTGCTCATTTAGCTCGATACCAGTTAGCAACTGGCGTAGCCTCGCTTCTTTGGACGTTGTAAGCCTAATGATTAACGCGTTCTTGATATCGCTATATGAATTGGTCGATGGGAGAGGGGGAGCGGAAATTACATCGGCCATTACTTTCATAGTAAGTGGGTTTATGTAGCAGATCACTGAGGCACATTTAACTGCATCGGCTTTGATATTGTATGTTATGAATTTTCGTTCGAGCATCGCGAAACATTTGGTTTATCGCGCCAGAATTTTGGCATCTTCGCGTTTCTGAATTTGTTTGTCTGTATCTCTTGTCGAATTTCCGAAGTTTTAAAATCCTCGTCGGGAAGGGTCGCCATTTTCTTAAGCTGTTTATTGCTTTGCAAGCGACGAGTTTTTAGTCGAGTATATTTCCATATATTTCCCAGGTTTCGGCATCAATGTGGGAACGAATAAACTCCCCGGATGGTTAATATTAATATCTACTGAGATCGCAAATAAACACGCACGAAATTATTGTAATATGCTTTTTTATTTCTTACTTGTTAATACAATTGTTCTCTCCGAGAGTCTGTTCTAATGAATGAATGAATGTAAGTGAAAGTTTCTAGAGTGGCGCTGCTGTCTTTAAAGTGGTGCTATAAAAGTGAGAGTGGAGGATCGATGGCGATAGATCGGAAGGTTGATACGAGACTGATGGTCGAAAAAGACAGGTAAAAGTAGGGTTAAAGTTGAGCGTGAGTTGAGCACGAGGGTGACGAGAGGAATAATGAGTGTCAGCGTTTAAATGGAAAAAATAGTAAAGGAGTTGAGTAAGATAAGGAGGTGCTTAGATGAGATGATGAGGATTTGGAGAGAAAGAGGCATGAGGACGGGAGGAGAAGAAGAGAGTGAAGATGAGGAAAGGATGAAAGATAGATCGAAGGAGGAGGAAAGGAGGATAGAACAGAGGAGAGAGAAGATGAAGAGGAAAAGAGCTGAGAAGGAGAACTGAAGCGAAGGGAAGGAAGAAGTAGCGGATAGAGGTAAGAGGTTGGAGAGCGAGAAGGAGCGGAAACTCAGGAGGAGGACAGGGGCAGTGGTGGAGGAGGAGACTGGTGGAGGGAGAAAAATGGAAAGGGGAGGAAAAAGCAGAGGAGAAAAGATAAGAAAGACAAAAGGAGAGAGTGGACAAGCAGGGAGAAGGAGGACAAGGAGAGAAGTATGAGCGAAGAGGACTGATGGAACGCAGTGGCGAGAGAGGAGGAAAGTGAGAAGAGATCACGGCAGGCCAGGAGAGAGGAAGAGCGGAGAATGCTTTGGCTTCCCTCCCGCACAGACAGGGTGTCTGTAGGGTGCCTTTCGGCATAGTTATTTCTCACTGTGTCCAATTGAACGGTGTGCAAATGAACGATGCGCAAAATATTGTGTCCAAAAGCACCGTGTGTGAAAATGCACCGTGTCTATTTGAACCGTGTGTAAATGCACCGATGGAGAAGAGGATGAGGTGGAGGATAGTGGAGGCGGCGAGAAGCGAGAGGGCGAAGAGGGAAAAAGTGGAGATATCAAATAGAGAGCTATGGGTGACGAATAAGAGGTGGAGTTGGGACGGAGAGAGAAATAGATGGAGAGAAAAAGGAGGGGAAAGACTAAGGGATGAATAAGAGGTGGGTGGAGGATAGGAGATGGAGCGGGGGCGGGGGGAATATATGGAGAAGGGAGAGGGGAGTAAGGAGGGAAGGAGTTAATGGAGCAGAGGAGAAGGGGGGAATCATGAAGGATGGATGAAGAGACAGTAGAGGAGCAATAGAGTGGGGAAAGAAGAAAGGATGAAATGTTTTAGAGAGGGCGCGAAGAGGAGATGTAGTCTGTAAGACTGCCCAATGGCCAGATCCATAAGTGGTATGTGGAAGATGCATGTTTAACATTTATAACGTAGATATTATGATGTATATACGGAGAGCTTATTGGAGTTGTATAGGGTTTGATGCACCCTTGAAAACACCTCGTCAATCCTGAGAGGAAGTACGGAATAAACTATTATATTTAAATGTAAAAAATTAAATTGAGAAAAATATTTAATTAAAATTAGATAAATTATTATAGTAACATATATATTTCAATAATTTTGAAAGATATGTTCTAAGTAAAATAGTTAATAGTTTTGCATTTTATATATATGG
Source organism: Monomorium pharaonis (assembly GCF_013373865.1). Taxonomy (NCBI): domain Eukaryota; kingdom Metazoa; phylum Arthropoda; class Insecta; order Hymenoptera; family Formicidae; genus Monomorium; species Monomorium pharaonis. The sequence continues at coordinate 8,380,077 of NC_050467.1, forward strand.
TAATAAAAAGTTTTACACTTTTAACTTTAATTTTTCTTAAGTTCAAATTATTAAAAACTACTAAAAAACAATCGATTTTTTGGAACTTAAAAGCGAAAATACCTCCTTAAAAGATTTAATAATTTAAAATTTTTGCGACATCTACAGGGAGAAATCCGAGGTTTGTCTATTTATTAATAGGAAGCCAAACGGGATTGAGGTGAAAATAAAAGTCTACTATAGCTTTAGGATATCTCCAATAATAGTTGAGATATTAATTTTTTAAATTGTACGAATAAGCGTCGAGGAAAGCGCCAAGCTGTTCGAGCTATTGCACGACCCACCGTGTCAAGTATTGACTGCCGGCGGCGTGAGGAAACCGCGGCGAAGCACGAGCAACGGCACGCTTCTTCCCTCTTCCTCCCGCCGCCGACAGCCAATGCTTGATACAGTAGGTCGCGTTATTGGAATCTAACATTTCTCGTGACGCCCTCTAGGCGGCAGTAGAAGCAAAGAAAATAATTAAATTGTGTAGTTTGAATTGTAGCGATAATTGTTTTTATGAAAAAACTTTATTAAAAAACAATAGATGTTGGAACGTTTTTTCTGCGGTCTAATCGATTGAATACACATAAGTGCATTGTTGAAGGATGTAAAAATAGGGCAAATAAGAATTTAATCTCCAGTTTTATGAATTTCCGAAAGCAGAAAAGAATGCTCTGGTCCACTTGCTTCCAAGAACATTGATTATCTGTACACGATTAATTCTTTAATGCTGTTTTTTTCTGAAAATTTATTTGAACTTAATTTGAAATACTTATTCAATGTTATTAAAAATTTTTTAGGTTATATTTAGCGGTAACAGTATAGCAGAGTAGTTGTCATATGTTTACACTTTTCGCCTAATCCAGCTTTACAAGTACACTGGCAAGAAAAAAATTTCCTACTTTTACGTACTTCCCCATAAATTTCACAAGGTCTCAATTGAGAGGTTTGAACGCATAGAGCTTGTAAGCGCACAATGTTCTGTCAATTTGTCGGACACTCCCGCATTTTATAATGTGTCATCAGCTTCTAAGACTTGTTCTTCTTCAACAAACTTTCTCTGATTGTGAGAAGGATTTGTACCTGCCCAGTTGCAAATATCATTCAAAGTAATTAACATAATTGCTAGTAACTGTATTGTTTGGTATAAACGTAATGTATTATAATACTTTGTCGCCGCCATGTTGGTTGCATATATACATATATGTTGGCCACGCCTCTATATTAGATTTCAATAGCTCAAGCGGCTCAACGCTTTTTTCGACGCTTGTTTATTCGTACAATTTGAAAAATTAATACCTCAGGTATCATTGGAGATATCTCAAAACAATGGTGGATTTTTATGTTCATCTTGATCTCATCTATTTTTAAATTAATAAATGGACAGTGCTCGTACTTCTCCCTGATATTCATTTTAATATTATAATAGTCTAAAGAGCACGTTATGATTTATTCAATAATAATAGCATTTAAAGTTATCTTTTTTTTAGTTTAAAACTATTGTTATTATTCGATGTTTTTATTTTTATAAAAATTATTACTGGGGGTGCAGTGCTTCGTAAGGAATGGATCAATACGTTAACTTTTATATATACAAATTAGTACTTTAATTCTTTGCATTTATTTTTTGTTTTTTTATGATTCTAACTATTAAGTTAGCAATTTTGCACACATGTTTTTCCAAAACAATATGAGTTATTTTTATTGGTAATACAAATTAATAAGTTAGTAAAATAAATAAATCACTAAATAGATTTGTTTTTATTCCGATTTGATCTTGCCAAGGGTAAATATTTTGATTAGGGAAACCTGCACTAATAACCTTGACCTTGGTATATGTTATGAAGGTCACCCTCCTGAGTGACCTTTAAAAGATTTTGTTCCTTTCCCTGCACCCTCTCACCGTAATTTTTTCTAATTCTAACACACCAATTTTATGTCGCTATTTGGTTAATGCGAAAACATTGGAAACGAACAGCGTGGATCTTGTTTGGCGTGGAAAGTCGCAAACCTATGTGGTACTGTGCAAGTGTGGACATCATTTACTTTACGTTTTATAAATATGATACATGATTTAAGTGCTTTACGTAAAGTAAACGAGAAATCCATGCTTGTATAGTACCACATGGGTTTGCGATTTTCCACGCCAAACAAGATCCACGCTGTTCGTTTCCAATGTTTTCGCATTAACCAAATAGCGACATAAAATTGGTGTGTTAGAATTAGAAAAAATTACGGTGAGAGGGTGCAGGGAAAGGAGCAAAATCTTTTAAAGGTCACTCAGGAGGGTGACCTTCACGCTGTTCGTTTCCAATGTTTTCGCATTAACCAAATAGCGATATAAAATTGGTGGGTTAGGAAAAAATACGGGGAGGGGGCTCCGCCTGTCCCCCGCCCATGCGTTTTCTAAAAATATATTAATTCTCTTTCAATCAAAAGCACCGTTTATTTGCACACCGCTCGGTTGGACATTGCTCACTTGCACGCTGTTCAGTTAGACACGAAAAGAAACGGACACACCCTCGCGCGCGCGCGCGCGGGGGTGCAATAGAGGCCTTCAGCTCCCCTCTCACACCCACTCCGTCGGTAGGGTGCCCTCAGCATAGTTATTTTTATGAGAATAGCAGACTGATCTTCTTCAAGAGTCTGCTAAAGGTCGTTGACCTGACTAAACCGTGGTACTGTGACCCGTTTATGTGTCGGAAATCCATCTGGGGAATTTGAAGAAGAAGAAGAAGAAGAAGGCATAGTTATTTCTCACTGTGTCTATGTGAACGGTGTGCAAATGAACAGTCTACAACTGAACGATGTGCAACTGAACGGTGTGCAAATGAACAGTGTGCAAATGAATGGTGCGCAAAATATTGTGCCCAAAAGCACCGTGTCTATTTGAATCGTGTGCAAATGCATCGCTCCTATATTTACTTTGCAAGATTATAAGAAGTAGAAAAAAAACCGAGGTTAAAAATCACAATTTTGTTTTATTTAAATAACTCAATAAAATTTTGTATGACACTTGTTGATACAGGTTTGTTACCCATAGAATTCTAGCAATTATGTTTTAAGCAGATGCAGAAGTTCTTTGAATATATATAACGAACATAATTAACAATTTACTGAAAGGAAAAGAAGATTGTGGTTATGGAACCTGTAGGGGGATATGGAACATTACTAAAAAATATTTTCAAATTATTTTTATTTTTAAAAAATAAAAAATGAATGCTTTTTGACGGATCTTACGTATCAGTTATCAATATCTTATACATAATATTATATCACAAAAAGTATCAAAAATATATCCAAAAATTCTTTGGCTCTTGCGATTTTACGCATTGTAGAAGTACTATGAAATATTATAACAAACAATTAACTAATAAGTAAAACAGAAGTATAAGCAAATTATATTCAAAGGGATTGTGGGACTCACAATGTAAGGGACTATCTTACATTGTCAAGGCTGAAATAAAAAGCTATTACCAATAGATTAGGCATGTGTCAAAATGAAATTGTGTACAATATTAATTCTCACGACGCACTAGGATTTGAGTAATCAAATAGCATAAAAGCTATAATTGTTAATTTTAAGTTGTATAACTTGAAAAGTACTTAAGTAAAAATACTTAAATATAGTGTTTTGAAAAGCTTTCATGGTAAGCTACAAGAATATTGTTGTGAGCGTTTTATTCTGAACGGGAGTTCTTCCCGAGATATATCTAGGGTTCGTTTGTCTTAGGGGTTAGGACCCGAAGGGGAGAGGATTCGGCTCGTAGATTGATTGAAAAGACGGCTTCTTGCTTGTTCTGCTTTAGGTCGTTATTCTTGTCTCTGGTTTACAATCAGCTGTGCTGCGCGTATGGGGTTAGGTGACACTCGCGATAAGCGTGTAGTAAACTGACATAGCTCATTGTTAGTTATTCTCCGCCCGGTCACTGCACGTACATATGTAGCCGGATGACTTGCTGGCTTAGCACGATTTTTAGAGGCTAGTGACCGGGTGTTGATGGCTTCCGCAAGGCTAAGCGTTTCGACACTAGAAAACGGTCATTTCGCGATTTAATTGTGCAGCGTAGAGCCTTATTTCTAGGGCGATACGGAACTGCTTCCGAGCGGTTCCGTATGTTGTAAGCTCGCGATGTTGTAAGCTCACGGAAGTTGCTTGGGACTTCCGTGAGCGCGGCGAATTCCTGTGTGTCTTTCGAAAGAAATGCTTCTTGCAACGTCTTTTCGAAAGATGATGCGTTTCGAATTACTAATCTATCGGTTGTAATTTGGCTTACAACAATATGCAATAAAAATTGGCAGTTGACGATCAAAAATTTCTAGGTTTATGTAATTGTGGTAACGTTCTTCAAGGTCACAATATATAGCCACATAATTCGTTATATAAAACCCTATAGCTTTTGTATAAAATATTTTTTTGAAAATGCATATTTTTCTAAATATTAAAGAGTTTTGACACTTTTCGTACACTTTGTATATCATTAATTCATAAATTTTTCATATCTTTTATCTGAAAAAGGAGATGTTAAACCGAATCGAATTTTGTTGCCTCTTTTCCGCGATGCCAATTGATTCTTTCATTGCGCTTCGTGTTCCAAGAGTAGCTGTCATTGCGATTGAATGTTGACAGCTGTCAAATTTATATAGATATTATCTATACAAATATTGTTGTAACTTATTTTAAAAAAATAAAAAGTAAAGTAGCGCGCGTCTGTTGTGTCAGTTTGCGTACTTTACCGTATTTGACAGCGTGTATTTTATTTAAAAGAGAGAAGGAAAGGAAAGAGATTAGAGAGAGAGAGAGAGAGAGAGAGAGAGAGAGAGAGAGAGAGAGAGAGAGAGAGAGAGAGAGAGAGAGAGAGAGAGAGAGAGAGAGGGAGGGAGGGAGAGAGAGGGAGAAAGAAAGGGATGAAATAAAAAACTAAAATATCAGGTAAAATTATTTGTGTAAGGAAAGTGTGTAAGGAAAGAAATTTAAAGATTGTTTGTTGTAGAAGATTAGGAAATAAAGTAAGGATATAACATTGATTTGACATTTCGCGTACTTTTCAGGAAAGAGATAGATAAATAGATATATAGATAGATAGAGAGGGAAAGAGAAGTATGGAACAACATAAAAATATAATGTAATTTATAAGTTAATTAAAAATTATGTACTTTAAAATAATACATAAAACATTATATAATATTTTAAAAATTTTTAAATCTTTCAAAAAGAAAGAAGTAGGAAAAGAAAGAGGTGGATAAATAGATCAAGAAATAGAAAGAGAGAAATAGAAAGATTACGAAAAACAAGAAATTAGGAGAAACAGCGATTTTCGCAGAAAGACCCAGATAGCACACGGACGTCTTTAGGACGTCCAGGACGGACTTCGTGGATATCCTGAGGACATCCTGATTTTATCCCGGGACGTCCTCAGGACATCCTGAGGAATAGCAAACGAGCGCCACTTTTTAGTCCTCAGGACATCCTGAGGACAGTCTATCGGACATCCTGAGGACAGTCCATCGGACGTCCTGAAGATACCATAGGATTTCCTCAGGACATCCTCAGGAATACCAAACAATGACCACTTTTTATCAGATTTTTTAGATTTTTTTTTTAGGATTTTTGATAAATGTATCGATTTTTTATAAGAAACTTATAAGAAATTTTTTGAAACGTTTCTCAGAAAAATTTAAAAAATAAAAAATTCCGATTAATTTAGAAAATTTTTAAAATATTTCTAAGTATTTTTAACAGTTTTTGAGAATTGAAAAAAAACTTTAACAAAAAATTAAAAGTTCTAATTATTTCTACGATAATTTTGTAAGAGGAAGAAGACTATACATGTTTTAGCGACAGTTGTATCTGTTAAAGCATGTTTAATCTCTGTACCCGAGAAAACGGTCACCCATCCAAGTATCAACCATCGCCGACGATGCTTGACTTCGAAGACCATACGCATCCTAACGCTTCGTGATGATCCATGAGTACTTCTTGTTTATGCATACATATTTGTTATAGATCATTACAATAGATGTTGTCAGAAGGATGAAACATATATAGTTAACTTATATTTTTATAAATAAATATAAAGTTTTACAGTTTTTTAAAGTCATTTTTACATATGCGCGCGAAATAGCATGTGGAATAACTTATTAAAAAACTGTTTTTGCGCCGTTTGTATAAAATAAAATTAAAAAATTATTTAATGTCATCTTTTATAATTTTTTAGTATTGTTAATATGCCATATTGTTTCAATAAGTGTAGACATTCAATCTGACTTTAAAGTCAACATTTTTACACATTTGATTTTGCAATACATTCTAGAAATACGTACGATATTCAAAGATTTCTCACTTGCTATATTAATTTACGTTTTTTTCAAAAATTACTATACGTCCAGGATGTCCTGAATACTATTTTAGGATGTCCTGAAGACTTCGTAGGATGTCCTGAGGACTCTCTTAGGACATCCTAAGGACTGTTTTGGGATGTTCTGAGGATTGTTTTAGAATGTCCTGAGGACTGTCTTAGGATGTCCTGAGGACTTTCAGGATATCATTCTTAGAACATTCTGTGTTATCTAAAATGTCTGGTATTTATACAGTCATTATATTTAAGTTTATCTTCAGACATTTTGTAGCTAATGAAACTCTTTATACAATATTTTAAGAATAACGTTTTCAGCTAGAATACATATATCCTCAGGACATCCCAAGGATGTCCTCAAGACATGAGTAAAATTTCAATTTATATTAATACTATTACAGAATTGAACATTCTAAACTTACTTTAGAAGTCAAATTTATACATAAAATATTTACAATAATACAACTATTATATCCTGACAAGATCCCAGGACATCCCGGGACATATTCAGGATGATCCTGAGGACGTCCTGTGCTATCTGGGGAAGAAACGGAAAGAAAGAGAAAGAGAGTTTAAGGGGAAAGATATTATGATAAATATCAGGTAATAATAAAATAAGAAATAACGTTGCACAATAATGTCTGTATTAATATACAAAAAAACCGACACCCGATTTGAAAACAATAGACCTAAAAGTTATAAAATACCTGTTTTTATTGAGATTTCTTGACGTTTAAAAAAGAAATTATTTATCAGAAGATTTTTAGAAAATCGTGGCTTTCTAAGGGTGAACGGGTTAAGAAAACAAAAATTTAAAAACGGAAAAAGGTAGGAGAAAAAGAAACTAGAGAGAGAGGGGGGCGAAGAGAACTGAAGTTTATAAAATTATAATATTGGGTTACAATATTAAGACAGATATAGAGAAAATAAAGAGAAAGAGAGAGACAGAAGGACGCTTTATTTGTAGAGAAAGGGGGACAGAAAGAGAGAGAGAGAGAGAGAGAGAGAGAGAGAGAGAGAGAGAGAGAGAGAGAGAGAGAGAGAGAGAGTGTGTATTAAAATACTGCGAGTCGAAATGGATAGGCAGTTGAACTCTCTCGCGTTGAAGAAGGCTAATTTTTGCTTGCCTTAATTACGCTGCGGGTGATTTTTATGTAGCACGTCCGCTGCATTTTGCTCCCGAGAGAGTTAAGCCGCTTATCGGCGACGCCGTGCACTAACTGGCGGGCAAGTGCGTGTTTTGCCACTCATTTACGTGATGTATTGCTTTCGCTGATTGGACGAGCAAAAAGGTATTTTTTAGTCCACTTTTGCAAAAAATACAATTATAAAAAGTCGATGAAAAATTGTTTCTTTTAAGTTTTTTTTTGACAATGCTATAAAGATGTCTTATAGTCTTACATCTTTTAGTCTTACAGAAAGGACAACTTAAAAAAGACGTTTTTTAGTAATTTGTGCTATCTGTAAAGTGTCTAATTCTAACAAAATTTTTAATTTAAACGATTTTACAAAAAATAATATATATATATAATACATATATATTATAATATTTTACGTATTTATATATAATACATGTGTACTTTATATTATATAGATACAAATATGTAACTCTATAAATTATAATTACAAATATAATGACATGTAATAAACACAATAAAATATAAAAAACAAATTTTGATATAATAAAAATTTTCAACGATAGTTTAATTTTTAATACTTTTAACATGACTAAAGAAAAAATTGGGTTATAGAATCAGTAAATTAATAAAATAAGTATTCTCTAAAATAATTTAAAAGAACTTTATTATATTAATATTTTTTTAATTTTCAATAAAAATTAGCAAAATAACGCAAAATTTTTAAATATTTTATGAATTAGTTTTATCAATATTTTAGCATTTTTTTATTTACAAATAATATATTTTTTAGTTTAATACAGTAACTTTTATAATATCTAATATGTAAAAACATTTTTATCACTTTTTGGCAGTATGTCTTTACTTTTTTTGTATTGCGCTGCGTTACACGAAATTTTATGAAAATTATTGATTTATTGTGAAATATATTGAATAATTTTTCAATAATTTTTATTTTACTTTTCATCGATTTTATTATTTTACATTATTTCATAATTTTAGCTAAATGAATAGTGTTTTCGGTAAATTAAAAGCTTAATACTAGGCTTTTGATCCTGAAGAAGTTAACCAATTCATATTACACTAAAGTTGAAAAGTTAATATTTTACATATTTCTCAAAATGACGTACAGAATACACACCTACAAAACTTTCGATTACCTGCAATACTGAAATGCAGCTTGTATGACAACACAATAAACATTCATGAGCAGTGACTATGTTACAATATTTAAACAGTATGTAAAAAAGTAATTTAGACGGTTTTCCTTAAACATAAAGTATAATAAAATAACGTAAATTCCATAACCCTTACATTTAGTCCATAGCCACCTTTTTTTCTGTCTAAATTTAACAAATATTACAAATATATAAAAATAATATTTGATGCTTTTCTCTTCTAGTAAGATATTTACCTTATCTAAATTATTCTTAAAACCAGCAATAAATGATTTATTTTCTTCCAAATTATATATTTCTTTTGAGTACGGTTGTAAGGAGAATAATGTATCTGAATACTGTTTCTTGCTCTCGACATTACGTTCGTTGTAATATTTTACATGAGAATGTAACGATCTGTATTTGTTTTCATCTTCCGCAAGAAGTTTAAAATCCACCGATTGAATCATCTCATTTTCTCTTTCCTCATCATAATTCGCATCGTCTAGCGCAATTTCAAAAGTCTTTGTGTCCCGTATATTAATCTGGAACAGTTGACTAATTTTATTTATTAATTATTAATAATTAATGACTAAATAATAATCAGTAATTAAATAATTAATAATTAATAAACAATGTGTTATTTATAAATTTATTACAAAATTATCTAGATAAAGAAATTATTATCTAAGATCTGTACCAAGAATTGTTTTGATCAAATTGTATTTTTTTTTGTTTTGTGAATACATTTATTTATTAATTATTAATTAAATTATTAAACTATAATTTGAATTATAGAATATTCTAAAATTAGAATATTATAAAACAATCAATTTGTTTCAAGTACTCAACTGCTTGAGAAATTGTTTGCAAGATACGAATCTGAATAATTAACAAAAACATAACTACTCTTTGATGTAACATTTTTTATAAGCTTTTTTAAACGCCATTTAGAAACATTTTGTTCTCCAGATGTTCCACATGGAAAATACACAATTAGATGGTGAAGTTCGATTTTCGGAAGCACTTTACATATTCAAACGGAATATAAATAAGCACCTTTATACCTTAAGTACAACAGATTCTTCTAAAGAATGCTCAACAATTTCCACACTAGAGGTAAATATATTCTTTGAGTTATACGGTAAATTTTATGTTATAAGTTGAACTAGTGTTAAAAAATTAAAAATTAAATAATAAAAGTAAAAGTTATTAATTTTTAACTTAATTTCAAAGACAGAAACAGACATAAACAGTGTTTCAACCCATTAACGCTTAAGCAAACGCATTTTTAACATAATTTTTAGTGACTTTATTTGCATCGTTAGAATTAAAAAAAAATTTTTAAGTATTATTTCTCTAAAGAAGGCATCATATTTTATGCTCTTTTAGAATCTATTATTAGAAATTGTGTAAAATAAACTCTAAAAAAGTTTTGCATAAAAAAGGCGGCTTTTAAGTAAAAAAATACGAAAACAATCACAAAAAATTTTTCAATTTTTTTTTACATTAAAATAGTATGAAACTCCAACTCTTTTCGCAATCATCGATGCACAAAATAGTTTTACTTTAAGGATATATTTATTAAATTTGTCAAAATTGCCATTTTTAATAAAAAATGGCGGCTAAATCGCAAAAATTACAAATTGTATTTTTTCCACAACAATTTGTAAATTTTGGATAACCAATGGCTTATTATTATTGGAAATAATGAGAATAATACTGGCAGTATATTTTCGATTAAATACACAATTTTTGATATGGCAGATTCAATATGACAATCAAAAAAATGTAAAAATTGTCAATTTTCTACATTTTTTAAATTATTTCGTGAATTTCTATTTGAAAATCACCCCTTTTCATCATTTATGAAGTTTGTCTTTGGGCTCGCTATTTATAAAGTATATCTTTGGATATTTCTGTCCGTCATTGGATATGTCTTAATAAAAGGAGTTTATGCTAAATGATAGGTCCAACTGTCAAATCATCCATATATGATGAAATAATGTTTTAAATCACTGGAAGATATTTAGAGTTTATAAGTAATAATGTTTTAATACACTGGAATATAATTAGAGTTGAGATATTATTAGACTTGCAAACAATTAATGATAAAAATGAATGAGAATAATATATTGTAAATTATATGGAAAATGATGAACATTGAAAGAAAGTATCAAAAAGTTATGGAAGAATTAGCGAAACTCGATAAAAAATTTTTTTTTTTGATAATTCGTAAAATTAGAAACATGTATTTTCATATAATATAAACTAAGGCCGAACGGTAACATGTACAGGAAAAAGTTGTTTAAAATAATGACCCTGACAACATATTTAAAGGTCATCAAAATCGGTGAGAAAGTACTAATGTAAATAATTACCGAAGAGAAATATATGTAGTTAAAGTATATTTTTATTAAATAAATATAAATTTACACTTTTTAATTGATTTTTACATATGTGAAATAGCATGTGGAATAACTTATGAATAGATTCTATTTTTACTGTATTTAGAAAAAAGTAAAAAATAGACAAATATTTACAAAACTTTAATGAACATTATTTATCTAAATAACAAATATTTTTTACATTTAATATTTTTAACTTATTTAATATTTAATATTTATTATAGTATAATATTCATTTAATATTTTAATTTAAGTTTAATTTAATTTTTCATAAATAAAGCATTTTATAAATAAGTAAAAAATGTGCATATTGAATAGAGAAAAATGATATAATTAAAATAATATTTTATTAATCTTCCGGCAATATTACAGTGTTAAGTTAAATTTAAGATTAGTGGCATATTGCAGTAACATTCTTATTAACATGTGTAAGATTGTAATCTCACTATAATCTTACTACAATGTTCGGTGCTATGGGAGATTATGTATAGCAGCAATAACCTTTAATAGCCAATAATTTTTATAATTTAAAATTTACTGCCTTTTAACTTCATAAATTTATGTTCATTGATATGTACCAATAAATTAATTTATAAGCTGATAATAGTTTGTGCATGAAACAGTTTTCGGGAAAGGATTCGTGGAGGAATTTAGGAAAAATGTAGAAAAATCGACGATTTTTATACTTTTTTGGTTGCCATATTGAATCTGCTATATTTAAAATTGTGAATTTGATTGAAAATAAACAGTGAATATTGATCCCATTCTTTTCAGTCATAATAAGACGTTAGTTATCCGATAGGATTAGTTTGGGCTTCGAGTGAACAGTCATGAGTTATATATTAATTGATGGAGGTTACTCACGAAATACAAAAAAGAAGGTTTTAATTGCCTAATTGTTGAATGTCAATGAACTCTGTTGAATGTCAGAAGAACAGTATCCGAGTTTCTCTGACATGATGGAATACATTGCGTCCAGGAACTTAGCCAGTCCAGAGTAAATAAATTGTGACAAATACATTCTAAACATATTTCAAAGTCTCTCCGTTACCGCCGTCACCACGAAAAGGTGCCCTGAAAGCAGAAAATTCAGACAAGACCAGTGGTACATGGTTATAATCGCAAACTTTGGACAGCATTTAAGAGACTTGTTAAAAGATAGTGTACATAGAAATTTTTAATTTTTTTTGATGCTCCATAATTCTAGCCGTCTCATTGTTGTTCACTCGGGATCCAATTTTTTATATAAAACTGGGCATAGTCCTTTACGTTATTATGGAAAAATTACGACAATTTGTAAATTTTTGCAATTTAACCTCCATTTTTTAATCAGAATGACAATTTTGACAAACTTAAAAAATATACTGTTAAAGTACAATTATTTTGTGCACCAATGGTTGCAAAAGAGTTAGAGTTTTATACTATTTTGATGTAAAAAATATTAAACAAAAATTTTTGCGATTGTTTTTGTATTTTTTTACTTAAAAGCCACCATAACTTTTTTTAGATTTATTTTATACAAATTTTGATAATGGCTTCTGAAAGAGCATAAAAGGACACCGCACAATTTATATGAAAAAAAAAGCTCGGTCAATTTCCTTGAATTTTTTATATATTGTAGTACTTATAGTCCTACATGCAGATATATGTGTATATATACATACACGAGCAAATTGACAAGTGCTAACTCACGTAGTAAATCTTAAAATGGCGATTTTCAAAAATTTTTATTTCCGAAACTAGGCATAGAAAGGTCGCACAAATTGTAATTTTTCATTAGGACTATAAGTACTACAATATATAAAAAAATTCAAGGAAATTTACCGAGCTCTCTCTCTCTCTCTCTCTCTCTCTCTCTTTTTTAAATATATATATATATATATATATATATATAAATTGTGCGGGATCCTTTTACGTGAGAAATAATACTTTTTAATTTTTTTTAAACCTTTAACGTTGCAAATAAAGTTGCCGAAAATTATGTTGAAAATGCGTTAATTTAAAAATTTATTTACGTAAAAAAAATTTATTTCTACATACAATATTTCTTCGTTATTTTGATAATTATTCCAAACCACGGCTCCACCTCCAAATGGGCTGAATTTTTTTGTAATGGCTTCTTGTGCTTAGAGAGTAATGTAAATAACAATTTTAAGTCAGGGGAAGTACAAGAAAAAAATTTATAAAAAAAAATTAAAAAATGTTTCTTAATTAATATGGAATAAAATTTGTCCTTCCAGGGGTACACACACACACACACGCGCGCGCGCGCGCGCACACATACACACACACATGCCTCTTTCACCTTCTGCACCCACTTCGTCGGTAGGGGAGCCTACCGTAAGGCTGCTCTATATAGGAGTGCGCAAAAGTACGGTGCGTACTTTGTTGATGATAAATTACGACTTAACTGACATAGTTATTTCTCAATAAAGTACCGTACTTTTACCCAGGGCACCTCTACCGATGGAGTAAGTGTGGAAGAGAAGAGGCGAAGCCTCACTTGCACCCTTCGCGCGCGCGACTTAAAATTGTTACTTACATTACTTTTTAGTCATAAGAAGCCATTACAAAAAATTTCAGCCTATTTAGAGATGGAGCCGTGGTTTGAAATAATTACCGTTATTTTATATAAACTTATGTATAATAATGCTTTAAAAAATTTTTTAATTTTAGTTAATTTTAATTAATTAATAAATTTAATCTTAACGCAACTGTTAGCTGAGTTTTTGTATAACTAAACTTAAGTATAACTAAATTAATTTTATATATAGAATTATATTAATTTTATAAATTAATTTCTATATATATTTAATTACAAAAATATTAACTTAATATTTATCTTGGATAAATCTTATTGTAATATAAATATCAAATACTATATGTTTGCAGACTATAAAATTTGCCGCACAAGAAGGCGTACAGTCCTCCAAATATGTCAATCAACTCGAAACATTTTTGGCTTCTCAACAAGTACATTTACGAATGTTGGACACAAATATTCTACATAGCAACGAGATATTAACTCTTAGTGTGTTGGATCTAAGCTTGACTGTAAGCCAAACCTATCATGTTTCGAGTAATCTGTGCAATGTTGCGATGAAGTATCTGAAGCTCTGCAAAACGTTTGACAGCACGGGATACTCAAATTTTTTTTTAAGGATTTGTCAATTGTTTTATGAAAATAGACATAATATTTCCGTGAACACTATACTGTGTGACGCCAGAATTCCATTGTACATTCAAGAATGGGAAGAGTATGATGCCGTTTGGAACGACTTTGAGAATAATTATCGCACATGGTACGATCTCGAGAGAATAGAGATTGAGGCGCAATCTCGCAACAATAATTATGTTACAGGATTAAAAACAATAGAAAGAATGTTTGATATTTTTAATAGCAAGAAATATCTTTACAACATCTATTCTTATCTGCGACTTATATCCACTATTATCCCAGGTATTATAAGTAAATTTATTTATTTATTTATTTTAATTGACATCAGGGTTAGATAAAAACTTGTTAAAATTTCAAAAATTAAATGATAAAACATTAACTTTTAACTATACTTAATTATAAATTAATGAACTAATTTTTAATTCTAACTAATTATTTTTAAAACAAACTTTAATTTATTAAAAGCTTTTTTCTAATTTAAAAATTTATATAGTTATATTACAAATTATTTTATTTGCATAATAATATAACTACAATTGTAATATAATAGCAATAATTATATTATTATGCAAAAGAAAAAATACGTTTACATATAAAAACAATATTTAAAAACTGTTACATGAAATAATGTTTTTGTTATTTCATATAAATTTAATTTACAAAAAAATATTTATAATAAAATATAAATTTATTTCATAATTTGTATATTTCATATATTTTGTTACTAGAGTATAATTTAATTTTAAAAAATTACATTGCATAATTTATTATAAATGCCGTTTTCTAATTTAACCCTCGGAGAACACATAGGGTCAATTTGACCTCTACCTCGAATTTGATTGTAAATATTTTGAAAATTGGCGGGCCTGAGGCCTTCTACCTGTAGTTTGGGGTACTAACTATATGTTAAGATGCTTTTTTTGTACAGCGCAACACCTAATAGGTGTTGGGCATTATTCGAAGTCGGTGCAGGGTCATTCTGACCCTGTTGTGTACTAAGCGTCGGTTTTTCAATAGTGAGCACGATGACATATAGTTTGCGGCCACATATTTAAAATGCCTTAGTACGTGTCGAGCAAGAATATTTCGATGGCAACAGTTCTTCTGAGGTGAATAATGTACCAGTACAGTCAAACACTAACACGTCGTATTTAGATTATAGTGAAGCCGTCGCCGACAATAAATAAGTTAACTTTTATCACAAGTCATTTAAATAATAAAGTATTTATATATATGTAATAAGAAATAAATTTTTCTAAAATTTTTTTAAAAAATGTTTTATTTTTTTTACCTTAAAAATCACTTTTATTATCTAACAAAATAAATACCTTTTTTTTTTTAAGGTACACCAAAGTACAATTTTTTTCTTGATTCTACTACATTTTAAGAATACACACGTAAATTTTTAGCCAGAAATATTAAAAAAATAAAAAAATACATTTTTTTTGTAAATTACGTTTTTTTTTTTTTTCAAAAAAAAATTTCTTTGTAAATTTTTTTAAATATGTAAGTAATTCCAACAGCACTTTTTATTTATATCAATTGATTTAATAATGTTCCAAGTACATTTGGAAATTTTTTCCAAGATGATTGCACTCATCGATTTAAAATGGTGGACGATCAAAGTGTGTGTAGGGTCAGATTGACCCACAGTGTTCTTCGTGATCGAAAAAATAGGTGTGTTCTCCGAGGGTTAAATTAATTTAATCTTAATACAACTTTTAACTGAATTATTAGTTTTTTATTCGTGTATCTTGAAATATAACTAAATTAATGAATAATAATAGTAAAAATATAGAATAAAATTTTTATGTATGTAAATAGATAAAGGATAAATGTAAATGTAAAGGATAGTAAGAAAGGTAAAAACACAAGTGATGTAGGAACATAAGCAATAAGATATAACGCTGTGTATCATACTTATTAGGAACTTAGATACATTAGATGTAGGAATAGTTAAGATGTGGATGGATGCCTGATTAAAAATATATTTTAAATCAAGTCTCTTCTTGGTAATGTACATACATGCTGAAGTAATAAAAATATTCTGTTTTATATAACTAAATTAATTTTATAAGTCATTAATTTTGATTTAATTTACAATAAATTAAAAAATATTAACATTTTAAATTTATTCATTAAATTAATTAGATTAATATATTATTATTTTGTTTTCAGACAACATCAATATACAAACAGTGTCCGATTTATTGAAGACGTCGCTACATTATTATTTTGGATATCAGATATTTGATTTGAACACGGAACTGGATCAGTTTGAAGAGGTTGCTTCTAGTTTGCAAGTGAATTTAATAGACAGCATCCTTGTAAACGCATGTCCAAATATTCCTTGTTACAATAAAAAGAACTATAGTAGCATCAAAGATTCCGAATGCATTATATTGAATAAAGATGAATCGGTACGAGTATAAAGTATTAAATGTGTAATTTTCATTATCAAATCTTATACAAATATTTTTTAGAATTCCAACTTTAATTAATCTCTTGTTAATTATTACTGGAAACATTTAAAAGAAATTAATATTTTTATTTTTTAGATTTTTTTGTCAATATATAATTTTTTCAGATTTTATATAAAGGATCTTGTGCACAATTGTTATGAAAAAAACTTTAGCAATTTTTGAAAAATCCAACTTTGATATATATTTTATATATTATGAGATATGAAAATATTTCTCACAAAGAAGCAATATATAGCATAGTATAGTACGATGCATTACGGATTATTATCTTTACAGGGTATAAAAAATGTCATGGTTAAAAGGCCAAATCAATGTGCCTCAGAAATATTGACAGAGCTACTGCAGGTTCTGCACAATATAAGTTCAGGACGGTCTCATCTGGATAATTCATATTTAAGGAGTATTTCCGATCATGCAGATGTACGAATAATTCTAAGTAAGACGTCGAATCTTGCTAGTCTCGATCTTAGCGAATTATCAGTAGGAGACGAAACGCTGACATTTTTTCTAAATGTTTGGAACATCATGTTCCTTCATGCGAGTCTGGATGTGTGGTCTAGGGATCCACCGTTCGAAAGTTTGAGACACGCGATCTCGCTGATGTCTATTGGCTATATGATTGGTGATCTGGGTCTGGTGACTCTCGCCGCGCTCCGATCGAAATTACTGGACAGCTTCGAGAACGATTCTAAACTTTTCATCCGAGTGGAGGAGATCAACGAATTAGCATGGCAGGATTTAGACCTTGTGCAAAATCCGGCAATTATTTTCGCTATGGCCAACGAGTTTTACGACACGCCTGAAATTCGTGTAAGTTAATACTTCCCTATTAAGGGGTGAGAATTATACGAATATAGTTTGTATGATCAACCTTAAGTATGTATGACATCTATAAACTGTATAATAATTGTTTTTTGTAAATGTTATTAAAATTGAAAATATTAAAATTATATATATAAAGTTTTTTAAGGTTTTTAAGATCAAAACTTTGGAATTTTTAGTTAAAAATTTAAATATATTAGTACATTATTTTCGATCGTGATGTATTCATATCAATGAATTGTAAATTTACATCGGATCTTAGTGATGGATATAATTCTTTTTATATTAAATTTAATTTTCTTAGTTTTATTTTAAACTGCGCGCCGACAAGGTTCGTCGGACTTAAGACACAGTAACTAAGCTAAATTTCGATGCTCAATCGCATTTTACAATCCCCCCTTTCCTACCTTCCCCGAAAAACTGTAAATTAATTTATTGCGAAAAATAATACCCCAGCCGGAGTTCGAACCCGGATCTCTCGTCATTCCGTGCGAGCGTCTTAGCCAATTTGATCACCGAGGCATATGGTATTATTCTTCGCAATAACATAAAAATTTAAAATTGATGGAGATTTAAAATGGTAGCTTTAAAAGTCACAAAATTTTTAATTACTTTATGAAAAAAAATAAATTTTTAAAAATAACTATAAAAAATAGAATTACATATTCATTTAAAGTGTTATTAATTAAATTTTTTAATTAGTTTTTGAAAAAATGCGTGTGTACATGCGTTTCCACCAATTTATTAAGAATTTTATAAAATTTTTATATTAAATTTACCATTTTAATTTGTAACGATACGACTCCCGTTGCGACCAAGACCAGTCGCGGACTATCCTCTAATACTTTTTTGCCACAGCCGCGGCGTTATGACTGCGGCTAAGTCCCAGCATAACGCATCACCGAGCTCGTGCACGAGTAGAGGCGGCGCACTATACATAATACGCGTACATATATATTACTGAGAAGAAAAATTGTCTCAAAATAAAATCAAGAATACATTTTAAAAACAAAGATTTTTTTTATTAGCTTTGTAGAAATAATAATAAGGAACGTGCAAACGGCAATCAAAACATATGAGTATAAAATATTATAAAGAATTAAGAATTCTCAAGTCTTAAGAAGACTTAAAAAAAAAATTTCTTTACGAAAATGACAGAATGATATTTTCCTTTTTTAAGATATATTAGTAGGCTTAGCTAAATAAATTAAAAAACACAAGAACAATCAAAAGGAAAAACTTACAATAACAATTTTCGTAAACATAAACTTCCTGATTTAAATTTATAAACAAGAATAATTAATTAATATTTAATAATACATTAATATTACAACATTATTTTCTTAACCCATTAAGGCCCAAGCGAACAGTTTTCTGTAACTTTTTTCAGCGGTATTTTACACTATGAATTTAATCCTCAAAAAATTTTACACCAACTTTTTCTTATGTAAAATTTTCTGAACTTTCAATATCCGTCGTCAGAATTTTTCAAAAATGCGATCTGGACAAGTTATGTTAATTTATTTGCAAAAAACGCTGATTTTTTCACTAAAATTGTTTTTTTAATCAATATTTACACATAGAAAACGGATAGCCATATCTCTGAGAAGTGAAAATCATGCGTCCATGGACCATGGACTTTCAAATGGATGTGTGAGTATATTTCAATTTAAGATGGCAACATTCAATATGGCGGTTAGAAGAGGGAAAAACTATGAAATCTTCGATTTTTTTGTATGTAAATCTTTCTTTCAATCGCTTTATCATCCAAATTGGTTTTTACAAGTTTTTTTGGGTCGTTGATTGTGATTCCGTTATCAGATATGTCAAATTCAAGATGGCGGATCTAATATGGCGATTGAAAATGTTTGAAGTCAATCAAATTTATTGAAAATCACTATGTGGGGGTTTCTGTGGTCGCTGATTACGAATTTGACATCAAAATATTTAAACTTAAGATGGCGGCAAAGTTTTCGAAATCTTTCAAATTTGCTGAAAATTTCTTTATGTGGTTTTTTGAGGTCTCTGTTTACGAATCTGTTATCAAAATATTTGAATTCAAGATAGCGAATCCAATATGGCAGCAAAAATGTTCAAAATCTCTCAAATTCGCTGAAAATTACACTATGCGGATTTTTGGGCCACTGATTACGAATATGACATTAGAAATTGTTGAATTGAAGAAAGTGGATCGAATATTGCAGTGTAGTCAACAAAAAATTTCTGAAGTTACACTAAATTTTATGTGTAAATATTCATGGAGGATTCTGATGCTCACATATCCATTTGGAAACCCTCTGCTACATTTCTACTGAACCGTCTCTACAAAATATATTCATCATATGAAATAAAATTAATGAATCATAGTACGTTTCTTAATTATCAAGAAATTGCCATTGCCTAGCTCTCATTTGATGGTGAACGTAAATAGAGAGCCTTTAGTTTGTTACCTTTTTCCATTTTTTAGTTTTTTTTTTGTTTTTTAAATGTTTTTTAAATATATTTTTATATTTTTGTAATTTGAAAGATTTTGAACATTTTTTGCTGCCATATTGGATACGTCATCTTGAGTTGAAATATTTTGATAACAGATTTGTAAACAGGAACCCCAAAAACCCCTACATAGTGATTTTTAATAAAATTGATTGACTTCAAACATTTTCAACCGCCATATTGGATCCGCCATCTTGAATTTGACATGTCTGATAACGGAATCACAATCAATGACCCCAAAAAACCTGTAAAAACCAATTTGGATAATAAAGCGATTGAAAGAAAGATTTACATACGGAAAAATCAAAGATTTCATAGTTTTTCTCTCTTCTAATTGCCATATTGGATGTCGCCATCTTGAATTGAAATATACTCACACATCCATTTAAAGGTCCATGGTCCATAGACGCAAGATTTTTATCAGAGATATGTCTATCCGTTTTCCATGTGTAAATATTGATTAAAAAAACAATTTCAGTAAAAAAATCAGCTTTTTTTGCAAATAAATTAACATAACTTGTTCAGATTGCATTTTTGAAAAATTCTGACAACGGATATTAAAAGTTCAGAAAATTTTACATAAGAAAAAGTTGATGTAAAATTTTTTGAGGATTAAATTCACAGTGTAAAATACCGCTGAAGAAAGTTACAGAAAACTGTCCGCTTGGGTCTTAATGGGTTAAACTGAATCAAATTTTATTTTGATTGAGAGATTGAGAGATAAAAGTGAGAAATAAACAGTAATCATTACACCTCAGTGAGACAGACGATTTCTGTAGGATTGAACAAAGCCAATGTATAAAGGATGCCTGACAGGAAATAAGAGATTCCGAATCGTCTGTGTGAGAGACATCTTTAAGTGATGCTCGTTATCACGGTTAATGCTCCTTAAGAATATTGCTTTAAAAGGATTTCAAAAGAGGTCCGTCAGATCTTGTCCGGCAGAAGAGAGAAAGACTGTATGACGAACGTTAACTGTATCTTTCGTTAAGAGAGTTACGACAAATGTTGAGATAACTTTCACCGTTTTGAAAGCGATCGAGATCGCACCGTCCGGAAATGATTCTTTTCTGTATGCAGAAGGATAATCCGGTCCAAAATTGTTAGAAGTGGTCCACACTCGACCGAGTCTAACCACTCTAACTTGTCTAATCAAAACCAAACTCTTTTCTGGCACTCTTTTACTCGCTCGCTCTTTTTTTGTCTATTTCTGGTTTTGACCAAAATGGCCAATAGAAAACGATTGACCAATAGAAAACGATACCCGCGTTGTCCGATCACTCTTTTGAGGATCACTATCGCGTACACAGACTTTTATAATATACTAAACTGTTAGTAGAGTCCTATATAAAGAAAGAAGCGACATCGGGATAGCGATTTCTGATTGGAGATATCCCCCCTAATAAAAGCATCCATATCAAGGCCGGAGATATATATATGTATATTGTTTACAGCTGACAGTCGACACATGTGTTTGTTTCGTTTGTGTCTCGTTAATGTACGTTATGATATTGTAATATTGTTAATTATTAGAAATAGATATTATATACGTGTTAATTTATAGTTGTAACAAACCGCACCTATCCGGCGACCAACGACCGCGGCCGGTCTAGCCGACCACCCGCCGGACCGTGATACGGGCATCAGCCCGCGATTAG
Organism: Monomorium pharaonis; assembly: GCF_013373865.1. NCBI lineage: Eukaryota > Metazoa > Arthropoda > Insecta > Hymenoptera > Formicidae > Monomorium > Monomorium pharaonis. Next base: position 8,401,792 of record NC_050467.1, read on the forward strand.
GCAACCGAGACAACGACCGTCTCGACGACCTCGCGCCTCCCGCCAGCATCTCGCTCAGCGAGAGGTGGAGGACGGAGAAGTCCGAAGACCCCCGAGGGTCCACGAGCCTCCACCGAGAGCGGTATAAAAGGCCGCCTCGACGGAGGAAGAAGTCACTTCTCGTATACCCGGTGCCCGAGCTTTCCCCAATCCGCTAGGACACGACGAGAAGAACGAACGCAGACTAGGGTAGAGCGTGCTCCGCCTTAGCCGAGAGTTCTCGGCTACGTTCGTAAAAGAAACCTTTCCTCAACTCCGAACCAGCAAGCCGAGGGTGGAGTGTTCTCCGCCTTCGCCAAGGGTTCTTGGCCACCGGTTCCATCCTCTCCGTGCACGGTATAACGCAAACGGGGTAGAGTGTTCTCCGCCTCGCCCGAGCCTTCTCGGGATACCGTGAACGATTCGCCAAAACTCTATCCGTTTTCGGAGAAACGCGATCACGCGCGCCGCATACTACAGAACGGCCCGAGACGATCACGCGCTAACCTCGAGGCCCCGCCGCTACCACGTCTCGTCAGCTCGCCCGACCGCACAGCTGACGCCCGAGCGCGCGCGCACCGTCACAAATGATATCACGTAGCAAAACGTTGTAAATAATTGTAAATAGATGTACAGAAACCTTTTCTTTTCATAAAATATACTTAACTATCAGAGAACGTACGCTTTCGCTGTTTCTGCGGCCTTTCCTGCCCTAGTTCCCGACAAACCTGCCCGCGCAGGGAAACACGGTCGTTACATAGTTTATTTTTTTACAGTTTTTAAATATAATATATAATATTACAAACATATAAAAAGAAATGGTACGAGTGTGTGAAGTGTTCGGCTGTTCTGTTCGGGAAGGTCAGGGACTTCGTTTATTTTAGTTTCCAAGAAATGAAGAACAATATAGGATAGCTTGGCTCAATAAAAATTAATCGACCCGAATGGACCTTAAAAACAAACAGTCGCGTATGTGAGGTAATCGCCTAATCGTTTTTTTTTTTTTTCATTCAATATAATTAGATGGTTGTATATACTTGGTTATTTATACAATATTTACATTTTGCATAACATTTTTAATTGTCAACATTACTCAATTACCAGATTTAATCAATAAAAACTTTAAAAATCTTGTAACATGTTTATAACCTCATATAAACGGAGTATGTTTACTATGAGTATGATGACTGGATCGGGCCCAGTATGGCGGTGCTAGAGGTGGTGGGGGTGGTAGTGTGGGGCTCGGTATCGCTTCCCTTTTTTATAGGACTTTAACTGCTAGGCTTGTTATATATGGCCTGTTCTTTTTCGCTGCACTGCTGCACTGGTGTAATAAGTTAGAGTGAGAAAAAATATATTTGTCTTACTTTAACCTGTTGCATCAGATCAGTAGTGCAGCGAAAAGGAACAAGCCAAAATTGTCCATTCGGTGTGTACCCGGAAAGTATGTACAGATAGTAACTTATAGGTGGCAGACTGAATTACCGATTGGAATGTGGCTAATATTTTATAGTCCTACGACTATGGATTACTGGAGTGAGTGAGTGAGATGTATGATATGTATATATGTATGATGATATATATATATATATACAGGGTGTTTGGTAAAGATTTATGCAATTTTTATAAGCAGGTAGAGCGCATTAAGCTGAACATAAAATCCTCATCGTTTTTCCATTTTCGCAATAGTTAACGAGTTATAGACTTGTAAAATTTTCTGTATTAGCCCGGCCTACCGGCAAATGCAAGCACGCCGAGCGCCCGACCGCAGCGGCCGCCCCTCCTTAGCGCTTGAACCTTGAGATTGCTAGGCGCGCGGGGGGAGTTGTTACAGCAAACGGCAATGGCTACGCACAATGTGTACGTGTACATACATGTGTACAAAAAAATATCAGTTCTAATGCTTAAAGAAGCAATTACTAAATTTATTTTTTTTATATAATAAATAATGATTATTTTTAATAAAAAATATTTTTTTGATGATAGTCTTAAATGTCGTAAACTGTCATAAATTTTAAAAGAAGCTATTATCATGTGCTGAAAAATAAATTTATCCTTCTTTAAACAACATTAGAAAATTTTATCGATTAAAATGGAAATAACAACCAAATAAAATGTTTGTTTCAACTTTATATTTTTAATTTAAAATTAAATAACAAGGATATTTTTTATAAAATTAATCCTTGTGATGAACTTATAATATACGGAAAAAACTTTATGGTAAAAATTACTATGGTAAGTAATAAACGCGTGCCAAGGAGTAATTATAAAAATTTTGATTATGTTTTTCATCAAATTACGATAATATTTACATTACTTATATGATATAATTCTCTGAAATTTCTTCTTATAGTTCGTGGTTACTATCATAAATAATAAATTGTACATAATTTTACTATAAAATTTTCTCCGTGTAGATTTACGAATATATGAATTTATTAAATGTTTGACTAAAACTTATAAACAATATTTATTTAATTCAAGAAAATTTAGTATGTAATGTGTGTGTGTGTGTGTGTGGTGTATGTACGTACATACGCGAGAAAAGAATAATCACTTTGTGACAGGAAAATGAATAATCATTCCTTAGTTCGCGATTTTATATCACTATTATTATTCATGCTGATTACTATACAATACACGCACACGTAGAAAAATATGATTCTAGTTTTAAGAAAATCAATTATTTACTTTTAATTTTAATCTTTTTTAATAATTATCTTATTTTTAATGGTTGAAAAGAATATTCTATTGATAATAAACACCTCATTTTACACAAAACAAATGTTTAACATTTTTGTGTATGTACACACACACACGCACACATTACATACTAAAATTTTCTTGAATTAAATAAATATTGTTTATAAGTTTTCAAACATTTAATAAATTCATATATTTGTAAATCTACACGGAGAAAATTTTATAGTAAAATTATGTATGATTTATTATCTATGATAGTAACCACGAACTGTAAGAAGAAATTTCAGAGAGTTATATCATATAAGTAGTGTAAATATTATCGTAATTTGATGAAAAACAATAAAAATTTTCATAATTCCTCCTTGTCACGCGTTTACTACTTACCATAGTAATTTTTACCATAAAGTTTTTTCCGTGTATTGTAAGTCTATCACAAGGATTAATTTTATTAAAAATATAAATATCCTCGTTATTTAATTTTTAATTAAGAATATAAAGTTGAAACAAACATTTTATTTGGTTGTTATTTCCATTTTAATCGATAAAATTTTCCAATGTTGTTTAAAGAAGGATAAATTTGTTTTTGAGCACATGATAATAGCTTCTTTTAAAATTTATGACAGTTTACGACATTTAAGACTATCACCAAAAAAATTTTTTATTAAAAATAATCATTTATAAAAAAAAATAAATTTAGTAATTGCTTCTTTAAGCATTAGAACTTATATTTTTTTGTACACATGTATGTACACGTACACATTGTGCGTAGCCATTGCTTGCTGTAACAACTCCCCCCGCGCGCCTAGCAATCTCAAGGTTCAAGCGCTAGGGAGGAGCGGCCGCCGCGGTCGGGCGCTCGGCGTGCTTGCATTTGCCGGTAGGCCGGGCTAATACAGAAAATTTTACAAGTCTATAACTCGTTAACTATTGCGAAAATGGAAAAACGATGAGGATTTTATGTTCAGCTTAATGCGCTCTACCCGCTTATAGAAATTGCATAAATCTTTACCAAACACCCTGTATATACACAAATATACATGCAAACGATATGCAAATATATGCGTGTTAAATATATAAAAAGTGTTAACGTTTTTATAAGCTTGCAAAAAAATTTTATGGGGACCAAAGATCGCCTTCCAATTACTAATGGATATTTTACTGAAGCCTCATATGATGCGCCTGCGCGAGAACAACCGGCCCGTCTATCAACACTGATATTAAACTTATTCGCCCGTGTTGTCTGCAAAATGTATATATATATATATATATATATATATATATATATATATCCGTATAAATGTATTTTCAAACTCATTAAATTAAATTATATAATTATATTATCTTTATTATCAGAGTGTGCTATGTGCATATAGTGTAAATAATATAATTATGCAAATAGTTATTGCAGTTTATATTTTATACTTCTCTCTTAATATTATATATTTTGTTATATTGTATTTGCAGTTTTAAATATTTAAAAAAATATTTTGCTTTATATTAATCTAGAGTATATTCGCATTTGTAATGAAAATGTATGTACGCACATACGTATATATATGCTACTTTTGTTATATATATGCATTTATACTTTATATCGTGTAATACGTTGAGTATTATGTAATTAAGGTTTTTATGTTCTAATATAAAAATATACGCAGGAGAGGCAGTTATTGAATGTGACGCGACTAAAGAAATAACGTAACTTCTAGCGCGGCGCCTATAGCCCGAGATTATCATCTCACTTTGCCAATAATTAAGAATGATAAAACCGTAATTATTATATTTGGATGGATTTGGCTTTTAATGCTTTTTAATTTTTGTCCTTACAAAATTTCAAAATTTTGAAAAAAAAGGGGTAAGGGTGGGGTAAATTAAAAAGTTTGAAATTTTTGGAAAATCTAAATATACTATTGTAAAGAGTATAAAATGCCATAAAATTTTTGTATAAATTATTTTTTCATAAATTATATTTTCAAAGATATTCGTCAAAAACGAAAAAACGCGTTATTTTCGAGGGGTGATTTCAACCCCTAAATGTCCAGATACGCCGCTAAAAAAATTATGGGTCTAATATTTTTTTATGTTCTACAACTTACATAGAAATAAAACTTCCAGTAGTTTAAACTTCCAGTGGACGTCCATTAGACGTCCAATATAGAGCCATTAGAAATCCACAGTTCCGCATTGTGGACGTCCATTAGACCTTCATTAGAGGTCGTCAAAGAGATCTATTAGACGTGTGGATCATTAGTAAAGGCTTCACGGAGCCTCAATGGATGACTGACGGACGTTTCGTGGATCATCAGTAGAGGCTTCATGGAGCCTCGATAGATGATTGACAAAATAAAAATTAAAAAAAAAAATTTATTTTTTTTAAAATTATTTTTATCAACAGTATATATACTAAATTTAGGACAATTTTTTTTGAATTAATTAAATTTAAATTATATTATTTTATTTTATTCTTACTTGCCTCTGGTAGGTTTTGAATTTGGGACCTTAGGATTACAAACCTTGTACTCTATCTGCTATGCCAATTTGACTCATCGATATGGGTACTGCCTACATATACCTATATGTTATAAACTGACGCAATTATATTATTTTTTATAAAAGCAATTAAATTTTGTAAAACATATTAAAAATAAATAGCATTAATTTATTTACTTATTAATTTTATTGTTAAATTTATCTTTTTCCATAACCTTCTTAATAATTTGATGGAAATTGCGATCTATTTAACATTAATACTTTGAAGCGTTCAAATGGTTAATTAGATGGTTAACTATATAGATCATATATTTTAAGAAAAATTGAATAATACATTTATTATCCTGTTTTTGTTCAGTACATGATGAATTTAGGTTTTGTGCATTTTATGCGCAGTAATTGTAGACAAACCGTTATTTTTGAAAACATTATCTTTATGATAATTTTTTAAAATATCAAATAGATCTCTCATTCAGAATGTTATAGTGTTGTCTGATTTCTGAGTCAACTACGACGCGCATGGACAGAGCAAAAATCGGACAGCATTGTGATATCTTTTATGAGACATTAAGCTGATATCATTTAGCTGTGATATCATAAGAATAACATTTTCAAGAAACTTTTAAATAAAACTCTTCCATGAGATGTCTCAAAGACTTCTCTTAGTAAACGTCTCTGATAAATGTTACCATTTGGACATCATTTCCAAGATATCTAAATGTTTTCTTAAAAAAGTTCTCTTAAAGTTTTCATTCTGACAAGCGTGTTGTCTGGGTAACTTCTACCATGAAAATAAATGTTCCATACAGTTATGGAAGTTTAATGGATACCTAATGGACGTCTATCTAACTTCCATCATGGAAGTAAATGTTCCATAGAGCTATGGAAGTTTAATGGATCCTTAATGGACGTCTGTCTAACTTCCATTATGGAAATAATGTTCCATAGAGCTATGGAAGTTTAGTGAATCCCTAATAGACGTCCATCTAACTTCCACCATGGAAGAAAACATCCAATGGAGCTATGGATGTTTAATGGATCCCTAATGGATGTCTATCTAACTTCCACCATGGAGGTAAACTTCCAATGGAGCCATGGACGTTTACTGGATCTTTAATGGACGTCTATCTAACTTCCGCCATGGAGGTAAATCTCTAATGGAACTAAGGAAGTTTATTAGACCTCTAATGGACGTCCATCTGACTTCCACCATGGACATAGACGTCCCATGGATTTATGGAGGTTTAATGGACGTCCATTGGACATCCACTGGATGCCAATTTCTATGTGGGAACATATCTAAAGCTCATTAAAATCGGTGAGGGACAGTTCTGTCCATTCCTTTGTTATTCTCTTTATACTTTCCTAGATCCTTTTCCCTCTCTCCTCTATTTTCCTTCTCTGACTGTCCTTCCTCATTTATTCCTCTCTCTGCTTGTGTACCTTTTCTTCTTTTAGTTTTCTTTACTACTCTTTGTTTCTCTTTTTTCTTCTCACGTCCCCTCTTCTTCCTTCCATCTCTTTTCTTCCCATCTCCATTTTTTACCCTGTACCCATATCTCTATTTATCAGCATCACTCTTCTCCCTTTTGTTCTCTTCCTTCTAGCTATTTCCACTATTTTTCATAATTTTTTTCTCAGTTGACAGATCCTCGTTCATCCTTACCCTCATATCTTTTCTGCTTACGGTAACCCCAGTCGATTTTGAAATGCCCGCTACTTAAAAGTATTTAGCAAGGGGACGCTGGGACTGGGGGGGGGGAGTTTGAACTGTGCTCTACTTATTCCGCTTTGGGCATTGTCAATGTTCTAAAAACAACAGTAGTAGGAGCATCGAAAGTGTGTGTTAGGGTTACAGTTACCCCGTGTGTAGGGAACGTAACAAAAAATGGAAAATTTCCAAATTTGAAGAGTAAGTAAAAGTTATTTTTTTGTTCATTACGTATCATTTATGCATACAGTACTTACATATATTACCAATGTCGCGATCACTTTGCGAAAATATGCTGCAATTGTAGCATTACAAATTAAAAATTTTTTCTATAACAAACAAAATCTTTTGTAATAAATATTTTTTGTATTAATAATTATGTTTTTGTGTATTAATAATTATGTTTTTTAAATAAATATTACTATTTTCTTTTACTATTGTGTTTAAACTGCATTCATTTTTTACTAAATTCACATTACAAAATAAATATATTTTTTGAACAGAATAAAAAAACTGACGATAGATTCTTAAAGTACAACTCTTCCCCTTTCCATTGATTACCATTTTAATTACTTTATCTACTTTTTTTCTAATAAATACGGGCGTTTGAAAAAGACAAATTTTTACAAAAATTTTTTATTTTTTTCTCATTCTTAAAAAAAAATCTCTTTTCTTTTAATATCTTTGATTTTTCAGCCAAGATCATTATAATTCTGAGATTTTTTCTTTCGATTAAAAAAAAAAAATTAAAATTGATTAAATACGTTCGGAGATATAAGTCAACAAAATTTTGGGGTTAGCGGTAACCCCTGTGTGTAGGAATCGGGAGAAAAATAAGGTGTGTAGGCAGAGGGTTAATATTTCCTCCTTATCCGCCAAAAACAATCGCGTAAAGCTATTTCGTGATTGATTTGGCTGGAACATGAATTGGGCCGTATTATAACTCATGCTGGGCATGGTCTTGAAACACGGTTACCCGAAGGTATCTTGGTTGACGGGTATTACGAAGAAACTATTGAGAACACGGTGATTAAACATGTTTTACAGTTTCACGGTTGTTATTGGCATGATTGTCCCTGATGCTATACTGTAAATAGAAACAGTGGTATTAGTACTGATACCATGGATACGCGTTTGGAGCGCACACAGTTTATTACGGCAAAAATTATATCTGCCGGATATATTTTAACAGAAATGTGGGAGTGTGACTATGTGTACGTATTTTAGCATCTAGAGAAGATATGCGTATATTTTTAGAAAAAAACCAAACTTCTATATCACCGAAGGTGTTAAATCCGCGTGATACCTTTTATGGAGATCGTACAGAAAACATGGTATCTCTGTATGATGTAAAGGGTAATGAGAAAATACATTATGTCGATATATGTTCTCTTTACCCTTATATTTGTAAAACAGGTAAATTTCCTGTAGGACACCCGAAAATATACGTCGGCGAAGAATGTCGCGAATTAACGGGTCCTACAGGTATCGAAATCGATAAAGTAAAAGGCCTTGTTCACTGTACAATATTGCTACCTCGTAATTTTTATCATCCTGTATTACCCGTACGGATGCATGGTAAATTAATGTTTGCTTTATGTCGTACATGTTGCGAAAATAAGTATCAATTAAATTGTATACACGAAGATATTACCGATCGCGAATTTACAGGCACTTGGGTGGTTCATGAAATACGCAAAGCAGTAAGCGCTGGTTATAAAATTAAAAATATTTATGAAATTTGGCAATACAACGTAACGCAATATAATTCTCAAACTAAGAAGAGTGGTCACTTTACAGAATACATAAATACTTTTTTAAAAATTAAGCAAGAAACTAGTGATTGGTCTTCTGATTGCGTTGATGAGGAATCTAAAATACGATACATAGAAATATGAGCGAACGGAAGGTGTTAAATTGAAGTCGGAAAAAATCTGCGTCAATCCAGGTCTCCGAGCTGTTTCAAAATTATGTTTAAATTCTTTTTGGGGTAAATTTGGTCAGCGTGAAAATATTCCTAAAGTTGAAATTGTGACAACACGTAACAGATTGATACAGTTACTATCCAGTAATGAAGTTGACGTTACAAGTATACTGCCTGTTAATGACGACGTTTTATATGTTGGTTATGTAAGTACAGACGAAAATTTAACACCATCTTCGATAACAAACGTTGTAATAGCCGCATACACAACAGCTCAAGCGCATTTAAAATTATATGAATATCTCGAACGTCTTGACAAACGAGTGTTATATTGCAATACAGATTCCTGTACATATGTAAGCGGTATTTCTCCAAATGAATATGAACCGCCAATTAGTTCATATAAATAAGTTGTTAGGCGATTTGACGAATGAATTAACGTATTATGGCGCGGGTAGTTATATTGAATCTTTTGTTTCGAGTAGTCCAAAATTTTATGCTTTTGTAGTACGTAAACCTGATGGTAGTATTGCAGAAATTTGTAAAGCTAAAGGTATAACTCTTAATTTCGTAAACAGTAAATTGATCAACTAGCATTCTGTCAGATCTTTCATTACAAATGAGCGGGATACCCCGATAATACTTCATTTCGAAGCTATTAAACGTACAGAATTTCATAACGTTGTAACAAATACGGAGCATAAAACATGTAAACAGACTTTTGATAAAAGAAGGCGTGAAGGATGTTATGATTCATTACCGTATGGTTATTGTAATTTATAATTATTTGTTATATGCTTACGATTCCTTGAATAAAAAAGTATCGATGCAATAAAAAAATTTTGTTTTGTTTACTTTTTAAAATATTTTAATACTTAATATTTAGATAACTATATTATGATGTAAGAAATCTTTTAAGCAGAAACTTTTGTCAACGTTGGTTAGTCGCTAAGATGGATATGCGTTGGAAACATCCTTGAACTTCTATGGTCTGTGGTCCCACAGGTTGTGGTAAAATCTTCTTCGTGAAAAGATTTTTTCGAAACATAGATACTATGAGCGACACCAAGTTTGATCGTATATTGTTTTACTATTCAGAATGGCAGCCAAGTTATACTGAATATGGTGATATGTCGAATTTCGCGAGGGTCTACCACGAAACGATGACTATGTTAATGATCTACTACCAAAACTTATTGTTATTGACGATCTTATGCGCGAAGCATCCAATAACGCTGTTGTAGATTTATTTACAAAAGGGAGCCACCATAAAAATATTAGTGTTATTTTTATCACAGAATTTATTTCATCAAGGTCGTGGTATGCGGAATATTTCATTGAATGCTAATTATATAGTCGTGTTAAAAAATCCTAGGGATAGGGCCCAAATACAACATTTAGCTCGTTAAGTTTATCCGGAGAATACCCGATTTTTACGGGAGATATATAACGATGCAACATCTACTTTTCACGGTTATTTATTACTAGATTTAAAACAATCTATACCGGAAAATTGTCATTTTTGTACACATATATTTCCGGATGATGAGTATCGATATGTTTATATATCACGTAAAAAGCTAAAAAATAAAAATATAATACGGGAAACACAGCTCCGATAATCTACATTTAATATTTTATACAGAGACTCACTTAATATATTTATACCCAAGAGTTAATTCAAATCTTGACAGTAGCTAAAACATTTTTTATATTGACAGACAGACAGGCAGATATTACCTACGATCACGTAAATAGATAGACAGATCTACAATAGACGCATTGACTTTAATTACATAATACGATCAAATAAATAAAATAAATTAGTAATTTGTTTATAATGGCACCGCCGGCACATATTTTATTCGGTCAAAAACATGCTGCAATACTACAGGCATTATGTCATCTTACAAGGGAAGTGCACCAAGTAATAATCGCGAATGAATATGTGTTATATATCGTTTGAAAGGTCTTGTCAAGTGGAATTTATGTGTGCAATATTTCGCTTGAAGAGCGCTATGCGTAATGCAAGTTATAGAGCTAAGTTGGCTAACTATTTGGGTATAAAAGCTAATTGGAGTTTTTGCTTCAAAAATAATATCAAATAATGGGTGTCTACTATAATTATATATAGTATAATTAGTTGCACAAGTTTTATTTAGGATATTTTATTTAATTCAGGATAAATTAAATTTTCTATTTTATTTTAAAAGTACAAAAGGGTGAACTTTCGTATAGGTCGGACCTTCGATTTTTTTAAAACTACGTATTCTTACGTAATTTGGCACGCTGATTACGAATATGATAGTGAAAATTGGCGCAAATTTAATTTTTATGGCGAAAAAAAATCACGGTTTTTATTTATTTCGGTAAATAATGGAAATTTCAAAAAATATTTTAGATAAAAATTGTAGACCCTATTTAATGTTTTATTGATTTTTGTCATAAAGACAATAGTTTTTGAGAAAAATAACGTTAAATATTCAAACTTCATAAAATACATTTAACACAATTCGAGTTTTATTAGTTACTTAATAATAGTTTTGTTAGTTAATAATGGAAGGGGGTGCGGCAAAGCCTGTTTTTCGCCTACGTGTTTTCTGTACGTGTTACATGAGTGCGACTTTCATTTATACCTCCCCCCCCCTCCCCTCGCTTTGCTTACAAAGCGAAACGATGTCCACGTTTGTACTGTACCACATGGGTTTGCTACTTTAGATTTGAAATTGTCAAATAATGACTTCAAATTGTTCGAGTTAGTTTAGGAAAAAATAAGAGAAGGGGGTGTAGGAGAAGGGGCGGAGCACCTCCCCCGCCCACGCATTTTTATGTGCAGAAAACACGTACAGAAAACACGTGAACAAAGGAGCAGCTTTGCACCTTTTGGTATTAATAAAATTAACTAATAAAACTCGAATTGTGATAGATGAGTTTTATGAAGTTTTGAACATTTAACGTCGTTTTTCTCAAAAACTATTGTCTGACAAAAATCAATAGAACATAAAATATGTATTTTGATGAGATCTACAACTTTTATCTGAAGTATTTTGTGAAATTTTCATTATTTACAGAAATAAATAGAAAAAACCGCGATTTTTATGGTTTTCGTTATGAAAATCAAATTTGCGCCAATTTTCACTATTATTACTAGCACCTATATTGGGTACTATATTATCTCGTCTTATAGGAGGTAGCTAAAGAATAATGGAATACGTAAAAAAATGGTCTTGGTACCAGAAGAATAAGTCGAGCAATTAACACATGCATTGAATAATAATAAAACAATTCAAACACCTGGTACTACATTAAGTAGACTAGATGAAGAAATGCGTGAAATTCTCAACTCAAGCAAATTTGCGGACGAAAGAGGAAAATGCAAGGCCTATTTACATATACTACAACGTTATCTATACTTCGTGGAAGAGGCAAAACGTAACGCAATACTTATTAAACCTAGCCTTGACAATAGCAATTATAAAACAATACAATCAAAATATTCAGAGGATGAAGAGATGAAAAAAAAAGACTGCCTAAATGACTTATTAATTTTGGATAGTGTGCCTTTAAAATTTCGTCAAAAAGCTGAATTTTTATTAAACCATATACATTCTAACGCTTCTGATCGACTAAGTTTGGATAAATATGGAGTTGTCACTATTGACGGTTTAAAAATAGGTGCATCTAATATTATCGATCTTATAAATGACGCTATGCGTTCTAGAAAAATGGAAAGACCTGTCGGAAGACATCATTTTGCCTCACTCTTGTGTAATGTAAAGATACCCCGTGAATTTATAGGAAATCAATATTTTTGTTCAAATGATTTGAGCACCGACAGTCTAGCCCATACGCTTCAAATACTTAACATTGTACCGTTGGATGCTGATGGAAGAGTACGTCAAACATCTAACTCGAGTGAGTTTTTCACGAATGATACCGACGTCTACGGGCGTTATACTAGTGAGAATAATTGAGAGAGTTTAACCCTTTTAAATAAAAGAAAGAAAAAATAAAACTAAAGTATGAAGAGATTGGAAAAAATATATTACAACCCTTCTAATAAGGCCTCTTTTTCTGGAGCGCCAAAATTATTACGCGAAACAAATAAAACAGTTTCCAAGGGTAAAACAATTGCATGGTTGGAGAATCAAGATGCATATACGTTACATACCGGCCTTTATGACGTCGATACCCGCGACGTTTTTACAATTTATATAATATCGATGATTTGTGGGAGGCAGATATTGTAGATCTACGGGCAATTAAACATTATAATAATTAATATGCATATTTACTGGTCGTTATTGACGCTTTAGGTAAATTTGTTTGGGTTGAAAAACTGCGGGATAAAACAAGTGTTAATGTTGCAAAAGGTTTAGCACGTATACTATCCTGCAGTAATGGTAGACATCCTATTGTTCTACAGACTGATCGAGGTAAAGAATTTGTAGGGGCAGCCACACAGATTTACTTGAAAAATGCAAAAAATGGTTTTCGAGTAGCTCGTAATCTAGATGTGAAAGCAGTTGTTGAACGATTTAACAAAACGTTAAAAGAACGTATATAGAGATATTTTACCTATACAAAAAATAAACGATATATTGATGTACTGCAAAATATTGTTGATGCGTATAATCGCTCGTACCACAGCGCTATTAAAATGGTCTCCCAAGATGTAACATTGAATAATGTTCGAATTGCTCGAGCAAATCTCTTGCATAGATATGCTTGTAAACGTACCCGTATTCCTAAATACAAGGTAGGTGATTTTATGTGAATTAGTAGTGGCAAAGCTGCGTTCGCGAAAGGTTATGAAGATGGTTGGAGTAAAGAAATATTTTTTATAATACGTATATCCATACAACCACAACCACCGGTCTACTTTTTACGTGACCTGCAAGGTGAAGACATCGACGGCGTCTTTTACGAAGAAGAATTGACCAGAGTTCAACGAGATTATGCAAATACAAATCTTAGGATTGAAAGAATAATTCGCCGTAAAGGTCGAAGCCGTACAAGACGTATCTTCGTTAGCTGACGTGGTTTTCCAGAAAGTTTTAATAGGTAGATAAAGCCTAACGATTTGAAAAAAAATGAGGGATAATTTTTATGTAATTTTGCCTAGCAACAGCAGTATCTCATATTTTCCAGATAACACAACGACCCATTTTATTACACAATTATCACAACAATTGCGTTTACAAGATAAATGGGGTGTTTCTTTAACCAATATTCAAATACCTGTGACATTTCTTAATCTTCCTAAAGATGAAAAAACAATAGTAAGAAGAAACTATATCAGCGAACCACAGATGCTTGATACATTGAGGGGTGTAGAAGAAAAGCTAAATATATTTGTAGAACACCACATTGTACCACGGGGTTTCTATCAGACAATTGATGATTTTATTAAAACAGTGAATGGAACATTGTTGAGCGAGCATTTAATTTTTACATTAGATAGGACCGGTTATATTACGGCACAACGTTCTTGTAAACATTGCCGAGAATACAAGCATACTATCCAGTTATCGCCAACATTGACACAAATATTTGGATATGATTTGGATATGAAAAAAAGAGGGTATCATATTTTATATGATGAAAAACTGGGTAGCATCTAGACCAGCTAGTTTAATCAGAGCATTACCTACGACGTTGTTTGTATATACAGATATATGTGAATCTTACATTACAGATGATGTGCAAACACCATTACTCCGTACCGTATCTTTAGATATAGAATCGTACGTTTATGGTTCGGTCAAATATAAAAGTTTTGCAACGTCCAAATAGATACCGCTACTTTATACCTCTTTGCAAGCAATTGAGACTGATATAAGAAATGAATTTGGACAGCCTATACCATTTGAATACGGTACATTGACTATAACACTGCACTTTAAAAGATTAGATTAAATAAACATTAAAAAGAAAAAAATGACATATTACGATGAGTATTTTGATATTCAATATGGTGGTGGTAGACAAAGCGATATGTACGAACGCGTATATGTAGGTGCAGCGAATCAACGAGGGCATGAAATTGGTAGTTTTTTTAGGGGACTTTTTCGTCGTGTTTTACCCCTTTGTTAAAAGGTGCAAAGGCTATCGGTAAAGAAGTTCTGGGATGAATGTAGCTCATGATGTAATACAAAGAGATATACCGTTTAAAGAAACATTTAATATCCGTATAAAAGATTTAGCTGAGAAAACGGAAAGCCGAAGAGAAAATCGATATTCTTATGGAGGGATCAGGGTATAAAACACTAAGAAAATCAAATATAGGACATTTAATTAATGCCCGTGACAGCGGTCATATCGTGAAACAACAAAAGAAAAAAAAGGCGACTCACCATAACAAAACAAACGCGTTGAAGAAGAAAAAGAAGAAAACAAAGAAGAAGAAAAACAGCTATACACGAAACAATCGAACTATTGTTGATATTTTCCAATAATATATTTGACGCTAAATAACAACGAATATGGCCTTTTTACATGTTCATTTATGTGAATGTTTCAAATCAGAATTGGAATTATTCACCCACACAGGTAACAATTGAAAACTTACAATGGATACACTATAAACCGATATCATCGTTAACTGATGATTCGCTTATAGAATTTGTTGTACCGGGACAAGGAGAAAAATACGTTGACTTACCACATACAATGTTGCATATGTGCGTTCAAATAAGGCCTATTGTTTACAAAAAAACAGAAGTTACAGAAGCTTCAAAATCCTCAGATGTAACTGATAATCTTGTAGGGCTTGTAAATAACTTTATGCACTCGTTATTTAATCAAGTGGATATTTTTTTAAATCAAAAACTTGTATCACCTTAAATAACGCTTATGCTTACAAAGCTTATATAGAAACATTGCTTAATTACGGTCCTGCTGCAAAAACCTCTCATTTAACGAGTGTATTGTGGTATGGAGATACAAGCGGTGCAATGGCCGAACTATTCGATTTAAATCAAGGTTTTGTAAAACGACGTTCGTTAACAAGTAATAGCAAGAAAATTGATTTTATGGGCCATTTACATTGTAATGTTTTTAATCAAGAAAGATTTCTGATAAACGGCATAGAAATGCGTTTACGAATGGTACGCTCGAGAGATAGTTTCTGTCTTATGGATAAAACTGAACAAAATTTTGAGGTTCATATACTTAATGCTACTCTACTTGTTAGACGTTCAAAGATTTCACCGGGTATATTATTAGCACATGCTAAAGCTCTCTCGAAAACCACCGCGAAGTATCCTTACGCGTGTTGAAGTGAAATCTATATCTGTACATAGCGGTATATACGGTGAAACACTCGACAATGTAATATTAGGTCAAATACCAAAACGTTTAATAATTGGCTTTGTTGATACAATAAAGCATTCATCGTAAACTTAATCCTTTTAATTTTCATCATTACAAAATTAATTACTTATCTCTTTATGTAGACGGTAAACAAATACCTAGTAAACCGTTACAATCAAGATTTCATAAATGTAGCATTTGTACCTGTGTACTATGTGTACAGCGATAGCCGCCTGTGACACTGGAGCCATTGTAAAGAGGTGGGGGACGGCGCCAGTGACGTCACAGGCGGTTCCCCATAGTGGTACATTCCTACTTGCGTGAATGAGATAGAGTTTAGGCACCAGAGAGAGAGAGAGCTAGCTACTCTCGAATTCGGAGATGCAACCTCCTGACATAGTATTTGGCATGTGTGCCTTCCGCATTGTCGACGAATAGAAGATTCTCCACCTGTGTGTGTGAAGCCACGTGGATCGACCTCTTGTGTGTGTGCGTGTGTCTCGGTCCTCTGGGTATAGGCTGCCTTCTCTTTTGAATTAGGCGATGGAAAAATCGGCGTCGGCTGGATTTGAACTCGGGATCCTTTTCTCCGATGGCTAGCACTCTCACCGCTACCCCACGACTGCTCCACTTATAAAAGAACAGCCTGGGAAATCGGAACTCAGGATACTTCGTTCTCATCCTAGTCAGGGCGCGCGCCACCCTATGATATTTTCCAATCGCCGTTGATAAACCCAGAAATCCTTTTTTACATCTCCTATAATATTTATAATTGTAATTAATTTAATCTGATTCTTAAATGACAAAAGTTTCACTTATGAAACATTTTTTGTTAATAACTTCTTAATAAAAAACGAGCGAAAACCTTTTGAATGTTGTTCAGAACCTTATCATGACCTTAATAATCTATGTCAAAGCAAGCTAATCAATAAGGTATTTGTTATTGTAAATAATTATTAAATTTCTAAATTTTATCTTTAATTTGATCAAACAAAATTTCGGTTTTTTCTTAATTATTCATGATGATGCGGATAGATTTGATTAACGCGCTCAATATTGCAGGTATACGAGGCACAGACGTTAAACAACGCGTTGAATGACTCAGCTCGCGATTATATCGCATACTACTCATCGGTATCATCTAACGATTTTGTAGATGGATCAAGACGAAAGATCAATTTTCCTGATTTTGTGATGCCGTATCAAGACACATTTTTACAAAATACTGATGTCAGCGCTACAAATGCCAACAGAAGTTTGCTTTTAATGGTCGGCTTTGAACAATTAAATGGAAATTTGGACGTGAAATATACGACACCCAATTATATGTACAAAGTGATACTAAAATATTTTGAGCACAGTGTACCCAGCATCATAACCACGGATGTCGTGCAGACATCTATCTGGCAGACTCGGACGCTGAGATCCAGTTTACTACAATATCTAGAAAGACACTGTTGGTTCCTTTCTTATCTTATACAGAGAATGTACAACGAGAACTCAAATATCTTGGAGAACAATTATGATAATCTAGAACGTATTGCATGCCTTGAGAACCTGTTGAATTCCTCATGGATCGATGAGCTGAAAATGTTGTATAACAACAATCGAACTCTTGTAGCTGTTCACGACAGCGTGTCCACGCATGAATTGTGGCGTCACTTTGAGCTCAAAAGAAATTACAATTGGCAGAATTTCTTACAGATACTAAATGCGCTGGCAGATAGTGTCATGAAGTGCAACACGGAACTGCAGCGCTTTAAAGATTTAATTTTGAGTCAGACACTCTCCAATTTAAGTGTCCTGTCTGTCACCCAAATGCTGCAAAATTTGTACCAAATCAAAGATATACACATACTAGCGCAAACAATATTGCACAACATCAACAAGTGGCCTATGATTTTGTGTGAGCACGCCTTGAATCACGTGTTGCGGCACGAGTACCATCACAAACTGCCGACGCACTGCAGACACCGTATGAGCGGTATCCTGCGCAGGATAACGATTTTCCACAAGATGATTCCATACTGCATAAACAGATCGAATAGCATGTGGTACGATATTATGTACTGCACAGAAAAGATCGATTCATTCGAAATTATGAAATCCCTAATTGACGTTGAACAGTACGAGTTGTGTTTGGAATGGTTGGAGTGTCAGGCGTTCTCCCTGGAGATGCAAATCCCTGTGATTCAAGACATTTTGATCGGCCTCTTGAAGAATGAACGGCAAGATTTCAAGCAAGCTTTAAAGGTATGCAAGAGTCATGTAATTTTAATTTTTTTAAATTAGAAGACAATAGCATAAAAATAAAGAATTTTGTTTTGTTTTAGACCAAACTTACGACCGCTAGAATTTCTTATAAAAATGTATTGAACAGTATTAAATTGGCCAGTAATTAATACTTATTTTAAGTATTAAAACCACTGTCGTTAGTATACTTTTAATATTCAAAATAAGTAATAATTACTGGTCAATTTAACACTGCTCAGTATTACATTTTTATAAGGACACAATAAAGTATCTAGCGCTAATTTTATTAACAATAGAGGTTTAAAATTTTATTGAGAGTCTGAGAAATACCAGTATATATACTTAGATATAGCTGTAAACAAAACAAAAAAAATGTTTCCTGATTGATCATTTCTGAAAATTTTTTGGCTAAAGTCTCTGAAAGAAGCATTAAATAAAAAATGGATAAACTATTAAAATTTTTTTATTAATTACAAACAAGAAATACAAAAAATGATAAAATAATAGATTCAACTTTTATGAAATTTCTAACAAGAATTTATAACACAGAAAACTTTAAATTTGCATTTTTAAAAGAAAAACTTTAAAAGGAAAAATTTATTCTGATTGATTATCTTTATCTATTTCTGCAAGTTCTTGAATTTTGTCAAACATAATTTTGGCTTTCTTAATTTTTAATTCCTTAATTTTATATAAAATAAAGAATCTCCTTTTTTGCAAGTTTTATTTAGTGTATCTTTTTTGTCCTTTTAAGAGAAAAATCTAGGCCGAAAAATTCGTGATTTTTAGGAATTTTTTCTCAGCTGAAATAAAAGCAATCACTTTAAACATTTTATCATACATTTTAACTATATAAAATATTTTTAGAAAATAGTATTAATTTTCTGTTTGATTGAATTTAAAAAATAGAACTATATTAATAGTGTTAGTTATTCTACTGTGTAGATTTTAACGGTCATAATTTTAGTTTAAAACAAAAAATCAAAATTATTAATTTTTATTTTTGTACTATTGGTTTCTAAATAAATTAAAAAATTTAAAGAGAAACAAAACGGAAAAATGTACATCTTGAAAAATATTACGATCTTTACGATAAAATTTCAACTTTTTTTGCAAAAAATGTTTTTTTTTTTTAAAACATTTTAGTTGATTTAGAAAAAAAATTAAATATTTACACAACAAATCTAGAAACAATTTAATTGTTTATTAGTTTTCTCTTTGTTGTACACACAAACTCAAGAAATATGGTTTCGAGAAAAACGCGTAAAAAATTTTTGAAATAGAAAAAGACGGTAAAAATATCGAATAGGAAAGGCCTCACCGATCTTGATTTTAATATATTATCAAGATCACCCTCTTGAATAACCCTTAAAAAGTTTTAGTCGTCGCTCATGATTCGTTAAAAAGTTATAATTAAGAAAAGTTTTATAAATAAATATATATTTTCAAAGAGGAATTTATAATATAAATAATAATAATGAAAGAAATGATTTAGTTTTGGATAATCTAGTATAAATATATGGGCGGTTTTTTAGAGGGGGGGGGGAGAGGTTCTCCCATGCATCACTCCAAAATTTTCCTAATCTAATCCAACTTAATTTTAGTCGCATTTCGGCCACAATTTCAAATGTCAAATTGTAACACGAATTTTACGCGAAGCGATCACTCCACAGCCTTCAATGCTTACAGTCCACGACGAGGTTAATTGTTTTGTTACACATGGGTTTTACGATTTTCCACGCGAAGCAATGTTTACCCCACATCTCCTGGTGCGTACAGCCCGTGACGAGATCCATAATTGTTCTGTTTCACGCTTCTTTTTTATTTACGATGCGAAATGAGCTCTGTGATTGGGGTTTAAACAGTAAATTTTATTGTGTTTATGAAACATTTTTCGTTAATATCATTTTAACGGATAATGAGCAATGGCTAAAACTTGTAGAGAATTACTCAGGGGAGTAATTTTAATAGGTCAAGGTTATTGGTAGCCTTTTTTATTCTAAATTTTTACCAAAGACTACTTATTAAAAACAACAATCGCTAGCTAATCTGCTATACCAGGCCCATATAACAATCTTTTGTCTGCCTTGTAAAAGTGTCAATTTGAACTGTTAGTTTCATTCTATGAGCTGTTCAAGCCTTCTTTAAGTTGCTTGTGTTGCATCACTATTGCCTCATAAGTCGCTATTTATCATACATTTTGACAAAATTTTTGGCTAATAATCTAATTTTGAGGTACAATAGCTTCATCATCTTTAATATACTGCTATATTTTTTATTAAAGTCATATACAGTAATAAGAAGCAATTTCAACGATTTTCATATTTGCATTCAAGTGCTTAGGAGCTAGACACCACACAGTACAGTTTAGATTGTCATTAGAATTTTGTATGTTTGTGTAAACACCTTGTCACAAAGCCATTATTTCATAAATCTTTATATATAACAAATAAATGTTCTACGACATTGTTTTCTAAAAACTAGGAAGACAAAACGCGTCGCGCGCTCGACGCATGATTTTCTCTGAAGCTGAAGCTCGAAAATTACTTCAAATTTTGATATAATATTTTAAGAGGATTTCTCAGATAGAGTTATTATCGATAAAAATAATTTTTTTTAATCGCTCTTTTGGAAAGATTAAAAATAGAATTTTTGGGAATTTTTAAAAAGACAACTGTAATTCAATTAATCTAAAACTTTTTGTGCGCACTGTACTATTTATAGAATATTCAAAATTTTTTATGTACAAATAGTTTGGCTATGACAGCAATTCTGCCAGAGTATCAAAATGAAAGTTTTTTTATAGTAAATATGATATCAGCTATTGTAGTTGTCTGAAACAATTAACTAAAAAGATTTTTAATTTACATAGGTATAGCTGTAGTCGGAACTATCAAGAACTATTAAAAAATTTAAAAATTATGACGTTTTGAAGAAAAGTTTTATTTTTAGTAAAAAAATTTTTGGAGTGTCAAATTTTAAATTTTAAACGCATTAAAAAAGTTCTAATTCAGACAAAAACTATATCTACTGCATATATGCTTGAAATTTTAAGTGGATTTGACCATCCGTTCACTTATCATGTTTATCAGTTTGAAAAATGTTAAGATAAATACATTTAAAATTTTATGTACATATTTTTAGTATATAATTTGAAATTCATAATCCGACTAATAGCTATTCCAGGACAATACAAAACATCTTTTTTTCATAAAATTTATTCAGAACAGCTTGAACTACGCTCATCTACGAATTATGCAAGCTTTTTTATCACTGCTTTGTGTTTTCTTTAAACGCAATCGCTTATTGGTTTTTTTAATCCGCGGATTGTTTGGTAACTGGATCAATAACAACTTCTTGTCTTGAAAATTTTTAAAATTGTACAATATCCTTTATTAAATACTCCAACTGCAAGATAATTGGCAGTTTCAATTATTTTTACATTGTAAATATTTTGGAATAAATTCATAGTAGAAGTTACAGATATTTGAAATTCTATAATTCTCTTGCTTTCTATTTTAAAGTTTAGTTTTTTGAATGTGACATTTTTCTTACATTTTTAAATAAATCGTTAAAGCACTGAGTATTAAAACGAAGAAAGAATATTTTGATTGATTGCCGAGCGCGCTAATCCCTGCACGCAATGAAGTTTTGAGGTTTTAATAAATATTTACTTGTAATTTACTTTTACAATTTTACACACTTTTACGCTTTAGGATATTATTTTTCAGAAGTTAAACATTAAGAAAATACAATAAAAAGAGTCGATTATTTGTCTTTAACACTGGGAAAGCTGGCTAACCCTCAACATTTCTGATGAGATTTTTGTATTTTCTCTTTTTTTTCTCTATTCCCCTTTTTTAAAAGTTATCAATTGCAACGTAATTTTCTTAAAACGACATCTCCTTATTTCTCGGTAATGAAGCAATTTAATTATATTATAGTTTATATTATCATAATTTGTATAACTTTATTATATAAATAATATAATATTTATTACAATAATATAATTAAATTTTAGATTAGACTGGTGTAATCGATCGAAAAACTAAATAATTTTTTAACATGATTTAGCGCTATATTTAAGTGATGAAAGTATAAAATATACAAAATAAAAGAAAGCATGTTTAATATTATTTATTAAAATGTTATTAAAATATCAGTTTTTTACTGATGTCGATGATTTCACTATATTGACCATAGACTCACGATGTAAGGATATAAGGTGTAGCATTGTGCATAATGGCGGGCAAATAGGGGAACAGCCAATCAATTTGTTGCCCCAAATGCTGCGTCGAATCATGTAATTTTTTAAATCACATGATTTTTAAAAATCAGATAATAATTTGAGACATTTTGTTACGTGTTTGGTCGTCATTAATTACGTGATTTGTTACGTAATTTTGTTGCGTAATTTTGTGACGTGATTTTTTTTAGTAGGGCATGGAAGGAGCCATGCTGCTTATCGCATTTGGGGCTACTCTCTGATTGGTCTTATTTTCGGTCACTACGCATCTCGGGAATGCTACACTTTATATCCTTACATCATGCATAGACTATAGACGATGATGTAAATATACAGGTGAAGTAATGCCAGCGTTGCCAACTTTTGAAGAGCGAATAGTCGTACGGGTCGGTGCAAATTACTGTACTGTTAAATTATTGTATTAACTGATCTCTAAACATAAGTAATTTATAATTGTAATTAAAGGTCGATACTCATTGGAATGATCTGACGCATGCAAAACCTTCAGAAAATACAAACGAAGCAGTGAGCAGGTCGCTCATTGAGCGGTTAAGTAGCAATCGAATGTGATTGGTTCTTACCTTTAGATCCAACCAATCAGATTAAATTGCTACTTAGCCGCTCAGTGAGTG